>NC_021163.2:45596382-45664902 GCF_000331145.2 Cicer arietinum | reverse complement strand
GAAATTCCAAGGAAATATATGGAGGATGACCAAAAAAAGATGTACAAGATGCATCACAAGTCTAGAACCTTCATGATAAATGCAATCACCTTCAAGGAATTTGATAAGTGGAATGACAAAGAAACATCAAAAAGCATCTATGACAATTTGATTCTGACATATGAATGAAGCAAACAAGTTCAAGAAGCAAAGGTAAACCTCCTAGTCGGAGAGTATGAGATGTTCAAGATGGAAGAAGATGAAGACATTGAAACATTGTTTTCTAGATTCCAAACACTAGTTTCAGGATTAAAGTTACTTGAGAAGAGTTATACTACTACTCATCATGTAAAGAAAATTATTAGGAGTCTTCCAAATAAGTGGAAACTTAATATTACATCTATTCAAGAAGCTAAGGATCTCAATACTCTTAAATTGGAAGAATTGATTAGCTCTTTGAGATCACATGAAAGTGAGCTTACAGAGGATGAGCCCAAGAAGAAGTAGCTAACTTTGGCCTTGAAATCCAAGTAGAAGAAGGTTCTAAAGGCAATAACATAATTAGAGGATAATGATTCAAATGACCAGAATCTAAACTTAAAGGCTGAGGAATTGGCTTTAATGTCAAAAAAAGTTCATAAGATGTGACATAATAGAAAAAAAAATCAATTTCCTCAAATATATTTGAGGAAGTCTAGTAGAGAATGGGATGAAAAATATGACAAGGAAAGCATCGTATGCTTTATGCTTTGGATCTAATGAACCTAAACATGTCAAGTTCGAATTTCCAAATCTAGAAAAAGGGAAACATTAGAGGAAAGATTCCTGACCCAAGAAGAAGGTTTTGATGGCTACATGGGATGATTCTGATGATGAAGAGCAACTAGATTTGGATCTGATGGCTCATACCAACTCTTTCTCTAGATCCAAAACAAACACCGATTTAGACTCTGGAAGTGAATCAATTGATGAAGAAATTGAGGTATTTTCTGACTTAACCTGATCTAATTTAATTAATGTCATAAATGATTTCTTAAATAAAAACCACAAATTGTGTATAAAACTGAAATCACTTAGGAAAGTAAATGCAAACTTAACTAAAGAAATCAATGCCTTAAAAGCTTAAAGTGTTGAGGTTAAATATGAAAATAAAACCTTGAAAGAAACTCTTGTTTCAAAACCTTTAGAAAATGTCATATCTAATTTTGATAAATATGAAGAAGCATTCGAGACATTCTAGCTAACAATAGGAAAGAAACACATATGCTTATATGATTTATGAAGTTAGTTGAAATGGAAAAATAGGTCTAGGATTTGAAGAAACAGTAACTGAACCTAAACTTATTCCCTCTAATATTTTGTGTATTGTTTTCTCTAAGAAAGGTCATTAGACTAACAAACCAGAACCAAACCAAATTTGGGTACCTAAGAACAAAATTATCTATGTTGTTGAAATGACATGAGAAAAGTGTTGGAACCAAGTTTGTTTTATACTTAGTGTTTTGATGCTAACATAAGTATTTTATGAGAACAATATATTTAACTTCACAGAGTATGAAAGAAAATTCGTGTTTTTGAAGACAAACTAAAATAAGATTTGATTTAGATTTATAATTGAAGAAAATATTTGACCAAGTTGAAGAATTTACAAACTCAATCTTAACAAAATACGAACAATATCAATTTGAATAATTTAGAAACTCAATCTTAACAAAATATGAACAATATCAATATAAAAAATTTACAAACTCAATATGAACAAAATATGAACATAATAAATCTAGAAGAACTCTTCAAAAATTGAAGCCCTAGCTTTATCTATAAATAGATAATCAAGATTGAAGAAGAAGATCATCGAAAAAATCAGAAAAGAGTAAAAGAACTCATGCTCAAAAATTCCAAATTCATCTTAGTGTTCAAAGAGAGAAACACTTGTTTGAATGAGAAATATTTTATGTGTTTTTCTTAGAGTTTGATAGCCATTGTTATAATCAACTTGTTATAAGCAACTACTCAAGTTCCAAATCTATGTGTTCAAACCCGATAGTGGTGTTAGTGTGCCTTTAACAATCTGGGAGTTTCAGATTGTGTGGAGAATACTTGGCTGGTAGAGTCAAGGTATGGGTGTTCCTCAAAAGTATGTGATTTTGACACTGTTTGAGAAGACTAACTTGAAGGGTTAGGTGCTTTGTAATTCCAGTTGTCGAATTAGTGGATTAAATCCTTTCGAGTGAAAGGACTAGATGTAGCCAAGTTAGTGGTGAACCGATATAAATTACTTGTGTCACTTTATTACAACACTCCTTAGTTTGTTATTGCTTCTACTTCAAGTAAATCATCAAGTTTGAATTAGTTTAATCAAATAATAAAAAAGTGATCAACTTAGTCAAACACAATTCAACTCCCCTTTATCCTATTTATTCCTTTAAAAAGTGTATGTTCTAAGACCTAACATTGATCAAAGGAATGACACATCTCCTTCTATTAAAGATGTTTTTTTTGTTAAAAGTACTAAACATAATTTATTAAGTATTATCCAGTTAAGTGATAATAATTATGATATTATATTAAATAAAAAAAATGCAAGACAAATAGTCAAATGGATGGATCTATACTCTTTACAGGCCATAGGAAAAATAACATATATAAGATAAATATATTTAGTCTAGAGAAACAAGATGTTAAGTGTCTAATTTCAGTAAATGAAGAGAAGTTAATTTGGCACAAAAAGTTAGGTCAGACGAACCTTAGATTAATCTTAAAATTGAATAAACTTAAACTAGTTAGAGGTCTACCTAAGCTTAGCTACAAAACCAAAATTATGTGTGAAGATTGTCAAAAGCGAAAACCAACAAAGAACTCATTTACCCCTATAAACTTAGTCTTTACCTCAAAACTCCTTGAGCTCTTTTATTTAGTTCTCTTTGGGCCAGTGAAAACAACCATACTAAATAAAAATAAGTAAGGGTTTGTGATAGTAGATGATTACACTAGGTGGACTTGGGTAAAATTATTAAGAAATAAAGATGAATGCCACATGTTTATTGCATTTTGCAAACAAGTAATGAATGAAAAATGTCTTAAGATGGTAACAATTAGAAGGGATCATGGAGGAGAATTTGGAAACAAGTTATTTGAAATTCTTTGTCATGAGAATGAGATCTTTCAACATTCCTCCTATCCTAGAACACCACAAAAAAATGGTGTTGTAGAAAGAAATAATATATCCCATTAAGAAATGGGTACAATCATACTCAATTAGATGGATATTGCAAAACATTTTTGGATAGAGTCAATTAACACTGCATGCTATATTCAAAATAGAAGCTTAATTAGGTCAATATTGAATAAAAAAACAATATGAATTATGGAAGGGAAAAAAGCCTAAGATCTCCTACTTTAAACAATTTGGTTGTACTTATTATATGTTAAACATTAAAGACAACCTAGGCAAGTTTGACTCCATATCACAAAAGTGCACCTTCGTTATACTCTAAAATATCTAAAACTTATTTAGTGTTTAATAGGGAATTCAGATAGTGGAAGCGTCAATACATGTAAATTTGATGACAAAAAACTTGACATTTAAAAGTCAAAGCAAGATGATGATAGTGCGGGTTTACTAGAATTAGGGAAAACAAATGCTATAAACTAGAAGAACTTGAAAAATACGAGGAAACAAGTAAATCAAAAGAAGATGAATCTAAACAAGTCAAAAGCAGTCAAGATAAGTTAGAAGGGATATTTGGATTGAAGTACAAGTCATCCCTTTCGAAATCTCTAATCATTGGAAAGGCAAGTGATCATTTTTAAGACAAGATCAATATTCAAAGAAACAACTTTGTTTGGTCTACAATCATCAATTGAACCTACATCTGCTGATGAAACACTGACAGATGATGGATGGATCTTTGTAATTCAAGAAGAGTTCAATTAATTTAAAAGGAATGATGTTTGGGATCTAGTACCTAGACCAAAGAAAAACATTATTGGAAACAAATGAGTTTTCAGAAACAATCTAAATGAAAAAGGAGAAGTGGTTAGAAACAAAGCAACACTTGTTGCACAAGGCTATAATCAACAATAAGGCATTGATTACACTAAGACAATTTCTCTAGTGACTAGGTTAGATGCTATTTGTATCCTACTCTCTTTTGCTGCTTATAATAACATTACATTATTTCAAATGGATATTAAAAGTGCATTTCTAAATGGATATATAAGTGAAGAAGTCTATGTTAAGCAACCCCGGATTTTGAAAGTTCTAAATTTCCATACCATGTATTTAAACTTAGGAAATCAATGTATGGTCTAAATCAAGCACCTAAGGCATGATGTGCTAGAATAAGTAACTTCTTTCTTAAAAACAATTTTGTAAGAGGATAAGTAGACAAAACCATGTTTAGAAAATCAATAGGAGATAAAATTCTTATCATTCAAATTTATGTTGATGACATTATTTTTGGATCTACTAATGGCACACTTTATCAAGAATTTGCTAAGTTAATGGAGCTTGAATTTCAAACGAGTACGATGGGAGAACTTAAGTTCCTCTTAGGGATACAAATTCAACAAATTTAAAAATGCATATACATTCATTAAACCAGATATACAAAAGAGCTTCTCAAGAAGTTTAAAACGAATGGTTGTAAACCTATGGCTACACCAATGCATCCTACCTGTTCACTTGAAAATAATGAATCATGCCTAAAGGTCGACTAACAAACATAAAGAGGAATGATTGGATCATTGTTTTACCTTACTGCCTCGAGACCTAATTTTATGTTTAGTGTGTGTGTGCGCGCAATATTTTAGGATAATACAAGGGAATCTCATTTAATTGAGTTTAAGAGGATCTTAGATACTTAAAAGGTACTACCAACCTTAGCTTGTTCTACAAGAATTCAACTAAGTACAAATTAAGTGGTTATTGTGATTCTGATTATGGTGGAGACAAACTTGAGAGAAAAAGCACAAGTGGGAATTGCGCATCTCATGATCAAGTAAGAGACAATTCATAATTGCAATGTCAATAACAGAGGCTGAGTACATTTCAGCCGTTTGTTGCAGTTCTAATTGCTATCGATGAAACATCAACTGGAATATTACAAGATTCTTTGAGAGTAACATTGCGATATTATGTGACAACACTTCTACCATTTCCCTAACCAAGAACTCAATCGTACATTCTAGAGCCAAACATATAGAAATCAAACATCACTTCATTATGAACTTTGTTTAGAAAGGAGGACTAAATATCCAATTTGTTGACATTGAACACGAATGAGCTATCATATTCATCAAACCTCTAGTTGAATATAGATTTAACTTCATTAGGAAATATCTAAACCTTACCTTTATATATGAATGATGTTGTGCCCAGCTTAGAGTAGTTCAAATTCATACAAGGATCATTTTTATGTTCTGTTCATATTTGGCTATGTTTTATGTTCTGTTCATTCTAATAAAAAAGGGAAAATACATTACAAAAAACTTTCACTTTTAAGTCTTTTTTATGATTACAAAAGAGGGAAAATGATATTTGAGAACAATAATGTGGGGAGATAATGATAAAATTACTTGGACTTAGGGGGAACCTTAAGTCAAGGCGAGTCAAGTAATAAAAGTTATCAAAAATACAGTTTTGTCATCATCAAAAAGGGGGAGATTGTTGGACTCAAGTTTATTTTTCACTTATAATTTTGATGATAATAAAAGTATTTTATGAGAACAATAAATTTGAATTAATGGCTTCATTAAGTACTCAAAAATTGGAAGAAGAAAATCAGAGGAAGGTCACCAAAGGAAGTGACGAGATCAGAGGAACACAAAGTATACGCGTCTACCTCCAAACATATGCCTCTCAAAGTAATGTGCCTCTAAAGGTTATGAAGATGGCTTCTAATATCTGGGTCTGATGTCTGGATCTAATGTTTAGGTCAGAATATTAGGTCTGAAGACTGCGTCTGAAGAATAGCTTTGAAACTATGTATGAAAATTGCCTCTGAAGACTAAATTTAAAGCATTCCTCTAAAGCCCTTGCATGTCTCTGATTTGCACAAACTCAACATGCCTCTGAAGAGTTCATATCAAGGTATAACTAACTATGAAGATATTGTTCAAATCATAAAATCAAAGCTCGCAATCAACTAATCAAATTGATGCAACACACTACAAATGTTGCCTCTAATATGCAATCTCTAATGTTGCACTGACTCTGAAGTTTCAACAAGGTGATTTGCCCAATGCCACTAATTATAAGTCATGCAATTCTGCCTTTGACTATCATTATTCAAGAAAAATAGCATCTCACTCCAACAAGAAAGACAATGTCTCTGATGGAAAGTCAACGACTGAATTTGAAAGAATTAAGTATGAAAAAAAGACTTGGTCAAATCAAAAACTTGTAAAGATCCAAGAACAACCCGAATCCATTCCAGCTCAAATCAAGCAAGATTATGAAAGAAGATTCGTGTTTTTGAAGGCAATCTAAAAAAGATTTGCTTCATATTTATAATTGAAGAAAATCTTTGACCAAGTTCAAAAGAAGGTATGGTCAAGATTTAAAGAAGATATAATCACGATCTTATCAACAAGGAGATATGAATTATTTACATGAATATTTGATCAAGATTCATCACAAATGCACATGTCCATTAAGCTTATCACATGTTTGATACGGTTGATCAATCTTCATATCCTTCCTCCTATTCTTTCTTCTCAAACATATAAAATTCAACATCTTCATCTTTATTATATTCTTCTTCATCTTATAATCTTCATCCAACACAATTTTTTCCAAAAATAAGAACAAATTGATAATCCATATATGAAACCAATAACAAATTAAAGCAATCTAACCCTTCCGAAAATCCAAATTTAAAACAAACCCAAAATAAACAAATTATTGAAACCCATAAAAATGTAATATAGATCTTGAACTCAAACAAAGCGAAAAATTTTCCTTTTTTTATTCCTCTTTTGATTTTTAGTAAAGAAGAAACAAGTTTTTGTTTTGTTAATAAATTGTAATGATTATGTTCTCAAATGGTTGGTTATCTAGAAATTATCTCAATGGAAGAGAAGCATCGTGGAGAATGTCCAAAAATGTCTAAAATCTTGGAATTTTTGAGTTCCAATTTGTTTGGGTTGATGAAAGTGATAAATGTAACAACCCTCTAACTGCCTTAGAAATGTTTATAAGATTTAAGTACTAATTAGAATTACTAGAATTTTATTAATTTTTAATATTTTTTAGTAATATTAATTTAGGATCAAGGGTAGAATAGGAAAATGGTAGTATTAATAATGTCCAAGTGTCAAAAGGAGACCATGTCATTTTTCCTTCTCTATTTCTTCCTCTTTCACGGGAAATGACTCATTCTTCAACTCTTCTCCTTCATTTTTCAGCTACAAATTTTTTTCAAAAACACTCCAACAACTAATTACTGTTCATCATCTTCTCAATTTCTCATTTTTCCATTCTCTTCTAAATTTCTCTAAAGATAATAGCCTCTAAAGTATTCTAATTCCCTTAGAACTCTTTGCATGTCCATTTCATCCTCTCAAAATCCAGTAATCGTCTTATGTATCACTGAAGAAGAATAAGGATCATATTGAAGAGTTTGAAATTCGAACCAGTGCATAAAGGGTAGGAGAGTTAAAAGCCGATAAAAGCCAACAAATCCCACAACCTACTCGAATCAAAGAAATTTCTTCTCGGTAAACTATGAGTTATTTTCTATAACTAATTTCACATTTTGCATGTGGGTTTTGGGTTTGATTTTGGGTTATTTTACGGATTTGAAATGATTTTTACAGATTTGAAATAATGAGTACCTTAAAATATGAGAATGAGGAAAATTGTGTGGTTTAAGCATATAGAAAATGTTAAAAAACTGCATTTCACTCTTTTAAAATCATTCATTCTGCATATGTTTGTGTGATGGTTATGATGTGTCAAATATTTAAGAAATGAGGGCTAACTGTGATGAGAGAATTACTGAATTAATGTGTTTTCCTTAAACTCTCTCTGCAAAATTTTCTTGCCTTTGATCGGTTTTGCCTTTGATGCATTTCTCTAATTATGTTTTTCTCTGAATGCCACTGATTATATTTCATCTGGTTGCCTCTGATTTTGTTTTCCTCTGCCTGCCTCTGATTCTATTTCCTCTTGTTGCCTTTGTCGTTTTCTCTAGCTGGGTATGATTCATTTTCCTCTGACTGCCTATGATTTTGTTTCCCTTGGCTTCCTTTGTCTGTTTTCTATGGCTACCTCTATCTATTTTCTCTAGTTGCCTCTGATTTTGTTTCCTTTGACTGCCTCTAATTCTGTTTTCTTTTGCTGCCTCTGTCAGTTTTCTCTGGCTACATCTGATTCTATTCCATTTGGCTGCCTCTATATGTTTTCTCTGGTTGCCTCTGATTCTGTTTTCTTTGGTTTCCATTGATTTTCTTTTTCTTTGGTTGCCTCATATTATGTTTCCTTTGGCTGCCTTTAATTTTGTTTTCATTGATCATGTTGCCTCTGATATGACTTTTCCTTTGATTCAAGCCTTCCTTTGATCATGATGCCTCTAATCCAAGTCTTCCTCTTATCATGTTGCCTTTGATTCAAGTTTTCTCCTAATCATGCTACCTCTGATATGAGTTTTCCTTTGATCATGTTGCCTCTGATCCGAGTCTACCATTTATCATGTTGCCTATAATCTAATCTTCCCTGATCAAAATGCCTAATTATCTGACTTACCCCAGTTAAATGCTCACTCTAATCAAGACTCCCTTGATGAATGAGTTGAAGTTAGTTTTACCTTCTAGTTTATAGATTGTTATTATGAGATTGATTTAATTATTGCATTAAAGGTGTTGAAGAAATATTCATTTCATACATGATGTCCATTATGCATTGCATACATGATGTCTATTATGCAGTGCATTTACAAGTTCACGAGTTCATGATAAACATGGTCCAATAATATACGGTGGATCATTTGAGTATTGTTTCATGCATGAAACAATAGGTAAAGGAAGAACAATCGTGACACTGGTTAGGATCATGGCCAAACCAACTTTACCAAGAGGTCTCAAATATGTTGGTGTCTCACGTCAAGATAATTGGGAAAAATCTTCCATACTTTAAGGAAATGAAAGAGAACATGCATATTTTACATGTTTTAAAGAAAAGAAAAAGGAGATGTATATTTCCCATACTTTAAGGAAAAAAAGGAATATGTTATTTTCATACTTTAAATAAAGATAAAGCTTAAAGATGGTTTAAAAAAAAATAACATTACATATTCATGCTATGCCATGTTTTTCATTATATTTAGGGAAAATTATTTCTAACTTCCCCTCCCCTATTATAGAACTCATTGAGTATTATTTCATCTCCTATTTTTATGCATTATAGCAGATAAGATGGATTGAGGCTAAGAGTTCATGCAATAGAGGATAGAGCTCAATTGTGATGTAGTTTAAGTTTGTAATCTGATTTTTATTTTATACATCAGAGGATGCTTGTAAACTATGTATTAGCTAACTATAGAATAGAGTGATAGGTGCATTTCTGAAGGTGGCACATCCGAATTTATTTGATGTGGCAAAACTAAGATTAAGTGGCATAAGAGGAGCTAATGTGTCGTTGATCTATTTCGCATCTCTGTTTTAACAAATTATAAATAAATAAACATTTTTTTTTATGTTTCTACAAATTTCTATAAAATAAGTTGTAGGTATCATACCGCAAGATTATAATTATAATATACATATATTCTCATAAAATATGTAAATATTCAAAAATTACAAAGAAATGACTACATATATCATAATAAAATAACAATAACCGATTCTCTGAAAATATTATAGATAAAACAGTACTTAATCTGATATGACTGACTTGTGGTACAACTTACATAGACTCATCTCTTCTTATAATTCTTTCAATCTTATATCATATATAAAAATGAATATCAAGAATAAATGACATAAAAAAGAAACTCATATATATATATTAAAATAGGTTTAGAACATGAACGGTAAAAGAAAAAAAAAAATTGAGAGAGAAGTTGTTTAAGAATTTTTTTTATTATAATAAAAAGGGCATTTGAATGATCTTGAACAAAGGAAGTAAATATGCATCATATCATAGAAAATCATCTTATGATTTTAGGTTACCTTCTTAAATAAATATTTTGTTATGAAAATAATTTAGGTTACAGTCAACCATTTAGCATATACATAGTGAAACACATCATTAGTGATTAGAAATATGCAACAAAATGCCCCACCCAATCAATTGTGATGCTCCAAAATAGTTCATGTAAATTATGGTAAACAGATGATAAAGAAGATAACTTTGAATTAGTTCATCTCTTGAAATTAGGAAAACAAATAAAATAAAATTCAAAAAGGGAATTGACACTAAATGGTGATATTAGAACATGTGAATAAAACCTGTATCAATAAAAATATGTGATTGAGACATCTTGTTGTACATGGAGCTTCAAATATCTCATTCTATATTGGAATAGATTATATTGTAAACTATTCCTTTTTTTTTTTTTATCAACTATAAACTGTCGTTCTGAACTCTAATACTATCAATAATTGAAAAATAATTTTTGAAGTTGGGAATGTAGCATGTGGGGCTATCAAGCTTTGAAGGAGTACTATGCATTGTCAATTAAATTGCGAGATTAATGAGTATTTATGAAATAGTAATTGTGGATAAATGTGTAAGCGTTATTGGTTTGGAGTAGGAACATAAAAGAATATTAGGAGAATGAAAATGTCTTTTGAAGGTTCGAGAGTATGATTTAGAAGCTGGCACATCAAATTATATATGTCGTGACACAAATAAAATTACTTGACACACAAAGCGTTAAAATATCAATTTGAAAATATGTGATGTCTTAAAGATTAAAATAAAGTAAACTTTTCTACGTTTGCCCGAGTTTAGTGAACAACTTGTGTGAAGACAACTACCAAATTACCAATCAACGTACATAAATAGTATACACAAGTACTTTCAAGGTTATTGATGTGACATAGAACATTAGAAGGAACATTAACTAAACCTATTGAGGAGGAAACACGACACTAACTAAAACGATATTTGGTGTATTTTAGTTACAACGTTAACAATGTAAGTTGAAATTATGATTTACCAAAACAATTCATGAAATATTTAAAGCATCCTAGCTAATTTCCTAAGTTAACGATACAGGATCTAACCCCAATAACAAATCATCAAATAAGAAAGTGATATTTTATTCTTTTTTTTCTTCTTACAAATAGAAGGTGATTAATTTAAAAATTGAATGAGTTTACACAAAGTTATATACCTTGCGAATATATAGTTTGTGGTTAGCTAACAACTCTTATTTGAGTCGTATAATTAAACACATGACCTCATAATCAAATGATTCACACGTTTTAGTTAAAGACACAAGTTTTGAGAAAATTTGAATTTTTTAAACTAAAAACTTATTAAAAAGAAAAACAAAACAAGAAACATAAACCCAATCTAGAAAAATATATAAAAAAAAAGAGCAAAAGTATTTAATTATGTAGATTTTTGGAAGAAATTTATTTAATATAGATTTCTTTTGCATATTTATTTTCTTTAATTTAGAAATCACTTTTGTAAAAAGCGCTTTATTGGTAATAATAATTGTTGCATTTTCTTCATTAACATTAGGCCTGTTACTATTTATTTCTTTAACATCCTTATCTTTATATAAACCCACAAATTATCTAATTCATGAACAATTTTTGGGATCTAGATTATCTTTAGTAACAATAACATTCGAGGATGTCATACTCGACACCGTAACCATAATTTGATTAATGATATGTGATAGTCTTTGACCATCCTCATAGTTGCGATGTCATCTTCTCTATGTTACACTATACTTTGGGCTTAAAAAAATTATGCTATTTGACATAGGAGTTACGAGGTATGCTTTGAGGTTGTCATTGGACGAGTTGATTGTAGGTAATGGCTTGGTGCTTTTTGGTACAAATTTTAATTAATATATCATAGTTTAATTAATCATAGTACACCTATGTACCATATAAATGATCGATGATGTATACATTTTTTTACGAATATATTTGTACCCATTTTTTTGGGGTGCAATCACTGTACCCAAAATTTGAAGGAAGAGTAATTTTTTCTCTAAGTGTTTGCTTACTAACACTTGTAAGAAGCAAGAGAGAAGGGAAAATATTTTTTGTTTTTTTTTTTTTTGTTTTTAAATAAGAGAGTAAAAAAATAAAATGAGTAGATGATTAAAAGAGTTGGGAGTAAATAGGTTTAAGTGAGTGACCAAAAAATATTTCACTACTAACTCTTATTACATCAAAAAATTTATCATAAAAATCTTACTACATGAAGAAAATACCTACATATTTTAGCTACACACATCTTTAAACAATCTAATCACTCTTAGACATATCCCTTCACTCACTTCTCAATCTACTATAGTAAAAATATCTATTATCGTTGCAATCCAATTGGCAAATGAATTTAACAATAGTGCACAACGTCTTAAATATTTGTCGACAAAATTCACCATAATTCGATTAAATTATTCTCATACGAATAATTTTAATCAGGTCTTCCAAAATATTTTCTAAACATCTTACTAACTAATGATTTCCTATCTAATCATTCTTACACAAGTCATTCTATCCAACCACCATAAATGTGTCCACCCATATGAAAGTTGGATGAGCAAAGAATGTAAGACAGAGAAAAAAAGTTCAATTTTTATTTATAATGAATAGTTATAAAGACACTTTGATATTAGAATTCTAACTACCTAAGATATTTTAGCAAGTATACTTCAACAACGACTAACAAAACATTTGTAATATGATAACTGTATATGCTATAAAAGAAAATACATAAATATCAGCAATAACAATCCTTTAAGGGTGATTGAACCTATGGTGGTCTATCTAGATAAATGGCTCATTTTAGACTAGTACTTTAAAATCACTACAAATTCTAAAAATGACGAGCAAACAATCATGCTCTTTAAAAGATTAGTTGGTCAATGTTTGTTGTAAAAAATTATGGGTTAAGTTTTGAGAAACACATAATAGTTTTCTCTTGTTTTTGTTGAACTAGCAGTGATTAAGTCATTGTCTCCAAAGTGAGAGTTGGACATCTTCTGGTCATATTCGTAAAACTTAAGTAACTAATCCTAGATATAATATAAATGTGTGGATACATTTGAGCTAATTACATAAAAGTAAGCATAGTATCATATATACCCATTGAAGGATCTTGATAGGGACGGGGGGCGCAACCACAAAATATATATATATATATATATATATATAGGTAAAATGACCAAAATGTCCTTATTAAAATTGGCCCTCCGAGCTTTTAAGATTTTTTTTCAAATAAACCATATAAACTCATAAACTTGTGGAAATGGAGTGAACAATTGCTTGATATGTGTGTCTAGTTGATAAATACAACATATACATATCAAATATATTAAAGACCAATTCTAAATTTTATGTGTCTAAGTGTTCAACTCGACAAAAAGTTTGGGACTCATTATATTAGCCTTAATTATTTTATGGAGTATGAATCTTAGTTTGTTTGACGTTTTATTTTTTAGTTTTGTTTGGAGTTTTGTTTTGGAGTTTTGTTTGGAGTTTGAATTTCAATTTTAGATTTCAATTTTGTTCATCATAAAGATGACATGATTTCAATTTAGATGTTAGTGCTGATTTTGCTAATTTCTTGAATTTCATATGCTGATTTTTGTTTGGAGTTAGTGTTGATTTTTAATTTAGATGTTAGTGCTGATTTCATGTGCTGATTTCATGTGTTGATTTTTGTTTGAATTTCATGTGCTGATTTTTGTTGCATACAAGGTGTTTGATTTTTGTTTCCATTTAATTTTTACTGAAAAATGTTTTATGTTTTCTAAATTGGTTGATTTATTGAACAACATATACGGGGTTTTCTAGAAAACACTAAAGGCTTGAGTTTTTTGAGTTTGCTTAGATAAAAGAAACATAAACAATGATTGTCTGTTTTAGAATGCAGCTCTTTAGATTTAGAATACAATTCTTAATTTTAGAATGCAACCATAATGACATTTCAACTCTTTTATGCCGGTCACCCAAACGTTTTAGTCAAGCTCTGCCACTGTATATACCTATATCAAAAGAAAACATGTGTTTTGTCGCCTACTGCCACATGGTTAAGTGAGACCTATACATCAAAACAAAACAAGCTAAATTATGAGGCCAGACGATCAACTACCATAAAGACGAGTTCAATACTAATTAACTACACACTCTAGATGCATATCACATCTTTCACGCCGCCATTACATACCTATATGTGACAAAACCCTAAATGGTAGTAGGGTAAAATAGGGAAACCCCAAACCAACCTAGAAGATATAGTTAAAACTCGTTGATCCCTTAGATCTTGCTCCCTTCCACTTCCTCAGTTTGACCCTAAGACTACATGGCCAAATAACTAACAAAATGCACGGTTAGTGCCTCTCACCTTCCTTTTGCCCAAGTTATCGGGCGTGTGATCCTCATGTCACACGATGAAAATCCCATATGTCATGGAATGGTAATGTTTGAGTGATGCAGACATGTCCATTGAACATTGCCTCAGTGTGTCCAAGGCTTCTCAATATGTAAGTCCACAACCAATGTACGTCGCATGGTACCGTCTACTTTGAAACTCCAATGCCTTTCGCTTGCCTTCTTGTGGTACTGAATCTAAAGGCCGATCCAAAGGGCTGACCTAGTTCCCTTGGGAAGTGTGGTGGAATGAAGTTCACCATCTGCAACAAAATAAAATATTCCATGCATACAAAAAAATAAAGGTTAAGATATATAAAAGTATATATTTCACACACAAGTATTTAAATAATCACACAATCATTAAGGTAATCTCTTAGATTATGTCATAAATAATTCAATGCAATCTATAGATATATGATGACTTTGATCACTTAACACTGTAAAGTATACCTCCTAAATAACGATCAAGAATCACTTGACCACATGCCACCGTTGTCCCCTAAATAATGTTCAAACACCACTTGACTTCTTTGTGGACTCGAAATGTTATAACTTGATGACTTGGAAATAAAATAGGGAAATATATCAATCTTGCCTCGCATACGGTAATAGTAATCCCGACAAGGATTCAACCAACAAATTAGCCTCGTGTACCCATACACACTACTATGGACTTCACAATTCTGATGCATATTTATATGATCACTCAAGTCATGGACACTCTAACCCTAGATACCGCCATATTTATATCATATGCTTTCCAAGAGTCGCCTATGTTGAGTGCCATGTTTCCATATTTACCATTAACCTTTCATTTTTTTTGCCTCACCATAATCTATATAATGCAATCATGCATTAGTTTATCGTATTTCAAATTTGAATCATCATTCCTAATCTAACAGTCACAAGTATAACATAACATTTTCAAACAATTAGGTCAAACAACATACACAAACAAATAAGCATTACATCTCTCAACAATAACTGAATATCAATTCTATGAAATGATGGTGAAAAAACAAAAGAAATAGAGGTTTAAATTGTGTTTATATTTAAAAACTTTTTGGTGAAAAACTAGTTATGGTTAGAAACTAAAAACAATATTATCAAAAGTAAAGAGATAAGAAAGAGAGATCATAAAACTTATTTATCTTGGTTCATCACCAACATAGTAGCTATGTCTAGTCCTTTCACACATAAGAATTTAAATCACTAAATCAAATTGATATTCACAAGTACTAGAACATCTACTAGTCTCCTAACCATGTTCTAAGTTTCTCAAACTTCTAGCTTAATACAATCAAACTTTTGAGGTTGAAACCACTACTGGGCTAAGCTACAAATATGAGGGGTTGAAGTATTTATGGGTAACTCTTACAAGAGTGTATTACAATGAGAACACTTAGTAAAATACTATGATAATTTTAGAAGCTCTTTCTCTTTTCTGTATACAAAAATTTGTCCTCATAAATTTTTGCCGTGATCTTGTGTATGTTTGAATTGTTACTCACACTTCTTTATATAGAAAAACTTGATGCCATTATAGTTTCTAGCCATTGCAGAAATTTGTGCGCATTTCTCGTATGAAATGTAAGGATTTTACAATTAGTGTGTTGTCTTGATTCTTCACATTTATTCTTGTCATAACTTAGCTCTGTGATGATTTAACGTGTCTTGATCATTAAGGCATAAATATCTGAGTATTTATGTATAAAAGGACCGCATCACATTTGTTGCTTGATGTTTAACTCATATGATATTTTCCAATAGAGAATGATAGTTTCCATTAGAGGATAAATTGGACTTGGGTCAACTGAGATGTGTTGAATGTTGACTTTTTCTTTATTTGGACTATGATGATTTACTTTCCTTAGAATGTTGACCAGAAGATCAAAAGAATCTTTAGATGCCTTTGTCAAATGCAGATGAATCAAGGTAGGCGTTAAGACACATTGGTCATAATCTTAAAGAGACAGATTTATCAGAGTCTTGACTTGGTTATATAGTAGAGGAGTGAAAAAACGTCTTATATTTAGATGATCACTATCAGACTTTGTGTTTAGATAATCTGCACTTCTCATAAAAATACATTAAAATATAAGTTGTTTCCACATATGTTTTGCCATCATCAAAACTAAAATTAATGGTCATTATTCTTCAAATGAACTTGATTCTAACGTGATAAGCTACTTAAGGCCAACATAACATCATTCATTACCTTTGAGTTGCTAACGATAATTATCTCTCCTCAAGTATTTATTTCTAGTAGGGCTTGGATCACCATATATATATATATATATATATATATATATATATATATATATTACGCTAACCATTATCGCATGTACGTAGTATGTGAATGTACATCTACTTCTCTCTCTTTGATTGAGTTGAAAAGTCCCTCCGGTGATAACCCTACTTGCACTATAATTATCGATAATTCGCTAGGAGCTTGAATATGTTTTAAAATAAATTTTAGGACAATCCTTGGGAATTTCATTAAGGGTATTACCATGCCTTCCAAACTTAACCCTAGCAATGACATAAAACTCTAATTTTAAATCAAAACCCTAAAATTTATTAAAAAAAATATATATATTAAAATGAGTTAATTTGGACATACTTCTGACATTCTTATAAACCTAAGGTAATAAAGAAAATAAATTTGACATTACAAAAGTAGGTTTTGGAAGAAAAACAACACAACACAAAACAACACAACACACACAAAGGAGGTAGAGAGAAAATATTGGAGACTTAGAGAACAAGAGAGATTTGAGAAGTGATGAGAAAACAAATAGGCCATGACTGCTATTTATAGCTAAACTATAGCAAATTTTCTTAGCGAATTTCCAAATTTTTTTGCCTCCATTCTAGTTGATCAAGAAAGGGCAAATGTCCTAGACCAAGCAAGCAAGAGCGATGAGGAATGTGAACTTTACTTTTGAAAGGCACATGTATTATCATTGAAGTTTTAAATAATTTTGAAAATCGATTCATTGTAAACTACACCTTTAAAAGTGATTCTCCGTAGAATTTTATTTCGATAATTCCTTTGTTAATATTTTTTTTTCTATCCGAACAATCCATTTATAAAATATTCTAGTCTGAAATATTGTGACACAAGCACACCTTATAAATGTCTATAAGCAAAACAAAAAAATATATGTATAATCATCATTAAAATACTATCACCATGGATACTAAAATAACTTCTTGGAACTTCTAAGTATCTCTTCCAGGTACTTCACATGACTACAAATATATTGGTCAACCCCAATTAGCAAACCAAACAGTCAAAAATGCATAAGGATGTGAAAAGTTGTCATTTCACTGAAATATCTCAATAGATTTAAGTTTGGCATAAAATTGTACTTGTAGGTGTCTATAAATGAACCTATATATTATGGACAATAGGATAGATTATTGGGTATTCATAATAGTATCTCTAACGGTGAACTTAACGTAGGTTTATTAAATATGATCAACTGTGCCACACTATCTTAAAGTAATCCATTCATTTTTTATTATACGGATTAACTCTTAAGAATCATATTAAGCCCCATAACTTTAATTTATACATTAATATCTTATTTACATTAATAACTTAATTTAAATATTTTAACTAATATTATTATATATTATTTTAATTTAAATTTAAAATAAAATTGACTTAAATTTTTATAACATAGTAACTGAGAATTTTGAATAAAATGCAACCAAGTTGTTGAAGATTATATTGATTCAGATCTATTTACCACAAACAATTTTTGTTTGAAATAATTAGATAAAAAAATAAGTTAAAAAATATTGTTAATAAAAACTTAAAGAAAAATTCTTGTGTAATAAAAATTGTAAAAGAAAAAATAAAAATAAATTATTTAAATTAATAAAAAATATATTTTATATACAAATTAACGATAAAAAAACTAACGACCATAAATTAAATAAAAAAAAAAGCAAACAATTGCGATGCTGTGAGTGAACTAAACAATTTTATATATTTAATATATTTATCAACTTGGTAGTAACTTTTTGTACAAATAACTTTTTTGTCGTTTAGTTTCTATGAAATTACAATTATTGTGAAAAGAAAAACTTTATGTGAGATAGATTTTGTGTTAATAATATTAATGATTTTGTGGATACTTGTAGGAATCCACATATATCTGCAAAATCTTCTAAACTCCACTAGCAGGTACACGTGTGAGTGTGTGGATAACTGGATCAAAACTTTCACCCAATCTTTCGCCGATCGACGAGTTGACCAACTCGTGGGTTGATCTTAATAACAACACAATAGAAAAGTTTAAAACTTCTACTTATACAATAACTCATGAAGTTTAATCTGATTTGTGACCCTAATATATTGCTCATAGATACATTAACAAATTGATATCTCTATTTAGATTTATAATCATATATTAACGAGTGTTTATATGGTATTTGTTAAGAAATAAAAAAAAAAAGTTTTATTTAAAAAATATTATTTTTAAATTTTCAACAAATAAAAAACACTACTTTCAAAAAGACATATATTTTATATTTAATTTTTTAACAACTACACTTAATTTACCACAAACATACATAAGGACACAAATCAATTGATCCTTTACAGGTATGTAAATATGTAATACGCAATAGATCGCAAAGGACTGTAGAGTTAAATCGATTGAATGCAGGAGTGTACGTAGGTTGGATTGGGTCGATTTTGATAAAATTTAATATCTAATCCGATCGATTATCTTTGGGTTGAATTAAGTTATAAACCTGTATTTTTTTTATTTAACCCGAACCGAACCGATCAAGAATGAGCTGGGTTGTCGGGTTATACATAAATAATAACTTAATTTTACAGGAAAATTTATTGAACGCAAATATATTTAATACTTGAATGTTTAAAAAACTATAAATTTCAATCACATTATTCAATTCTTTAAAAAAACCAACAACCTCTAACAAAAAAAATCAAACAATCTTCAAATACATAAATAAATTCAACAACTGTAAATCAATAAAATATGAAAACTCATCTATTCTAAGCAATGTCAACTTCAAGTCCAATCACTAACAAGTTCCTCAAATTATGGAAGGGAACAATTAAGAATCTATAAAAACCAATACCAATAATAAAAGTGAGGAGATAAAGAAGGATAAATAATAAATAAGTAAAATATGCATGAAACAACTAGCACTACTGAGAGAAATAATCTAATACTCGACCAGATCAATTATCTTTGAGTTGGGTTAAGTTTTCTTTTGGTTCCCTCACTTCCTTGAGTTGGCGGCAATGACGAGAGACCTAAATCTTGTGCTAGTTGTGCTTATGGAGCAAATTGATTAGGAGCTTCTTGTACATGTTCCATTTGTCTCAAATATATGTAATAATATAGTTTAAAAAATTCAAAGGTAAAAGGAAAAGTAAGATAAAACAACTAACACTGCTACTTGGCCCACCACATTACTTTCATCATTACACAAAACTCACCAACCATTTTAGTTTACCAAGCTACCATAGTTTTTTAATAGCAGTGCTTCATTTGTTTATTTTTATAATAGTTTAAATTTTTTACATTTGTTTATTTTAGTTTACTAAGCTAACATAATTTTTTACATTTAGTTTAAATTGTTGAACTCATTACCCAAATCAAATATAAGCGGGTTTCAACGAGTTAGGTCGGGTTGGACTCAAAAGTGACCGGGTACAAGTAAAAATTGAGTTAGATGATCGGGTTGGTAGGTCGACCCACACCCATGTACATCCCTAAAAGCTAGTGTCTTTACTTTTAGGAAAAATATTAATTCTTATCGTTGCAACGTCTAATTTTTTTAAATAATAGACAAAATACTTTTTTACGGTTATTTATTTTAATTTTAAATAATAATTTTTTTTATTATTTAATTTTTATTTAAATTTTAAATAATAATTTGATATTTATATTTTAAAGTATTAATAATATTATTATTTTTCAGATAAATTTAAAAAATTTATCAAAATCTTCAAACAAAAAATCATTAACAATTTTAAAAAAGTTCATATATTTATCAAATTTATAACTCAAATATTCAAATTAATTCATATTTTTCATTCTATATTTGATTAATTTGATGATGTTGGAGATAAAAAAAAAAATTTATTTAAAGATTTGAGTTATGAATTTAATATATATTATGTAAAAAAAGATAATTAATTTTATAAGTTTTATTTAGAGATTTTGATGAGTTTTCTGTAAAAAATATATATTATTATTGATATTTAAAAAATAAATGATCCAATCTTTATTTAAAATTAAATAATAAATGAAACTAAACAAAAGACAAACAAAAACTGAATTATTAAATATTTTGACGTGATAATAATAATACACTACTCATATTTAATCACTTATACTTGAATTAGGCAATACTGTCTATTTTTATGTATTCTTCTATTTTTTATTATAATTATTCATAATAAATAACGGTACTCTCAATTTTGATAGAATTAAATCTGCGAATGACGGCTAACCAGCCATAGAAAATTGATATGATAACGGCTAACCATGTGATATGCCACATGGCATATAAAGTGATTACGACGCATCACAAAGTTTTTCATTTTTTTTTATGTAATTTAGAGAAATTTTTAGAAACTTTTAAGAAAATAAAAAGTTATTTTGTGTTTATCCATCATATTAACAAATTACTTTTTTAAAATAAAATTAGATGTAAAAATTAATGTTATTGAAAAGATATTTTAAACTGTTTTTAAAAAATTATTTTTAATTATTTTATAATAACTACAACAAATATAAAAATAAAATTTCAAAAGGAATATTTTATTTTAAAATTTTATTATTTTATGAAAATAGTTTAACAAAAGTGCCCTTAATGTATTTTTTTTCTTTATTTTCTCATTGGATTACTTTTTCCTTTTTATTTAGAAAGTTAAACATTGTTCTATAGCATTGCCCAGCATTTATAATTAAGATACAAAGTTTTAAGCAAACTGAATATTTCCAATTATTAATTGATACAAACTTATACGTCCTCAGCTACACTCTGTTCTACAATAAACAGCTATCCTAGTAATTAATGTGTGGCCGAGACATTCTTATGCAACTTCAAGTATATAAAAAGTTCATATTATAAACAGATATATATCTTAGTTAGAATCCTCATGTTTGGATATAGGAAAATTAATATTATGAAATTATTAATTAGTCTCAAAATATTTTCAGTTATATGATATATGAGTCATACTTGACTGGTATTTGACATAACTATTTAATTAGCTTCCTCACATGCTTTGTCGAATACGGCAGCTAAAATGGACCATCTAATCTTCAATTCCAAAGCCATACACCCCTAATCCAGTATACGTGTCCAAATTGAACCACAAAAAATTAATACTATATACCATGAAAAATTATATTCTTAATTTAGTCCAATTGAATATGAAAGGTGATATATCCACACAAACTGAAAATAAAGGTTCTCTTGACATTCATTGGCTCTTCCCCATGTGCCCCCTTAGGTTTCGTTGGGAACACTTGGGGTCAATCCTTTATAGTTTGTATGTATGTTGCTTTATTGTAGCTTTTTCTGCATCTTTACATGTTCCTTAAGAAAAACAAATCAATCATGTCGGTCTATTCAATCATTGTTACAATTCTTTTGCTAAATGAATATTATGGATAATATTTGAGATGATTTGGCAACCAACGATAAAAATAAGTTTTAACAATGTGATAATTTTCTTTTCGAAAATAGTTTGGTTTTATAAAAATTAATTTTTTTTAAATTACATGTGGTTTCTTAATTTAATTTCAATTAATATTTTAAATTTTTATTTTATTATTTTAATTTAGTTTTTTTAAAAAATAAACTCATATTTTCATCTCCAACAACATCAAATAAAGAATGAAAATATGAGTTTATTTAAAAATTTAATTTATTAATTTGATTAAATTTATATTTTATTGAAGATGATAATGAATTTTATGGGTTTTATTTGAAAATTTTGATGATTTTATTAAATTTTTATAAAAAAAAGAACAACATTTTAACATTTTAAAACATTAAATATCAAACTTTCACTTAAAATTAAAATAAAAGACCAACTAAAAAAAAAGATAAAAGAATAAAACGTTAATTAAAATTAAGTTAAAGAACTATAGATACAATTTATTAATTTTTTTTTATTTTTTATTTTTTTTATAATAGCAAATTAGCACAACTTTGTATATATTTCATGAGACTGTGGATGGTCTAGTAACTGGGTCCGTTCACGTGAACATCCCTATAGGTGTTTGAAATAATGCAATTGTGACAAACAATTCAATTTCAATTAAATATTGAATATATAAAAAAGAATTAATTGAATATTAAATATATAAACTCATATTTTTATCTTTAACAACATCAAATAAAGAATGAAAATATGAGTTTATTTGAATATTTGAGTTACGAATTTAATAAAATTTGTATTATATTGAAGAATATAATTAATTTTATGAGTTTTATTTGAAAATTTTGATGAGTTTTTGAATTTTTGTAAAAAAAAAAGGATAACACTGTTGACATTTTAAAACATAAAAGATCAAATTGTCACTTAAAATTAAAATAAATGACCAAATCGAAGAAAAAAGAAGTTAAATGACTAAAACGTTAACTGAAATTAAGTTAAGGGACCACGAATGGTATTTAGCCTATTTAATATTATCGTTAGCACTAATTAAGAATAAAAGATTTTCAATTTTACTGTTATTAGTATTTAAAGGGTCTTATATTAAAATTTCACTTTAGGCCTCTAGATTTATTGAGCCGATCTCGAAGAGAGGTGACATATATTATATATTGTTGGAATCAAGTTGGTTTTTCACTTATAATTTTGATGTTAACAAAAATATTTAATGAGAACAATAAATTTAGAATAATGACTTCATTAAGTATGCATAAATTAGAACTAAAAAATCAGAAGAAACCACTAGAGGATATGTCTAAAGGAAACCACCAAAGGATACAACCAAATAAAATCACCAAAAGATAACACTAAAAGATACCACCAGAGAAAGTAAAAAGGTTAGAGGAAACGAAATCAAATTAGTCAAATCCACATGCTGGAAAAGTTCGCGCATGTGCCTCTGATAACGTAATCCTGTTAGTTCAACAGGTTTATGCGTCTGCCGCTAAAGACTGAAGTGTGCTCCTGGTCAACGTGTCTTTGATGAGTCTGTGCGTGCCTCTAAAGAATTCCATTCCTTTGAAGATTCAATGTGCCTCTGAAAAATTCAGTGTCTCTAAAGATTCAACGTGTTTATGGAGTTTTTATGTCTTTGATGAAAAGTAATTGCATCATGCTTTTGATGAACAGTAACTTCAATATGTCTCTGATGAACAACAACTTCAACATGTCTCTAAAGAACAACAACTTTAGCATGCCTCTGATGAACAATAACTTTAGCATGCCTATGATGAATAGTAACTTCAGCATGCCTCTAATGAACAATAACTTTAGTATGCCTCTGATGAACAATATTTTTTTAGCATGCCTCTAACTTATGAGCCATTGTTCAAGTGTGCATCTGAAGCATATATTCCCCTGAATTTGAAGACTGTGACTCGTTCTAAAGTACAACCTCTTATATGCAACACACTCTGAAGTTGCAATGACTAATAATGCAACAAAGGTGGAGTTGCCCATACAACTAATTCTAAGTCACAATTTGATTCTTACATAATTATTAAAGCAACGCAACATCTAAATCCAACAATCAAATCAATGATTCAAATGGAGAAAATTCAACGACTCTGATGGAAGATCAAAGACTCTGATAGATTGAGCAACATACTAAATTGGATTTAACAGTATTCTCATTTCCGAAGGTTCAACAAAAGTCCAGATTTTGTTCTCGCCCAGATTCCAATCAAGCATATGAAGGAAAACTCAAGTGAATCAATTTGTAAACATAATTTGAACAAATACACACAATATCTTTCTAGAAGAATTGCGTAGATCATATTGGGAAATAAATTTTGCTTGACAGTCAAATTATCAAGATGGAATCAATCAGAGTTATATTTGGAAGAAATCTTTGTTGACCAAGATTAATTTGAGATACGATTCAGAAACTCAACAATAAATTCATGAACGCTAATTTCATTTATAAATAGTGTATCAAAGCTGAAGAAGAGTAAACACACAATGAACAACAAACTCAGAAATCCTAAAAACTAAAGTTATTCAGAAAAACCTCAAGAGCTAAATTTTTGTAAGTATTTAGAGATTTAGTTTTTAAGTTCTAAAAAAGCAATTGTTTAACTTTATATTATTTAGGGCTTATTGTTTCATAGTAAGTGTGTAATCAATGTAACAAATCTACTGAGTATAAGCAAAACCAAACTAGTTTCCAACTTATTGTAATCCATCACGACAGCGCTTGTAGTGTGCCTCAAACAATTTGTGGATCTTAGTTTGTGTTGAGAGTACTTGACTTCTAGGGTCAAATGGGTAGTTTGCCTCTAACAATATGTAGGTTTCAGGTCGTGTAGAGAATACTTGACTTGTACATTCAAGGTGTGGTTTTCCTGAAAAAGGGGAAACATCAGAGGAAAGATTCCAGACCAAAGCAAAGCAAGAAAGTTTTGGCTATAATGACTCATAACAATTCTGCCTCTAGATCCAACACAAACACTAACTCTAACTCTAGAACTGAATCATCCCATGAAGAAATTGAGGTATTGTTTTACTTAACCCGATATAATTTAATTAATATTATAAATTATTTCTTAAATAAAAACCTCAAGTTGTCTCTAAAACTGAAAGCACTTAGGAAAGTAAATGCAAACTTAACTAAAGAAATCAATGCTCTAAAAACTGAAAGTTTTAAGGTTAAATATGAAAATAAAATCTTAAAGATACTATGGTTTCAAAACCTTTAGAAAATGTCACATGTAATTATGATAAATATGAAGAAGCATTTCAAAAATTTCTAGCTAATAGTATGGAAAGAAGCAAATATGCTTATATGATTTATGTAGTTAGTAGAAATGGTAAAAGTGGTCTAGAATTTGAAGAAATAGTAACTGGATCTTAACTTATTCCCTCAGATATTTTGTGTACTATTTGTTTTAAGAAAGGTCACTCTAAATTATCTTGTCCTATGCTAAATACATAGAAAGACAAGAAAATTTTTAGACTAACAAACCAGGACTCAACCCAATTTGGGTATCTAAGAACAAAATTATCTATGTGGTAGATATCCTCGACAACCAAATTAAAAACACCAATCATGGTACCTGGATAGTGGATGATCGTGACATATTATGAGATAAAAGTCTATGTTCTAAGACCAAACATTGATCAAATGAGGCATATTGACTTTTGGAGGAAAGTAGTAAGGCCAAATATTGGGGTAAGACAGTTGATAATGACACATCTCCTCTATCAAAGATGTTTTGTTTGTTAAAGGTCTTAAACATAATTTATTAAGTATTAGTCAGTTAAGTGATAATAATCATGATATTATATTTAATCAAAAAACATGCAAGACATTAGTCAAAATGATGGATCTGTACTCATTACAAGTCATAGGCCAAATAAAATATATAAGATAAATGTGTTTAGTCTAGAGAAACAAGATGTTAAGTGTCTAATGTCAGTAAATGATGAGAAATTAATTTAGCACAAAATGTTAGGTCATGCAAACCTTATATTAGTCTCAAAATTGAAATTATGTGTGAAGCTTGTCAAGAGGGAAAACAAACAAAGAACTCCTTTACCCCTAAGAACTTAGTCTATACCTCAAAACCCGTTGAGCTCTTACATATGGATCTCTTTGGGCCAGTGTCAATAGACTCACTAAATGGAAACAAGTATGGTTTTTTGACAATAGATGATTACACTATGTGGGCTTGAGTAAAATTCTTAAGAAATAAAGATGAATATCACAATCTGTTTATTACATTTTGCAAACAAGTAGTGACTGAAAATGGTCTTAAAATTGTAACAATTAGATGTGATCATGAAGGAGAATTTGAAACCAAGTTTTTCAAAAGTTTTTGTGATTAGAATGGAATCTCTCACAATTTTTCCTTTCCTAGAACACCAAAATAAAATGGTGTTGTAGAAAGAAAGAATATATCCCTTCAACTTAATTTCATATGTGGTCCTTTAACTTAATTTCAGGTAACGTTTTAGTCCTTTATCTTTTTTTTTTCCCGATTTAGTCCTTTATTCCTAAAAATATCAAATAAAGTATGAAAATATGAGTTTATTTGAAGATTTGCGTTACGAAATTGGTGAAATTTGTATTATATTGAAGAATATAATTAATTTTATGGGTTTTGATTGAATTTTTTTTTGAATTTTTGTATAAAAAAGGATATAATTGTTGAAATTTTAAAACATAAAATATCAAATTGTCACTTAAAATTAAAATAAAGGACCAAGTCGGGAAAAAAAAAGATAAAGGACTAAAACGTTACCTAAAATTAAGTTAAGGGACCACGAATGTAATTTAGCCAATATATCCCTTCAAAAAATGACTAGAACCATGCTCAATGAGATAGACATTGCAAAACATTATTGGGCAGAGGCAATTAGCAGTGCATGCTATATTCAAAATACAATCTTAATTAGGTCAATATTGAATAAGACACCATATGAATTGGAAAGGTAAAAGACCTAACCTCTCCTACTTTAAACAAATTGGTTGTACTTGTTATATGTTAAACACTAAAGAACACCTTGGCATGTTTTATTCACAAAATTGTACTTTCATTGGATACTCTGAATGATCTAAAGCTTATAGAGTGTTTAATAGGGAAACTCATATTGTGGATTAGTCAATACATATTAAATTTGATTACAAACAAACTTGATCTTAAAAAGTCAAAGCAAGTTGATGATAGTGTAGTTATTGGAACCATTGGAAACAAATGCATACAAACCCAAAGAACTTGAAAAATTAGAGGATTTAAGTAAATTAGAAAAAGATGAAAAATCATTAGAGGATGAATCTGACCAAGTCAGAAGCAGTCAAGATAAGCTAGAAAGAAGATCTGGATGGAAGTACAAATTATTCCATCCTAATGCAAATGATCATTTGAAGACCATATCATCACAAAAAGATACCACTTTGTTTGGTCTACTATCTTTAATTGAACCTAGATCTGTTGATGAAGCATTGGAAAATGATAGATGGATCCTTGCAATGTAGGAAGAGTTAAATGAATAGGAAAGGAATCATGTCAGGGATCTAGTACCTAGACAAATGAAAAACATTATTAAAACCAAGTGGATTTTCATAAACATGTTAAATGAGAAACGAGAAGTGGTCATAAATAAGGTAAGACTTGTTGCACAAGGCTATAATGAGTAAAGAGACATTGAGTACACTGAGACATAAAGGTGCAAACACAAAGAACAAGTGTTGAATTGTATTTGCCAAAGTTGATAACTTTTTCTAATTTGATGAAGGTTGATAGGTTTTTATGAATTACTTAGATAAGAAACAATCAGATTCAAAGACAGCAAACAATGAAAGCATAACTAATTTGACACATAGACTTATCCTAGCTTACCATTAACATGGATACATCTAATCCTTCATTCGGAATACTTTAATCTACTAATTTAAATACATTGAATTACAAAGAACCTGACCTTCCAAGCCAGTCTTCCCAAACAGTATAACAACCTCATATTTTTCCTAACAACCTAACAACCCTAGATTGAAGAACTAAACCACTATCGGGTTTGATACAAAAGATTGAAATTTAAGTGTTTGCTTCTAATAAAGTTGATAATAATAATAACTCTTACACTCTACGAAAAGAACACTCATAAAATATTTCTCATTCGAACAAGTGTTTCTCTCTTTGAACTCTAAGACTACTCTTTTCTACTTTTCAATGATTTTCTTCTTCACCCTTGAGTATCTATTTATAGTTAAAATTTGAGCTTCAATTTATTTATTTTTTAATTCTGAATTGTATTTTGTTTAGATTGAGATTGTAAATTCTTCAGATTGATTTTGTTCGTAATTTGTTCAGATTGCGTTAAAAATTCTTCATATTGATTCTGTTAATATTTTGTTGTAGATAAATCTTGATAAGATCTTCTTCTAATCTTCTACAAATTTTTACCATATCTTGTTTTATACTCTTTGAAATCAAATATATTGTTCTCATAAAATAATTTTATTATCATAAAAACTCTAAGTATAAAATCAACTTGGTTCCAACAATCTCCCCCTTTTTTATGATGACAAAACTTGTATTTTTTATAACAACTTTTCTTTATATTTCTTTGACTCCCCCTCACCTAGGGCTCCTCCTAAGTCTAAGTATCATTTTCTCCCACTTTATCAAATATATTTCTCCTTTTTTTGTCATGAGACAAAAAGACTTGATATTGAGACTTTTTTTTTTGAATAAAATGAATATAGCATATTAAAAGAAAATTTAAAAATTAATGTAAAGCTAAAATACTTTGAAGTTATCACAACATCAGTCAGGTATGAAGGTAAGGTTTATGTTTTTATGGATGAAATCAAACCTATCTTCAGGTAGTGGTTTGGTGAATATGTTAGCTCATTGGTGTTCAATGTCTACAAATTGAATGTTTAATAACCCTTATTGAACAAAGTCCCTAATGAAGTGGTGTTTGATCTCTATGTGTTTAGCTCTTGAATGTAAGATAGACTTTTGGTTAGACAAATGATAGAAGTGTTATCACAATAGATGGGAATATTGGATTCTAGGATTTTGTAGTCTTCAAGTTGATGCTTAATCCAAAGTAGTTGAGAACTGCAACCAGATGCTAAAATGTACTCACCTTTATTGTTAACACTGCAATGGTGTTTTATCTCTTACTTGACCAAGATATTAAGTTGTCACCTGGAAATGTGCAGTTGCCACTAGTTCTCTGTCTCTAGTTTATCTCCAGCATAATAAGAATCACAATATCCACTCAATTGGTACTTAAGAGATTTCTTGTAGAATAAGGTAAGGTTGGTAGTGCCTTTTAGGTATCTAAGGATTCTTTTAACATCAGTTCAATTTGATTCCGTAGGGTCAGATTGAAATCTTACACATACGCACACAGTAAATGATGGTTGGTCTAGAAGCGGTAAGGTAAAGTAGGGATTCTATCATTCCTCTATAGGTTTTTTTGTCATCTTTTTTGTCTGAATCATCTTTTTTAAGTGAACAAGTAGGGTGCATTGGTGTAGCCATATGTTTGCAATCACTCATCTTAAACTTCTTAAGAAGCTCTTATGTATATTTAGTTTCATGAATGTATATAATTTTTGACTTTGTTGAATTTGTATCCCTAAGAAGAATATTAGTTCTCCCATTATACTAATTTGAAATTCAAGCTTCATCTATTCAGAAAATTCTTGGCAAAAAGTGTCATTAGTAGATCCAAAATTAATGTCATCTCCTATTGACTTTCTTAAAAGTGTATTATCTACTTGTCCTCTTTCAAAGTTATTTTTAAGCAAGAAGTTATTAAGTCTGTCATACCATGCCCTAGGTGTTTGTTTTAGACCATGTAGAGATTTCCTAAGTTTAAAAACATGATTTGGAAATTAAGAACTTTAAAAACCTGGGGGTTGTTTAACATAGACTTATTCACTTATATAACCATTTAGAAAAACACTTTTAACATCCATTTGAAATAATGTAATGTTATTATTTGCAGCAAAAGAAAGTAGGATACGAATAACTTGTAACCTGGTCACTAAAGCAAATGTTTTAGTGTAATCATGTCTTCTTGTTGATTCTAGCCTTGTGCGACAAGTCTTGCCTTATTTCTGACCACTTCACATTTTTCATTTAGCTTGTTTATAAAAATCCACTTTATTCCAGTAATATTCTTCTTTGGTCTAGGTAATAGATCCCAAACATCATTCGTTTGAAATTCATTTAACTCTTCTTGCATTGCAAGAATCCATCCATCATGTGACAATGCTTCATCAATAGTGGTAGGCTCAATTAATGAGAGTGAGCCAAACAAAACGGTACCTTTTAATTATGATATGATCCTTAAAGGATCACTTGCACTTCCGATAGATGAGATGACTTGTACTTCCATCCAGATATTGCTTCTAACTTATATTGATTGTTTTTAACTTGATCAAATTCATTATCTAAAGATTCATTCAGGTTCTTCTAGTTTGTTTGCATCTGCTTCCTCTAATTCTAGGAAACCTGCAGTATCCTCAACTTGCGATGACTTTGTAACGTCAAGATGTTTGTCATATAACATAATATAAATCAGATAATTGAAGAATGAAATCAATACGGCCAAAACATCATTTCTGGTGGTTTTTGCTTGTTCCTAAAAACCAAACGTGTATGCTACTTTTGCCGAAGTGTTCAGATTTTGTGGATATCCTTGTTCCTCTAAATTTTTGAGAACCTACAAAATACTTATCTAGCTTTGATGTTTAACTTAACGCTTCTTGTAATCCTAGTAAACATAATATCAGCCAATAATTAAATTTAAAGAATGATATAACCTATATGTCAACAATTTCAGTTTCACTATGAAAACCCTCTTATTTCTTCTTTTCTAGTTTTCATATTCTAAATTTGCATATTATCTGATTATAGGGTATGGATGAAGGGATTTGAATTCCCATATAGGTTTGTAGTCTTGATGAATTTTATTGGAGTGTTCAAATAAGTCTCATGATTTTGATTGTTAATCTGACACTTCTGTTTCTGCTGATGTATCAGGTTCCTATGGTAATTTGGGAACTTATAGTAGTTCTGATTCTTCTAGTAGTTCATGTTCTACTGACGTGTGTGATTTCTATGCCAATTTCGATTTTGTTGATATGTGTGATTTCTCTTGCAGTTTTGGTTCTGTTGATAATCCATATTTTTCTAATATTTTTGGTTCATTAGAAGGAACAACCTTAGGTTCAATTACTTTTTCTTGAAATCTATTCCTCTTTTACCATTCCTAATAATACCATAAATCATAGATGCATACTTGCTTCTTTCCATACCATTATCAATAAAATCTTGAAATATTTCATGCTTATCAAAGTTACATGTGGAATTTTCAATTGATGCTGAACTATATTTGGTTTTCCGAGTTAGATTTTCAACCTTAAGTTCAGCAATATCAGTTTTCATATTTGCATTTTCTGTTTAAAATTCAGTAATATCAGTTTTCAGAGTTGCATTTTCTATTTTAAATTCACCAATTTGATTCTCTAAAGCATTAACTTTTTCAATTAGATTTGTATTTGATTTCCTAAGTGTTTTTAGTTTTAAGGACAATTTGTGATTCTTATTTCCTAGCAGTAATTATATCAGATCGAGTAAATTTAAAAAATACCTCAATTTATTCATCTACTGATTCACTAAATCCAAACATGTTGAACCATTAGATCTTTCCTCAAACACTATAAAGTGCTCAACATTGAGATCGAGCTCTCATGCTAATTGAAGGTGCAAACACGAGAAGGAGGGTTAAATTGTATTTTCCAAAGTTGATAACTTTTTGCTAATTTGATGAAGGTTGGTTGGTTTTAATGAATTACTTAGATATGAAGCAATCAGATTCAGAGGCGACAAGTAATGAAAGTACAAATAATTTGACACATAGACTCGTCCTGGTTCACCACTAACTTGACTACATCCAGTCCTCTCATTCATAAGGCTTTATTCCACGTATTCAAATACCTTGAATTACAAAACACCTGACCCTCCAAGACAGTCTTCCCAAACAACATAACAATCTTGTACTTTTGATGAACTAACTACCTTGACCCCACAAGCCAAGTTTTCTTCTAAAAACCTAACAACTTCAGATTGAAGAAAGAACTAAACCATTGTCGGGTTGGATACAAAATATTGGAACTTTATGTGTTTGCTACTAACAAATATGATAATAATAAAAACTCTCACACTCTTAGAAAAGAACACTTAGAACATATTTCTTATTCGAACAAGTGTTTCTCTCTTTCAACTCTAAGACTACTCTTTTATGCTTTTCGATAATTTTCTTCATCAGGCTTGAGTATCTACTTATAGTTAATAACTGGGCTTCAATTTAGTCCTTGTTTTGTTCTGAATTGTATTTTGTTCATATTGCGTTTGTAAACTCTTCAAATTGATTATGTTCCTATTTTCTTTAGATTGAGATTGTAAATTCTTCAGATTGATTATGTTTGTATTTTGTTCATATTGTGTATGTAAATTCAGATTCATTATTTTCATATTTTGTTGTAGATAAATCTTGATCATTTCTTATTTTCAACTTGGTCAAAAAATTTATACAATTATAAATATGAATCAAATCTTTTTTTAGATTTTCTTCAATTTTAAATTTAAATAAAATCTTATTTTAGATTTTCTTCAAAAACATTAATCTTCTTCCATACTCTTTGAAGTCAAATATATTGTTCTCATAAAATACTTTTGTTGTCATCAAAACTCTAAGTATAAAATCAACTTAGTTCCAACATTAAGTTCTAACAAAACACTCGTTCAACTTTATATTATTTAGTGCCTAATCGTAAGTGTGTTGTACAAATCTTCTTAGTAGAAGCAAAACCAAACCAGTTTCTAACTCATTGTAACCCAGCCCGATAGTGGCTTTTGTGTGCCTCAAGTTATTGGGGGATCTTAGGTTGTGTTGAGAAGACCTGACTTGTAGGGTCTTGTGGGTAGTTTGCCTCTAATAATCTGTAGGTTTCAGGTTGTGTAGACAAGACTTGCCTTGTAGCGTCAATGTGTGGTTTGCCTTAAAAAGTATGTAGGTTCAGTTTTTTTTTTTTTTGAAGACTAGCTTGTGGGGTTAGGTGTTGTTGTACTTCTATGTGCAGGGACTAAACGTTGCTACCAAGTTTATGATGAACTAGAATAAATCCTTCTATGTGAGGGGTCTGATGTGTTATTTTTACCTTAGCTCTACTTGTTTACTGCAACCTCTGATTTGTTCACACAGTTAATCACCAAACCATAATCATAATTAAAATTAAGAAAATAATTTTAAAATTAGTCAAAGAAGAATGAGTTAAATTTGGTTATATAAGAGTACATGTGACCCATACTATTAATGTACCTTAAAATTTTGAGTGGAAATGTGGTATGAAAGTCTATTGATAATAGTGGATCGTTAGCTAGTTGTTGCTCCCAAATCCTTCGGACTCCTAAATAGTGGTTAAACCATAAATTATTAGACAAAAGTTCAAATAACAAAAAAATATTTGAGCAACAAGAATTGAACCCTAGTTCAACGACTAAAAACAATGTGAGATTAACCGCTAGGAAAATAAAATAGATATGTCCTTTTGGGAATGTTCCATTCATCTAAGTGAATTGTTTCAATCTAATACAAAAAATAACTTTAACAGTTTCTTTTTTTTACATTTTACTTCAAGCTTTACAATGTATCCTAAAGTAAATTTATCACTATTCTCATTTGCATATAATCATTGATTGGCGGGATCAAATCGAACCTAATATTACCAACAAAAATCAATTCTAAAATTTAGGGTGATACGCATGTTTTGAAATACAGCAACAACAAAGTTCTTGAGGAATGTTCAGACCAAGATTTTGAGTATTGGGTTCACAAAGGTTTTTCTTACTGAGCGTTTCCTTTTATGCTTTAGTTTTTTTCTTTTTGTTTTATGCTAAAGAGGTGCAAAATCATTAAAATAGAGGAAGATATCCCAATTATGATGGCATCTAACACCTAACCATCATTGTCACCACATCAAGAATTCGTCAAAACAAAAATAAAGAAAAGAGTTAGGGGACTGGAGAAAAACATACGTTGGAACGATATGAAGTTGTCTCATTAAAAATCTTATCGAGATAACTCAATGGGATAATACTATGGTAAAATAAAGGTGCAACTAAAAACCTACAATCAATCAAATCGAAATTAGGAAGAGAAAAATTATTCCTAAAAATGTCCAACTTAATACAAACCAAACCAATGACAATCAACAAAATAAAAAATAGGAAACAAATTCTTATTTCTTAAAAACTCTTATGCAATTAAATGAGGTATTGAATTCCATCAAACAAATATTTGAATGGATGAACTATAATTTCCTAACTTATCCACACAAAAAGTAAACTCCCTGTATATATGTGAACAAAATAATGCCATATGACTAGTGATTTTATGCAAATAAGTCATTTATTTTGAAGCTTCTAAGGAATAATTACATTAATATTTAAGGCAACAACCATTAAAGAATGGTTATAATCAAGCAACAAATTATGCCAATTTTTCATAAAGAAGTCTCTATAGTAATAGTCACACTCATAATTTCAAAATGAAATGCATTATAGACACTAAGCGGAGTCACGTAACCACAAAGTTAGCCTCACTATGGTCTCTATAAATACCACCACATATAGTTAGATAAGGACAGCTAATGAAGCACCATATGTATTGTGCTTTCAGTTTTAAAGACAAATTATGGTTTTATTTAGTAAATTGTTTATGACTTTAATTAATTGAGATCGGGTTAAGTGAGAAAGTACCTTAATTTCTTCGTTTGCTGATTCACTTTCAGAGTTAGAATCAGAGTCAAAATTATGATAAATGTTGAATTTAAACCCAGAGCCATCAAAGCCAAATATGCTTGCTCTTCATCATAATAGGATTCATTAGAATCATCCCATGTAGCTATCATAACCTTCTTTTTGGGTCTGGAGTCTTTCCTCTGATGTTTCCTTTTTCTAGATTTGGACATTCATACTTGACGTGCCCAAGTTCGTTGCATCCATAACAGATGATTCTTTTCTTGTAAGACTTGTCATATTTTCCTCTATTAGACTACCAATAATTTCTTTGAGGGAAATGCTTCTATTTGTTTTGCAACTTCCTCTGAATCCTCTACTGCTCCTCATCATCTGGGCTCATACTCTTGTCCTTTGAATCATTATCCTCTGATTTTGCAGTAACCCTCAGAACCTTTTTCTGCTTGGATTTCAAAGCCAAAGTCTTCTGCTTCTGCTTGGGCTCATCCTCTACAAGCTCAATTTCATGTGAACTCAAGGAGCTAGTCAGCTATTCCAATTTTAGAGTATTCAGATCCTTAGCTTCTTGAATGGTTGTAATTTTAGGTCTCCGCTTGCTTGGCAAACACCTAAGAATTTTCTTCACATCATCAATAGTAGTATAACTATTTTCAAGGACCTTTAAGTCGGACACTAGAGTATGGAATCTGGAAAGCATTGTTTCAAAATCTTCATCTTCTTCCATATGAAATAATTCATATTTTCTAACTAGGAAGTGTGCCTTTGCTTTTTGAACTTGTTTGCTTCCTTCATAGGTTATATCATATTGTCATAGATGCTTTTTACTATTTCCTTGTTAGTGCATTTGTCAAACTCCTTGAAGGGGATTACGTGTATCATGAAGGTTTTGGACTTGCGATGCGTCTTGTACATTTTCTTTTGTTTAGCATCCATCTCTTTCCTTAGAATCTCAATACCATTAGTATATTTTGGAGCAGCGTAGCCATCTTCCACCAAGCCCTAGAGTTTAGGATCTTGTGAAAGAAAGAAAATCTTCAGCCTATCTTACCAGTACTAAAATCCTTCTCAATCCAACAGAGAAAATGTGTTGGTGTTTCCTTCTGAGGCTTCATCACCAAATCCATACATGTTGAATCATTGGATCATTCTTCAAACACTATAAAGTGCTTAGCCTTAAGACTGAGCTCTGATACCAACTGAAGGTGGTCAAACACGATAAGGGGGTTGAATTGTGTGTGTCTAAATTGAAACTCTTTTCTTAATTCTAATTATGATTTGGTGACTTAGACAATTTTACTAATTAATGGTAATCGTAAAACAGATAATTTAGATGTCAAAATAACACACAAGTAAGATGCTTTTCTTGAATAATTATGTCAAAGGCAAAAGTGTGTGACTTAGAATTAGTGGTATGGGCAACTCCACCTTTGTTAGATTATTATAGTTAGTGCAACTTGAGAGGCTGCTTATCAGAGGTAGCATTCTGGAACATGTTGCAACTATTTGAGCTAGAGGAACATGAGCTTAAGAGACATGATTGAACAATAGCTTTGAATTTCAGAGTCATGTAGATAGTAGATTTCATTAGAGGCATTCAAATATTTTGTTCATCAAAGGAATCCAGAAATAATGTTCATCAAAGGCATGCATAAATACTTTTTATCAGAGGAATGCATAAATATTGTTCGTCATAGGAATGGAGAAATATTGTTCATCAAACGCATGTAGAAATATTGTTCATTAGTGGCATCCATATATAATCATAAGAGGTAAATCTTCAGGGGCAGATGTGTGCACATAGCAGCACGTGCGTTGACTAGGTTTGACTTTGCTTCCTCTAGACGTTTCCTCTGATGACTTCCTCTAGTCATTTCCTCTAGTGACTTCCTCTAGTCATTTCCTTTGGTGACTTCCTCTAGTCATTTCCTCTTGTCACTTGCTTCTAATATTTGCTTCAGATTTCTTTTTTTGATGTTATTTCTTTTGTTTCTATTCTAATTCTGGATTCCAACAATCTCCCATTTGTTTCTGATTTCTTCTTCGAATGCTTTTTCTTTTAATTTCCTATTATAATGCCTACACACTTAATGAAGCAATTAGTCCAATCAAATTGTTCTTATAAAATACCTTTATTATCATCAAAATTACAAGAAGAAAACCAACTTGTTTCCAAAAATAGTATTCTTTTTGTTTTAAGACACTCAAATTATTATATCTAATTTACTTGTAATATAAGCTACCCTAAAATTTATACTCATTAATATAACTCTATGTCTTCTATCTTAATCTTTATATTTAGCACATACAATTAGGGAATAATTATTTATTATTTGTATTTTACTGTTATCATCAAAACATCAACCAGAGGATTGTAGCTAAAACACTTTTGCACTTACAATCTCCCTTTTTTTTTTAATTATGACAAAAAACTATATAATTAATTGATAAATTTGCTTCACGGAATAAGGTTTTAAAAGAAAACTCCCCCTAAGTGTAGTACTAAAAAATTATTTGACTTAATGATTGATTGATCTTCTAAAAAGAAACTTTCAAGTCAACATTATGTAGCAACCCCTAAATTTGATAACTTTGATTCTTTAAGCATTTCAAACGTTTCAAACATGAGTTTGAAAATTACACAGAGATATTAAGAGAAGCACGTAAATGCATAGCACAGAATTAATTGTATTACTATATCTTCTACATTTTTCCATATTTGTCATTATAGTAATCCAAACAGACACAAGAATCCCAAGAGGGATATAACAAATTGTCTTGCCACAAAAAATTATTAGAATTTGTAAATTAAAAAGAAAACTCAAAAGAAACATAAAAGCGCAAAAGCAAAGAAAAGCAAAGAAAAGCATAATTTCATTAAAAAAAAGCACGATTACAAAGCAGACATGAAAAACATAAAGAAAAGTTAATCCTAGACATAAGTTGTATTGTAATTATGCCTTCTTTAACCATAAGTAACATTTTTAAAAGTTTATAATCAAGTTTGTGTTAGGACATCTTTTCTAAACAACATCAAGATTGAACAAGCAAACATTAAAATTTGGACTAAAAACAGAAAAGTCATCCATAAATACCTCAATACAACTCTCCACCCTCCATCATCTCGGAGAATTAAACACTTAAAAGGGACAATTAAAAGTAGTATTCTCTTAGTCAATTGGATCAACTTCTATCTGGTTGTATCCTGAGTATCCGTCAAGAAAACAGTAAAAAGATTTAAAGTCGAGCCTTTCCAACATTTGGCCCATGAATTGTACATGGAAATGATCCTTCTTTGTTTATTGGTTTAGCTTCCTGTAGTCTACACGTGTCCTCTATCCAGTGAAAGTACAAGTAGGGATCAATTCATTTTGCACCACCAATATGCCATAATGTTTTTCTATGCTTGAATTCCTAAGAAATTATTCATGTATTTTTGCTCTTAATGCTTTTCTATGCTTTATCAACACAAAATTAAACCTAGGAATTTATTAGATATTGGGAATAGGCTATAATAATTGTCACTGAAAACAAAATATATGCTCATGTTTCAATATTTTTATAGGATTATAAAATATGACCAAGTTTCTAAGAAATTAGCGTCCACACATGCTTTGAGTAGCAAGCTTGATCACCTAAGGAATTAGGATTTAGTATTATATAAAATGAAATTTAAGCTAGGGAATTGGTCTCATTTTAGTTTGTTAATTCAACGTAATCAAATAAGTTAGATTGTTAAAATAGTCAATCAATAATTACATGGTGAAAAAAAGGTGATTCGAATTCCCTAATCGTTTTTCTCCTTTTGATTTTTATCTTTAAATTTTGCGTTTGTTTGATGTTATAAACCCACTTATAATATTTTGGTTACCTAAGTGTTTACAACTTAGTTGTTTTACTAATTTAATAGAAATCCATACAGAGAAGATTTTTACTTATCATACTATTACCTAGTACATTTTCCAATGAGTTGTCAAAATGTGAACACTATTTACCACCTATGTGAAGGATTTTGTTGTTAGGGTTTGAGAAGGAGAAAATGGCACAAATAGAATTACCTATTAAGAAGAAGGCATTGTGAGGAACCCCAACAAGAAAAATGGATATTGCACTGCCATTGAAGTGTGGGTGGACTGCTATTGCTTTTTGTGAACATAATTGTGGAAGTTCAAATGATTTCGTGGATGATACATCTGTTGGATATTGGGCTCCCTTCCAATATAGAGAGAGGCTCCAATATATTAGTCCATTATGTGCCATATTTATTTAAATGGAGATATTTGGGTTAGGTTTAAGAATAAGAGAGTAGTTTCAAGGGGAGTGTAGCAACCAAACAAGAGAAATTGCAAATTATTTCCTTATTGCATCAAGATCATATTTTAATAACCAATTTAAGATAGATGGTTCTGTTTTTCAACGGTTGAATCAGCGAAACAAAGTCCCTATTAAAATAAATCACCCTCGAAGTAGAAGATTTCAGTATTCTCATCTTCTTGTTCTCATTTGTAAGCATTTTTTATGTTTTGTTTTGGCTGGTTTTTGGCATGATTTGTATACCATATTAAGAGTATTGTACTCCTATTTAATTATAGTGGAGTTATTTCATTGGTTTGGAAAACTCATGAGTTTTACCCTTACTTTGAGGGAGTTTCCTCGTTAAAATCTTAGTGTTCGTTGCGTGTTTTATTTCTTCTTTTTTTTTCTTCCATATATTTGTTTTTTTATCTTCAATGACTCTTTCAGTGTGTTGGAATTTTCTTTATGTTTTATATAACTTCTTTATTTTGTTTATGTTTTAATTCCCCATTAGAGTAGCTTTAGAAATCTTGGTTAGGGGCTATGTAATTTTCTTGAATATTGAAGGAAAATATGAATATAAAGATGGTATATTTGAATGATACCAATTACCAATTGTGGAAGGGTAAGATAAAGGATTTCTATTTGTCAAGAAAATGCATCTTCTTGTGTTTGAACATCAACATGTGTGTGGTTTTATTCATCAATATTTAGAAGACAACTTTATAACCATATTACAAATGAGACAAATGCATGCCTCTAAATCAAGGAATAAAAAATTGTCCTTGTTGAATAACTTCATAAGTTTAAAGTATAATTAGAGAATGATTATTTCCGATCACATGAGTTATTTTCAAGAGCACCTTGAATAAGATGTTAGGAATTGGTATCAAGTTTAACGATGAGATTTTGCAACTATTTCTATTGTTATATTTACTAAAGTCTTTGGATACATTTCAATTTTCTCTAACGAGTTCACCTCCTAAAGGTGATGATTCTTTGGAAATGAATAAGGGTTGTATTCTTAATAAGGGGTTAAAAAGGAAGGCATGTGGCTCTTCATGTGAATCTAATATACTTGTCATTGAAAATATTGGAAAAGTACTCAAAGAGCAGAGGCAAGTCCAAGTCTCGATACAAGAATGTGAAGCATCGTTATTATCACAAAGCAAATCATGTGTAGAAAAATATTTTAGGGGAAAAAGATAACAAACGAAATAAGGGTGAGCAAAAATAAAGGGGACGTGATGATGATATTGATGATGATTATCTTATTGTTGCTACTAGTGATGATCTTGTTATTCTCTATGATTTTGGGTTTGTTAATCTTGTATCATATTATAGCATATATATAATTGATAGTGATACTACATTGCATATTATATTGAGGAAGGAGTTTTTCACATCTGATACTTCATAATACTTTTAGAGTGTTGAAGAGGAGTAGTATGAAGGTGCGCAAACACGAGAAATGAGTTGAATTTTGTATCTATAATTTTGAAACTCTTTTCTTAATTCTAATTTTGATTCTGGTTTGGTGACTTAAATATTTAAACTAATCAGATGCAGCAATAAACAGACAAAGTGAAAGGCAGATGGAAAGTTGTGTGACTTAGAATAAGTGGCATGGGCAACTTCACCTTTGTTGCATTATTAGCATCAGTGCAACTTCTGAGCGTGTTGCGTATCAGAAGCAGCATTCTGGAAAGTGTTGCAATTATTAGAGCCAGCAGAACATGAGTTTCAAAGGCAAGCTAAAAAATAGTATACTTCAGAGGCATGCTCAAAAATAAAAGTGTGTTTCAGTCTTTAGAGTCAGACGTAGAAACACGCTAAATTACGAAAAACACGATTTAGTCTTCATTGACTTATTTGATTTTGTTTCCCGTGACCTTTCTATTTCATATGGTCACTTCCTCTAGTGGTATCCTCTGGACGTTTCATCTAATTTTCTTGTTCTAATTTCTACATACTTAAGGCCATTAGTGCAATAAGTTGTTCTCACAACATACCTTTTTTTAACATCAAAACAAACAAGAAATTGTTCTTGGAATAAACTTAGTTCCAACAATCTCCCCCTTTTTGATTACTACAAAATACTAGTTTTGATAATAATTTATGTAAGCAAAAATAAAGTTAAACATCAAACACACATGCAGACAAAACAAAAATGCACATCATAAAACATGCAAATACACAAGCATGCAAATAAGCGAACAGACATGGCTCTCCCTAACACAGGGTTCCACCTATCTTTGAGCAATTATACTTAAATTATTTCTCCCCACATGTATATTCTATCTTTCCCAAATATGTAAACATTAGACAATATAAATTGTTCTCAAATCACTTTCTCCTTTTTTTTTTCGTCAGACTCAAAGAATAGAAGTTCAAATGGAAACTAACTAATGAGTTAACACCATTGAATAGATCATAGTTAAGTCTGGAAACATACATCTATTCATGTTTAAACTCCTATTAACATATAACAATCAGAGCATCAAACAAATACAGATCAGAACGTTAAACAGATATAAATACTAGGTTTAGATTCTTCTTAATAAATTTAAATCTTTCTTCAGCTAGAGGTTTAGTGAACATGTCATCCCATTGATGTTCAGTGTCTACAACTTGGACATTTAACACCCCTTTTTTAACATAGTCCCTAATAAAGTGATGATTTATTTCTATGTGTTTTCCCTAAAATGTAGAATTGGATTCTTAGTTAAACAAATAGCAAATGTATTATCACCTAATATGGGAATAATAATCTCAATTGTTTTGTAGTTCTTCAATTGATGTTTCATCTATTGTAGTTGAGAGTTGCATCTTGCTGCTGAAATATGCTCAACTTTTCTAGTTGATATTGCAATTGTGCTTTGCTTTTGCTTGACCAAGAGATCCAATTTTCACCTAGGAAGGTGCAATTTCCAATGGTGTTTTTTCTTTCAAGTTTGTCTCCAACATAGTCAACATCACAATATCCTACTAACCTGTACTCAGTAGACAACTTATAGAAAAAACGAAGGTTAGAAGTACCTTTCAGGTATCTAAGGATCCTCTTAACAATAGTTAAGTGGGATTCCCTTGGATTAGCCTGAAATCGGGCGCACACACACACACACTAAATAAATGTCATGTCTGGAAATAGTAAGATATAGAAGTGACCCTATCATTCATCTGTATGTTTTCTGGTCAACTTTATGTCATAATTCATCTTTATCATGTGAGCAGATGGGATGCATTGGTGTAGCCATATGTTTGCAATCATTCATTTTAAACGTCTTGAAAAAATCTTTTGTATACTTGGTCTAATGAATGTATATCCAATTATGACCTTGTTGAATTTGAATTCCTATCAAGAAAATCAGTTCTCCCATCATACTCATTTGAAATTATGGGCTACTACAGAAAATGTCTCAATGTAATCAACACCTTATTGTCGATTGTATTCTTGTGTAACCAGTCTGGTTTTGTTCTTGACAACTTCTCATTTTTCATTTGATTTGTTCCTAAATACCCATTTGGTTCTGATGGGTCTCATATCCTCTAGTCTAGGTACTAGATCCAAAATATAATTTCTTTTAAATCCATTAAGCTCTTCTTCCATTGCAAGTATCCAGCCATTAGCTGCTAATGCTTCATCAACAAAGGTAGGTTCAATTGAAGAGAGCAGAACAAACATAGATGTATCTTTCGGTGATGATCTGGTCTTCGAAGGATCATTTGCATCTCCAAAATCAAAGTGTCTGGATGATATCACTTGTATTTCCATCCAATTTTAGCTTCTAAATTGCTTTAACTGGGTCTAACTTGATCAAATTCATCTTGTAATGTTTTGTCAAGTTTATGTGATTATCTTGTATCCTCTAATTTGTCTAGTTCTTCTGGTTTGTCTTTATCTTCTGATTTATTAGTTTCTTCTAGTTCCTGCAAACCTACAATATCCTCAACTTGATTTTGACTTTTTAAGGTCAAGTTGTTTGTAATCAAACTTAATGTGTATTGCCCCATCCACTAGGTGAGTCTCCCTGTTGAACACTCTGTAAGCATTGGATCTTTCAGAGTATCCAAGAAAGGTGCACTTTTGTGAACGAGGGTCAAACTTGCCAAGGATATCTTTAGTATTTAAATCATAACATACACAACCAAATTGATGAAAGTAAGAAATGTTGAGCTGTTTACTTTTCCACAATTCATAAGGAGTTTCAATCAAAATAGGTTTGATATAGACTCTATTTTGAATGTAACATGAGGTATTGATAGCTTATGTCCATAAATGCTTAGCAACATTCTTTCTACAACACCATTATGTTGAGGTGTTCTAGGGGATGAGAAATCGTACAATATGCCACTCTCTTCACAGAATTTCTCAAAGCGTTTGTTCTCAAACTCTCCACCATGGTCACTACGGATAGTTACTATGGAGAATTGCTTCTCATTTTGCACTTGTTTGCAAAAGGTAGTGAACACTTTATGATACTCAACCTTGTGTTTAAGAAACTTAATACATGTCCATCTGGAGTAATCATCAACAATGACCAGTCCATAATATTTATCATTCAATGAAAAAGTTTTAACTGGACCAAAAAGTTCAAAGTGAAAAAGCTCCAAATGTATGCTTGTGGAAACAATATTACTTGATGCAAAAGAACTTTTTTTTTTCCTTCTTGACATGCCTCACAAAGGAATTTTGATTTGAACTTGAGATTTGGCAAACCTCTAACAAGTTGAAATTTGTTTAATTTTTAGATTAACCTCAAATTGGCATTAGGCCAAATCAGTTGTTCATTGCTCACAGACATAAAGCATCTGACCTTTTGTTCTGTTAACTTAAAAAGGTTGTTTTTATAAAGGTTTTCTTGCCTCTGGCTAGTAAATAGAACAGATCCATCATTGTGACTTATAGCTCTATAGGACTTTTAATTAAATAGTATGTCATAACCAATATCACTTAATTGACTTATGCTAAGTAGGTTATATTTTAGTCCTCTTACTAATAGTACATTATTTATAAAAGTTCATGAACTTTTACCAATTGTGTCATGTCCAATTATTTGACATTTATGCTTTTGAAGGTGCACAAACACGAGATATGGGGGTTAAGTTGTTTTTTCTTCTAATTTTGAAACTCTTTTCTTAATTCTAAATCTGATTCTAGTTTGCTGACTTAAATGTTTGAACTAATCAGAGGCAACAATAAACAGACAGTGCGACAGTAAAAATAACATACAGGATTTTATCTTGGTTCACCATCAACTTGGTAGTTAAGTTTAGTCCCTTCACACAGAAGGATTTCTCCACTAATTCAAAACTTTAATTACAACAACACCGAATCCTACAAGTCAGTCTTCACTAAACAACATGAACCTACAGAGTTTTTGAGGCCAATCACACTTTGACCCTACAAGTCAAGTATTCTCTACATAACAAGAAATCTATAGATTGTTGTAGGTAAACTAAAGCCACTTCATATTTCATTTGCAAATTGATTCACTTCAGTCTTTCAACATACGCTTGATTGGATTTGGGAGGGAACAAATCGGGGTTTGTTCTTGGACTTTTAGAAGTAAGAATACCGAAAAGTTTAATTCAGTATGTTTCTTAATCTATTAGAGTCTTTGAACTTCCATTAGAGTTATTGACTATTCTGCATCAAAATCATTGAATTTTTTTCTTCAAAGTCATTAACTTAATTGTTGGAATCAGATGTTGTGATGCTAGAACAAACAGAGTTAGAGGCATATGCAAAGCTTCCTAACTTAGAATTATTGGCATAGACAACTTCACCTTTATTGCATTATAGTAGTCAATGCAACTTCAAAATGTGTTGCATATCATAGGCAACATTCTGGAACATGTTGCAATTACTAGAGCCAACGGAACATGATTTTCATAGGCAAGCTTGAAAATAGTAGACTTCAGAGGCATGCTCAAAAATACTGTTCAACAGAGGCATGCTAAAGTTATTATTTATCATAAGCATGTTACAATTAATGTTCATCAGAAGCATGTTACAGTTACTATTCATCAGAGGCAAGTTAAAGTTTTGTTTATCATAAGCATGCTACAATTATTGTTCATAAATCCCATGTAAAAGTTGTGTTTATCAGAAGCATGCTAAAGTTACTGTTCATCAAAGGCTTCCTACAATTATTGTTCATCATATCATCATATAGGCATTGTTCATTAGAGGCATAAAAACTCTAGAGGCACGCTGAATCTTTAGATTTTCAGAGGCATATTGGATCTTCTGAGGCAAACACGTAGATTCATGGAGGCATTCTAAACATAAGCACGCTGCAATCTTCAGAGGCAGAAACACACTGAACTACCAGAAGCATGCTTCAGTCTTCATTGACTGATTTGATTTCATTTTCTCTGACCTTTTTACTTCCTCTGGTGGTATCCTCTAAGGGTTCCTTTGATTTTTCTGCTAAAGGGAGCTTTAAATTGCAAATTCACCTTTTTAAACTTTCCTATTAAAACTTAAAGATTTTAACTCAAGATTAATCTTTGTTGTGAAAACAAAAAATAGAGAATGTTCTTGGTTTTGAAAACAGAAAACAGAGAACGTTATTGGTTAGTAAGAAACTCACAATTTAACTTACCTATTTAATTCCATAATCAAAAGACTGTAAATAAATATAGATAAGAGGAGAGAAATCACGCAGAGATTTATTCTGGTTCACCCAATTCGGGTAACTACCAGTCCTCACAGTTTATGAGATTCTTGACTAAGTGTTCAAATGGAGAACATTATTGGTTTTTTCACCACCAGTCCAGATCATCGTTGATCTGTTACACAACTCTACATTTCTGCCTAAAAATTTCTTAACATACTACCTTTCAACCTTTTGAAAGGATTTTTACACTTTACCTTTTATCATAAAATGATTTTCTACAAACTACTCAAACTATCTTCAATACAATAGTCTTGAGTTTACACGATAATGATTTAAAGTGTTTTATCAGAATCTGAGAAAGCTCAACGCTTCTTTGAGTTTAGATTCTTTTGACAGAGAAATACAATAGAATGATTCTGGGAATCAAATAAGAAAAACATAACTGATTCTTGAATGTGAGTGAGAGACTTTAAAGTGTATAATTGTAAGTAAGTGAGGAATTGCTTTGCACTTGAAACTATGATTTTTCCTTGAGCTTGGAGTTCCTTTTATAGGCTTTAATGAGGCTTATGATAGCTCATATGACCGTTGGAAAGGGTTCAGATGTCATGTGTCAGCTAGTGGATAAGATCATACTTGAAACAAGAATGTTTTTGACCGAACAATCTTTGTTTTTCTGTTTTATGATGAATGGTGATTTGTCGCCTTTGTATTATCCATCATTGACAATATTTCGTGGCCTTTTATGACTTGTGCATATTTCTCAGACATAGGCTTGAATATGGAGAATAATCTTGCTTGATTCATCATAAGCCATAACTTTTATCCTTTGCATTTCAGAGTGATTCTTTTGTTGAGATGAACCCTGTATATTCCTTCGAGAATATTGGAGACGTGATTATAAAATCCAAGAGCAATTCTTTCTTCAACAGAGGAAATCATTTGTTCTTATTATTTCAGAACTGTGGAGAACATTCTTTGTTTTCCAGACTTTTGTCTAGAACGTTTTTCGTTCTGTCTGTGTATTTTTGCTTCATTTTAAATGTGATTTTGCGAGTAATGTTTAGTATCTATATTAGATTATCACACTAAAAAACACATGTTAAATTAACATATCATTTAGAATCATAATTAGAATTCTTAAGTAACATTTGTTTGTTTACATCAAAACACTAATTTAAGATTTTGTCTTAACAGTAGGCTCCAAAGCAATGATACAAGAAGTCTATTTCTATTATTTGATCAAGAAGACTACTTTGAACCATTATGTCTTTCGTAACAGCCTGTTTTTTTTTTTTTTTTTTTTTAAAACAAAAATCGAATTTCAGAAATTAAGAAAGAAATACTTTTGGATAATATATTTAAGTCGTAACATAACGACAAAAGTCAACAAATATTTATAAGCAGCGAAATTAGTTTTTGAAATTAAAAAAAAAAATCCAAAGCATTTAAACAGCAAAATACACCGGGGCTATGAGACCTATCAAACATAGCTCATACCTCTGGGGTACTCTCGGGAGACACTTGTACAAAAGCAATTCCCGAAGAATTTTAACTTTCCCACGTCGCATCAAAATGTGGTACAACGACCCATCAAAATAAAAGTCAAGCTAACAATATGAGGTATAGATACAGTCTTCCAAATTGAAATAAATACATCCACAAAAGAAAGACATCTAGCCCCTATACAACCATCTAATCTGATCATGCTACAAAAAACTATACAACCCGGGTGATCTCCACGCTCCCTGCAAAATCCTCCTGACACAGCTTCGGTCAGGTATGTCTAACTACCTTCCCGTTTCCAGGGTACTAACCGGTAGGATGATCCTGGTTCTCATCTGAGTGCAAAGCCCAGAATTTCACAATAATTGTAAAGGGTCACCAATCAAAATTAACAAATATCACTTAGCATTTAAATTTCAAATGCCAAACATGCATAATCAAAGTTGAAAAATGAAGTTTTTAACAAAACTACATTGTCGTATTCAAATACAAAAACTCATATTCAAATACAGTGCTAATTCATAAGTCAGTAGCAAAAATCATCCTATCATATTCGAATACAGTCATGTCGTATTCAAATACAAATGCGAAATCATAAGTCAATAGCAAACTCTGTGATGTCGTATTCGAACAACAACCGAGTATGTATAGACAATCATCACACTTAGCAATTACGACACAATCACAAACAACAACCGAATATGTATATACAATCATCATAGTATAACAAACATGACACGCGTGCCAAGCACCCTCATGCAAGGTGTATATGCCAATGCGCATGATTTCGGAATTTCCAAACCAAAACAGGGCGTAAATTCTAAACGTACAATCTCTCACGAACAAACACGAGTGCAATCTCTCACAGACCATCACGATTTACAAGAGTACAATCTCTCACAGACCAACATAATTTACAAGAGTGCAGTCTCTCACAGACCAACACGATTCACAAGAGTGCAGTCTCTCACAGACCAGCACGATTCACAAGAGTGCAGTCTCTCACAGACCAGCACGACTTCTAGAGTGCAGTCTCTCACGAACAAACACAAGTGCAGTCTCTCACGGACAAACACGATTTACTAGAGTGTAGTCTCTCACGGACAAACACTATTTACTAGAGTGTAGTCTCTCACGGACAAACACTAGTGCCATCTCTCACGGATAAACACTAGTGCCATCTCTCACGGACAAACACCATAGTTAAATCCTCATAAGGATAAGATGAACCAATCAACTCATGGAACCATCTCGTGGCCCATCGCGATCACCACTTAACATTGTGGCCCATCGCAGTCACCACTTAAACATCGTGGCCCATCGCGGAAACCACTTAAACATCGTGGCACATCGCAGTCACCACTTAATTGCACCTCAACGCACCTTAAACATACATATAGCAGTTTTGAACACATAATCACATCAAAACTTAATCACCACTACATCACACATAATCACACCACAATCATTCATAATATCAATTATGAGCACATAATCACATCCAAATTAATATCCACAAATTCACTCATTAACCACCTCAAATTTAATTCAACAATTCACCCATCAATTTCAATTTTCTCAATTCCCACCAAATTTAATCCGCAAATCACCCATATTACAACTCCATATATTCCAACCATAATTCACCCATTAATTTCCACAATTTCAAACATAATTTTACACCAAATTAATTTCCACAAACCACCCCTCAAACACATCAAAACAATTTCCTCAACTACACTTAAATCACCTTAAATTCATTTTTCACAAATCCACACATAAAACACATCTAAAAAATTCATAATATTAATTGTGAACACATCAATCCCACCAAACATGAATCACCATAAACCATACCTCAAACACACCAAATTCAAATTTCACCAATCCACTCATAAATCAAATTAAATTCATTTTTTCACAAATATACCTCAAACACATAAAAAGTATTCTCCACAAATTTACATATAAGGTCCTAAATGCAAACTAAAAGTTTGGAAGAAGCTATTAACTTAACGATAGCTTTAACAGCCAATTACGGCACTACGATTAATTTCGGTAAAATTTATGCTCGTGTCGTCGCTTCGAAAACTAGCTCACTAGCACCGCAACTTGGCAAGGAGCAGCTTTCCCTTCTGTCACTTCTCGCAAGGGAGCTTAGATCTAGAAGGAAAGTGATGATTTGTGTTTGACGGTTTTGAAAACCACTAACACGGTTTTCTTTGTTTTTGAAACAGATAAGAAAGAAGGAGGGGACGTTCGTGAGGCAGAGAGAATGTTTACTTTTCCTTTTTGTTTTCCTTCCTTTCCTTTTCTTTCATACATACATACATACATATATATATATATATATATATATATATATATATATATATTAATTAAAATCAAACAAATGTCTAGGTATTTTAAAAAACATCATTTCACCCATCGCCTCACATCACTTCTCAAACCACTTTTTCAAAAAAATATCTTCTCTCATCGCAATTTAATCGGCAGATGAATTTTTTTTAAAAACGCTGCATCTCAGAAAGTTTTTCTTTCAACGAAAGAATCACTATAAATAAATAAAATTATTCATCAAATAATAATTTTAATTGGGGCTCCAAAAAGATATTTTTGGCATATAACACACAAAATACCAATAAACTTGGCTAAAAAGTCTCTGAATTTCAAAACAAAATTCCCCAAAAATACATAGATTAGAAATTAAAACTCAGGGTCTTATATCTTTGTTAGAAGGTTTTCTAATCATGAATTCATTATCATGTTATTATATGTTGATGACATGGTTATTGTTGGAATTAATATTGTCAAGATTGACAAATTCAAGAAGCAATTGGGCAAGTCTTTTTCCATGTAAATGAGAAGAAACTTTGAATCATATTCTTGGCATAAGAATCATATGTGACCAAAAGGAGAAGAAACTTTGAATACTAAAAAAACATTGTGTTGAAAGAGTATTGTAGAGGTTTTAGATGTAAGGATCTAAGGTGGTAAGCATTCCTCTTGCTACTCAATTTAATCTAAGTTCTAAATAATGTCCTTCTAGAGAAAATGATAAATTAAATATGGAACGGGTCACTTATGCATCTGTTGTGAGTAGTTTGATGTATGCAATGGTGTGCACAAGTCCAAATATAGAACATGTTGTTGGTACAATCAATAGATTCTGTTGAAATCCATGTATATAGTATCGAAATGTTGTAACATGAACTTTAACATATATTTGTCGTACTACATGTATGTAACTTTGTTTTGAAGGTGACAAATCCACTTTGTTAAGTACTCTAACTCACATATGGTTGGAGATATTGATTTTAAGAAGTCTACTTCATGCTACATAATTAAATTTGCAGGGAGAGTTTTGGCATGGCAGTCTAGTTTGTTGAAGTGTGTAACATTATCTACTATTGAGTATTAGTTCATTCTCATTAGTGAATCATGAAAAAAGTTGACATGGTTGAAGAAATTATTACAGGAGCTTGGTTTCGTTCAGGATAAATATGTGTTCTTTATTGATAGTCAAAGTGTTATTATTCTTGGTAAAAATTTGAATTTTCACAGTAGCTCCAAACACATTGATGAAGTGTATCTTTGGATGTTATGTTGTTGGAGTTGGACAAAGTTCGTGTTGCTGATAATGATTCTAAAATGATTACTAAAGAACTACCTAGAGGGAAGTTTAAAACTTGATATCGCCAGTTTGACAATTATATCCACATAATTGTGAGGGGGAGATGTGTTAGGTATTAGACTTCTTTTCTATCAGGAAAAATTAAGACAAAAATATTTTAGTTCATTATGTGTCTCACTTATTTAAGTAGAGAGAGTTGAATTAAAGTTGAGCATAAGAGAGGAGAGAATAGTGAAAGCAATTCATGATTTTTTTGAAACTTGCACTATAAAATAGCTTATGCGAAGTCGTTCACCGGCTTTTCCAAATATAACTTTTTATGTTGTGTTTATGTGTTAATTTTCCATCAACAAAAACCTTTGTAGGTGGATCTTTATAAACAATAGATGCAACAGGTTTGGTTGTCATAACAAAGATAATTGAACGCGACATGACCATAGAAGATCACAATATAAGTAAATCACGGTTATGCTTTAGTTTAAACATAATTACTCTTGACATAAATCATATAAAAAAATGCTTCAAAAACATAGTCTATTAATTTTATAATTTATTTATTACTTAAAAGAACCTTATAGAACATTAACCAAACCTACCATATAATTTTAGATGGGAATTATTAAAATTACAATTTTAGTTTAAATGATTATGCGTAAAACATTTCTTACACTATACTCCATAATCCAACGTTATGATTTCACTAAAACTTAAACCAATATGAGACTATTTTAGTTAATATACATTGGTAATATAAAAAAGGTATACATACATAGTTTATAGTGCAACATTATGATTCACACTATAAGTACTTCAAATCAGTATGATATTATTTTGGTTAATATATGTTAAAAAAGTATACATACATCTAATTATATTTAACTACATAGATATTTAAATAGATGATTTAAAACTTTTTTTTAACAAAATTTAAGGCTTAATATAACAAAATGTCATAATTGTAAATTATGATGAATGCTTTTTTAGTAAAATTTTAACATTAAAATTGATAGGAGATAAATCAAATGAGAGAAGTTTTAATATGAGAGGATGAGATGATTAAATTTTTATCAGAATCATATATAAATGATCATGATTAAAAGTGTCACATGATCATTTAAAAAAATTACATGACTTTTTATTTTAATCGTATTCATTGATAGTTTTAATTAAGATTTATATATTTCACACTCTCCTTACAAAAAATTTCTCATTCACTATGTTTCTAATATATTATATACACATCCTCTAATTTTTTTTTCACGCATGAGCCTGGATAAAAACAATGATTTTTTTGTCCCTATATTTATCTGAAGTAGATGATTTCTGTTTAACTTCTCAACCGAAAAAGTCAAAAGCGTATAACTAACCCATGCGGGGTATGAGCAATGGTCCACATAATCAATGGTTATCCTTGCTTACATTTTTCATCATAGTGCTTCGTGTACTTTTTGGTACATCGATTGACGATTATATCGTGGGGACAAAAGTGTAAATTACGTGGAATAGCCGCAGGCACACCGGCGTGGGCCTTTACCATCATGGGAGTCACCTTGGTTGTTTGCATGGGAAGTAGGAACACTATAGTGGACCAAAAAGGTTCATTTTTAAGGGCTCAAAAACGATTAAAATATTATTAATTATTACTTATATAGTTATATTCGAGTAAATTTTAATTTTGAATATAAGTAAATTTTCTTTGTTTAATAGTCTGAAATATTTACTCTACTTGAATATATCATTCTTCAAATACTCTTTTTTAAAAATTCTTTATTTTTATGACAACAGTTTTACTAAGAAACACTTCGGATAATTTAATTATTCTTTAATTGCAATAACAAAATAAAATACTTATTATATATTCTTAATTAATAAAATATTTTTTTTTTATATTCAAAAAGAATATTCTTTCAAGAAAGGTAAAAGTATTAAAAAAATTGTGCAAAAATTTATGGATCTACCACTTACTAACTCACTGAAAACAACAGTATTTTACATTATGTTCTACCTAAAAAAATTGTAATTCATTTTTTTTTGTCAAAGTATAATACATTATTAAAAGGAAATATAGACTTTGAAGTGATAGTTATAATAGTAGTGAATTTTTAAATTGGTTTAACAGTACATACATATTATAGATTTGTAAAAAAGGTATATGTTTTTATTTTTTATTTATTTCGAAAAAAGTTCATTATTTAGATGAAAAATAACATAATGAAATATATGTAATACAATGCCATACTTTAAGTAAGTAATTTTTGTGACTCAAGGGACAAAAAAAAAAAATTAACAAATCAAAATGAAACTGAAAATTACTTAATTAAAAGCATCAAAAGTATAACTTAGCCTAATTAAACAACATAATGACATTTACCGATTTCTAATACAATGAACTGTGAACAATTCTCTATTTTAAGTGTCTACATAGTTCTCAAGATTAAGTCAGTTTTAATTAGAATATTTATAATTAAATTCAATAGTCTCCAACGAATGATAAAGTACTGTACAATGAGGGGTAAATACTTCTAGTATTCCTCTATCTTATTTCCACAAATAATGCAACACAAATTCCTCTATCTTAAGGTTGCGAGAGAATAAAAAATGATGAAGTGGAGAGGAAAGAATACATGTGATTATTGATGTCAACTTATCGTTGATTGAGATAATATTTTTAATTCAAATTGTTAAAATTTTATTTATTATATTATATAGTCCATTTGATATATTAAGACTCAATATTTTTAAAGATTAATTGAGAGAACTATGAACAAATCAATTGTGAATATCTATCTAAATTGGATCTCCAATTAAAATCAAAAATAAAAACTTAGATTAAATTTTAGTTATCTTTTGATTCAACTCCGAACTATAAATATCTCTTTATATTAGAAATTAGAATTAAAAACAAAAAAACAAAAAAAAAAACAAAAGTGACCATATTGTACAAACAGCTAGTGAGTGGTATAGTTTGACTCAACAAGTAATTATGGTCGTGCGCCTGAGGATGATCAGTAGCTGAAAGGATTACATTAAAGTCTACATGAATTATAATTTTGTCATTGTATCACATGTGCCATAGATGCATTCACATGTTACCTGTTATGCTTCTATCCTTCATTTTTCTCATTTTAGTTAAGAGGTTGGCAAGTCTTTAGCCTTTGACTGCAAGTTTAATACCCAATTTCGATCTCTTCAAACAAAATCTTCAACAATAAAAAGAAAATATTGAGCAGGGAGATATGGCATTAATTGTGGAATGATTTGGTTTGGTATGAGAATTGATCAACCTTGTTAATATTTTTCCTTCTTAAAAAATTAAAAGCTCAATAGTCACATGTGTGTTCGAAGAGATATACTAACATTTGCACTTATTCAGTAACATTATATCCGATAAATAATTTTTTAAATCAATCTTTTGATTAAAAGATATCATCATATGGATTATATGTACAAATTTTGAGATTAATCTATATTCATTTCCATTGTCATCATAATGCATCAAAATTAACGGTATATAATTATATTGTTGACATTAAATTTGACGCATTTTGTTCACATATAGATTAAGTGTCAGTTTGGTAACACTAATAAGCTAGTTTATAGCATATGGAATTAGCTTTAAAGCTTGTTTGATCAAATTAAGTGTGTTTGGTTAGCAAGCTTTTTACATGGCTTTAGAGTTTTTGAGATGCTATTTTAACTAGCGTTTGAGCTTATAACTTTTTTGACTTTTATTTTATTTATAACTTTATAATTTTAATTTTATTTTTTTTTATTATTTTTGTAAAATATTATATAACTACCTCACTCAATCACATTATTTACTGCGTTTTTCATCTTCTCTGAAACATTTTTGCAAAACTTCATTTTTATTTTAGAAAGATCTTTTACCAAACAAAGCAATTTAATTAAAGTTATTATCATCTTTTTTTCAACCAGATTTTTGGCCCTTTTACTGGCCACATCATTCAATTATTTGTAACTGAAAATTTGTTTGAGAGTTTGAATTTGTAATTTCTTTTTCCACAAGTTTTGAGTTGTATTTGTTACAAGGTCTATTGATTTTTTAGTTTTCTTCTTTAATATTCTTAAACGAGAAACACAGAAAGAGTAAAAAATGGTGAGGGAGAGAGAGCAAACATAAGAGAGGAAGAGAAAGAAATGGAATTTGATCGAAAATTCAGATTTTATATTTAAAATGTTTTTAATATATTCAAAATAAAATATATTTAAAATTAAATAATTATTTCTATTTTTATCATTTTATATTTATAAAAGCTAAATAAAATACTTTAATATCAATCTACTAGTTTTCAATTATAAGTCATCAATTATCAGCTATAAGCTAGTTTTTCAGCCATCAACTAACTTATATCTTAACTTTACCAAACATAACCTAAGTCAAAATAATTAGATATGATCTATATGGATAGTAGTTGTTCTGGACTAGCACAAGGCCAAGTTCACCTTTGCTAACAAAGACAGTTCCAACTTTTTTTGCCTTAAACTATGATAAGTCTCAACCCTAAAACACATGTTGACCGTAATCCCAAGAACTATAGGGAGACAAGGACGAGACTCCTGACACAATATCCATCGAGCAGGGACATTTCCATCTTCAACAAACCCAAATCTTCACACTATATATAACAATGTTCTTGTCCAATAAAAAGGTATGGTTTCTATATCTCAATACCTCTCACTCACCTCAAATGATTACTAACTTTTATGTGTCGAAGTGCTTGTAGGCACCACTGTCACCTTAAAATCATGAAGTATTGCACATTGGTCCTCATACTAGTTCAAATCAATGGCCCAGTTTGTGGGAACTAGGTTTGCTTTTGTCAAAACCTTTCTCAAACTGTCTTTTTCCTTAGTGAGATGGCTGCAAACAAGCGTGCTGACGCCAAAAAATAATTGAGAGCGTTTTCCATCACAATGCACTACCTTAGGGACGGGGCCACGTCATCCCTATCCCATGCAACCACGATGAACAATGGCAACCCCAACGCTAGATTCGTTGTCACCTAGAGCAACTGAACCACCTTAGAAAGTCTCCTAACTTTGGCACATAAGCAATCGAGATTGCGCAAAGAACAAAACCTCCAACTCTAGAAAGTAAAAAAAGTAAAAACAAGATATCCCAACCATCATTGCGACAAACTCCACCAATGGAATATAACTCTTCAGGGCCATCTATACGATCTGTACACTGGATTCTTCATGATTCCCCATTGGTAAGGCACAACCCTAAGAGAACTCCTACACCAGAATACCACCACAGATCACCAAGAAGAGCCTCAACACGGGATTGCCAACGCCAATCACATATACATTCACTTCCCATAAACATTCATTCATGACAACAACAATAGAGGTCGCGACCTCGTTCACATTCCCTTTCATCTTCAAATGTGGTAAAGATTTGGAAGTACGAGAACCCTTCAAGCAAGGGTGAGAGATTTTCATATCATGAGGTCACTAGAAAAGACTCGACATATGGAGAGTTTTGAAGGATCTACTAAACCATATGAACACCTCGAGAACAACAAAGATGTACTTGATTACTATGGAACTCAAGGACTAGTCAAGTGCAGACTATTTACACCAACCTTAAAGAAATATGCGATGACTTGGTTCGAAAGCCTATAAAGAGACTTCGCCAACTAATGGAAATAACTTTACAAAAAGTTCACGATCCACTTCATAACATCTCAAAATAGCAAAAAATCATAGCCACATTGTCAAAAATAGTACAAGGCAAATACTAACATATACAAAACTATATTGAATACTTCAACACAAAAGTTGTACTTGTCAAAGAAGTTGATGATAAAATGAAGATATTTTTGCTAAAAGAATGACTCTGAAAAGGATGCTAGAATTCTTGAAGAATTTAAAGATTGTAATTATGTCTGGAGAGGTTTTAGGAGAGGAAAAGAAATAGTACTTAGAACGGAGAAGTTTAGGTAATACTCAATGCCTGGTGAAGCTGGGTTGAAAATGCTTTAATGGATTAAGTCTTTGACTATACTATGGAAAAATCTATCTATAAGGAGATGATTAGATGTAACAAAAGTTGTTGCAAACAAGTATAAAAATACTTGTGTGTTTTTCTGCTCCTTTATCACTTTACTTTTCGCTTTCAGATTATTTATTTCTTATCTTCTATATTGTGTATTTTTTGCTAAAGATAAGTTTTTGCTAAAAATATCTATTTTGAACAACTAAGAAGATTTTAAAAAATGTCAACAATTCAAACCCTTTTTTCTTGTGTTTTCATTCACACTTCACCTTGACGGAATATCCTCAAACAAATAGCCAAACAGAGTCGTTAAATGTGTTATCCTTATAGGACTCAAACAAAAGTTGGATGAGGCCAAAGGATAATAGGTTGAGAAACTCCATACCTTCCAATGGGAGTACTGAACTACTCCCCGTTCACCACTCTAACTTGCATACAAAACTGAAGTTATTGTTCCCTTAAATATTAGAGAATTAATTTGGAAGACAACCTATACTTTATATCAAGAAAATAACTTTGAACAAATCACGGATGTCATCGACTTCCTTGAAGAGAATCGAAGCACCAGCACTTTGAGAGAGCTCACTGTCAAATATGAAAATGTCTCTGAAGTATAATAAAAGATTCATAAAAAGAGAATTCAAATAGGGAGACTTTGTCCTCATAAATGACCTCAAATATATTGATCGAAATAACCTATCACCCAATTGAGATGGACCATAAAGATTTGTCTTAAAAATAGGGGGAAAAAAGCATACATCTTAGAAATTCTACTCAGAGATATTGTTTTGAGAACATGGAATGCAACTAAACTTAAAACGTATTACAGTTAGGAGAATACCCACTCCGTGACAAAAATTTGTAAGTATTTCACGTAAATAAATAAACCCTAAAGCATCACATATTTCTTTACATGCACAACTACTCGACACCATAACAACTTCTTTAACAGCAAACAAAGAGGCATATTTCACTCATTATCTTCTCGGACGATTAAATCCAAACGGTTGAGTTTCTCCACATAAGAAGGGCCTAAATGGTTGAACAATATTCTCAGGCTAGTAAACCTCAAACAATCGAGTTTGACCACTAAAGAAGAAACATATACGATCGAGCGGTCTCCTCTGGTCAATAAACTCAAACAATCGAGTTTCACCACTAAAGAGAAGCCAACATGGCTCAAATGTCTTCTTGGGTCAAAAAACTCAAACTACCTAGTTATAAAAGAAAAGCCTATACGACGCAACAATCTCCTCAGGTTAGTAGCCTCAAAAAGTCGAGTTTCATCACTAAGGAGAAGCCAACATGGCCAATTTTTTTTTCAAGTAAGAAAACTCAAACATGAGTTACTCAATGGAGAATAAAACTATTTCCATCTAAATGGATTCACCCAATGAGCATAAATTTTTTATCGAGTTGGACTTAGCAAATTTAATGGTAAATGTTGTTTTTAGGCATAAAAAAACAAGACAATGCAAAACACGCAAACATCATTGCTTCAAAATACATTAATCATTACATGGGCATCGTGGAAAAACAATAAAAGAAGTAAAAATGGAATAAATTATAATACTTGGAGAAACATAAAGTCCTAGGTGACCCCTATGCAACTTGAGACTTCGATTTCACTAATTTGTCGTCTTCAACCACGAGCGACCAATTAATGCCCTTTTATTATGCTCCACCATAAGGTTGAGAAGTCGAATTTGATCACCCCACTATCAAAAGATTGATCCTCAACATTGATGATATCATCTTCAAGGATATTGAGCAATTTCTTTCAATGGCATCGAACTTCTTTAAATCCTTGAGCTCCATATCCACCTTGGACAACCATTGATTCTTGTCTTTGGGAGCTTCAGTTAGCTCCTCATTTTTATTCATAAAATGTTCAAGAATAAAAGCCAAAAATCCCTGCTCCTTATTCATCTCCCTAACAACAACATTCAGTCCAACATTCTTAGTAGTTATCTATATGGTGCTTTCAATCTTACTTTCAAGGTTAGTGATATGGATCTTATACTCGATCTTATTTACCTTGAGTTCATACATCAAAGCCAAAATTTTATCAACCTCTTTCAAGAGGTTATGAGCCAAAGAAAGAAAAGGGACAAGATCGTTGATTTGAATCACATTGTCTAATGACACCGCTAGGCTGGTAGCTTTAAGGGAAATTCTATGTTGGCCAAATGCACAAAAAGAAAAGAAGTTAGCAACAAGTCAGAGAATTGGATACAACTCCACCCTTACCAAAATATAATGTTGTTGGATGAATACCTCAAACAAGAAATAACCATTTTTGCATTTTCCTCTCGATAAGTTTGAAATCAGCAAGTCGATGGTTTGGTCTATCCCACACTATAATGACATACTCGTCCCAAGGAGGAACTGAATACATAGGTGAAACCACAGTTAGACTCCCGAAAAGAGTAACATTAGTTGTTGAAATAGGAACGATCGAAGTACGAGCAACCGAGGAAGATTCCTAAATTTCTTTTTCATCTTCTCTTGCATCTCAATCGTCCATTGAATCCTATTAAAATATAGGACTTCGTTACTTGTCGCTACACTCATCATTGCCATATATTTTTTAGGTCTAAGAACGTAACATTTATCCTCGGATAGAATCCATAAAGTGAGGACACACAAAAAATTTGGCTGCTTAAAGGTCATCCTATTTTGGCAATAGGAATCATAATTCCAAGTGAGTCTAGATATAGAAAAGAGCAAAAGTATTGTTGAGGTTGCACTCAAAAACCAACACACCATTTGAAAGGCCCTAATATAGGCCAATGAGTTTGAATGAATTTAAGAGGGGCACATGTCGAGGTGTTGGAAGATGTCTTTGCCAAAATAAAAAAGGCGTACAGAACCAGGTGTCCTTCAAGACAACCTCGTACAAGGAAATAAACACCATAGAATACTCTAAGAAGACTCTACAATTGTCTCTTGAGACAACCATTTCCCAACCCATCGAGTCCTCATTAACATCCACATAACATGTTGGCTCCTTAAATGTGAAGAATGTCAAGTCGAACACTATTCTCAATGGCTTCTCAACAACCTATGTAAATTGGCTTCATCTGAAGGATTGTGACTACTTGAAACATCCTTCACATGATGACCTTCAAAAGGAAGAGGAAGAAAATAAATTTGAGTTCGTCAAGACCACCCTTCCACCACCATTCATGAAGTAAATGGGCAAACAATTACCAACCACTATGCCCAAAGAAGGTACAATGATGGGACATAACCTTCACAAGCCACCACTGTTGAGACAAACTCTCTATTTTAAAGTTTTGATGAAAATAAACAAAGGTTAATTAAGAATGTTAATTATGATTCTAAATGTTCTGTTAATTTAACTTATGTTCTTGAGTGATTTTAATTAAGAGCAGAATCAAGCAAATACAAGAAAAGACAACAACAAGATCATTCTGCATCATAAACAGAGAATGATCTTCAGCTTCACCGAACTATCTATCACATCATGTTGTTCAAAGTTTATCTACATCGTTAACAAAGAATCTGCTCTAGAAATCATTCATATCTAACAAGTACATGGCAAGGAACAAGTACAAATAATCCAGACTCAAAAAGGATATTTGATCGCAAAGATCAAAGAGTTCAAACATGGACAAAAGTCATGACGGCTTAAGAACTCCAAAATTCAAATGTCAAGAAAACTTGATCAAACTGGGTATATGACAAGACAAGAACAAAGGAAATACAGAACATTCAAAACGGGAACTCCAGAATGATTATTGAAGCTCAAGAATGTTCAAACTGATAAAACCAAGAACGTTAATCATTCTCCGTTTTCTGCACATCAACAGCAGCCTTGCCTCCTCTCTGTTTCAGTCTGCAAATCGCTTCAAATCTTCTCCAACCTCCTCTAGCTACACTCAAGACTCAAGACAGATAATGTACCATCCAAGATCAATGAAGAAATGTCAAAGAAAGGACAGAAATGCTTTCAATGCTAAAACATCAAAAGTCAAAAAGCTGTTTTCAAAGCAGCATTATTTTTATTCTAAAAATAATGTTTTAATCAAAAAAGCATGGCCTCTCCAACAGCTATTTCGTACATCTCCAGCCTATAAGTAGAAGGCCATTATCTCAATTCTCAGCAAGAAATTCAAGTGCTAAGTAATCAACATTATACAATCACACTTAAGCTTGAAATTCTGCAAAACAGAGGCAACATTATTTTCTGCAATTCGCGAAACAGCCACTGCTGCACATTCACATATCAGCTGCGAAATTGTCATTAGATACTCTGTAAAGAATCTATTCTCAAACAAGAGTTGAGCAATATCAGATTCTGTCAAATTCAATCATTTGTAAAAACTCAAACTATAAGAGTTTCTTTATAGTTTGTTTAAGATTGCTTCCTATCAAGGTTAGATAGGTGTTGTGATTGCTTTCTGGGTGGAAAGTAATTAAGAAAGAAATAGATCAAGGTTGATTTATTCTAGGTGTTGTAAGATTAAGAAGGTTCTTCATTTTAAACACTTAGTGGAAAATCTCACAGTGTGAGGACTGGACGTAACCCACGTTGGGTGAACCAGGATAAATCTTTGTGTGGTATTCTCTTTCCTTTCTCCTTCTTTATTATACTGCATTAATCATTTGAGATAAAATATAAACTGATTTTCTGCTAATTAAAGAACGTTCTCTGTTTTATAACATAAACCAAGAACGTTCTCCGTTTTCTGTTTCATAACCAAGATCATTCTTGAGTTATTTTCTTAAGTTTTAACAGGAATTTTTAAAAGGCATATTTACAAATCAAACCCCCCTTTCTTGTAAATCGACATTGTTACTTCAATTGGCATCAGAGCTCGGTCTCTAAAAAGTTCAAAAACACCTAACAAGTGTTAGAGAAAAGATCTAGAAGAATGTCGAAAGCAAAATACATTGTTGAAGGAGGATCCTCAAATTGACCTCCATTCTTTGATGGATCAGACTACTATTTTTGGAAAAACAAAATGCAGTTGTTCTTAAAATCTCAAGACACAGGAATGTGGCGCATCATCACAGATTGAAATTTCACACCAAGGGTTGATCAAGATGACTCGAATTCTGCTTTAAAAAGGGAAGCAGATTGGACAGCAAAAGATAAAGCTAAGGTACTCCTAAACTCTAAAGCTCAATTATTCTTATCATGTGCTTTAAGCAGGGAAGAAAGTGAAAGGGTAGATGAATGCATAACTGCAAAAGAAGTCTGGGATACATTGCAAACTCACCATGAAGGAACAAGCCATGTCAAAGAAACAAGAATAGACATTGGTATAAGGAAATTCGAACTGTTTGAAATGCAAGAAGGAGAAACCATTGATGAAATGTACTAAAGATTCACCACAATAGTAAATGAAATGCGCTCTCTTGGCAAAGCCTATACTGTGCAAGAAAGAGTAAGAAAAATCATGAGGTGTCTCCCAATCATTTGGAGACCAATGGTGACAGCTATAAGCCAAGCCAAGAACCTTGAATCACTGCCTCTGGAAGAACTAATTGGAACTCTAAGAGCTCATGAGATAGTATTGCAAGAAGACAAACCAGTCAAGAAAGGAAAGGCAATAGCACTGAAAGTCTCTCAAGAAAAAATCACATTACCAGTTGAAGAGGAATCAGAAGAAAATGAACAAGGAGATGCTGATGAAATCGCGCTTCTCACTAGAAGAATTCAAAGAATGATGAGAAGAAGAGATCAAATCAAAAAGGGATTTCAAAACAGAAATCCTAAAACAGAGATTGACAAGAGTCAAGTCACATGCTTTGGATGCAACAAATTGGGACATTACAAGGCAGAATGTCCATCAAACAAAAATCCACCAAAATGATTTCCCTTCAAAAAGAAATTAATGATGGCAGCATGGGATGATTCAGAAGAAGAAGAAGAAGAAGAAGAAGAAGAAGAAGAAGAAGAAGAAGAAGAAGAAGAAGAAGAAGAAGCCAACATATGCTTGATGGCAAAAACAAAGGAAGATGAGGTAATGAATTCTGAACCATGTCATTTATGTCAACAAATGGGAAATGAATTTGATAACTTGCTAAATGACTCAAATCTCCTTATTCAAAAATGTAGTTCTCTGAAAGAACAGTTTTATAAAGAGAAAGAAGAGAATGAAAGAAATCAGACTGAAAATAATTTGTTAAAAAAGATGATTCAAGAATTGAAAGAAACAAGAGTTTTTGAAAATGAAGAATGTCAAGAACATTCTGCGCTACAAACGGAGAACGTTCAACTCAAAAATGAAAACGAACTTCTCAAAACTGATTTACTAAACTTCATTAAAGCCACTGAAACTTTTCATAACATCATGGGATCTCAAATAGGAATTTTTGATAAAGCTGGTCTTGGTTTCAATCAAACTCAAAAAACCAAACTTTATGAAAACTTCTTTGTCCCAGAAAGAAGGGAAGAAAAATGCAAGACTAGATGCTCATATTGTAAAAAACTTGAACATCTAGAATTTGCATGCTACTTCAGGAAAAGGGATGAAAAAATCAAAAGAAAGAAGCTTTTTAAACATGAGAATCATCCTGTCAAGATTGTTTCAAAAAAAACAGCAAAACGGAGAATGTTCTCCAGTTTATCCCCCAAACGGAGAAAGTTCAAAGTTACAAGTTGAACGTTTCAAAAAATCTGTTAAACCAAAGTTCAACTCTTCTAAATCATATATTGCTAAACCCATTTCAAAATCAACAAACAACACAGCTGTTTCCAAAACGAGAATGATATACCACTTAAAAACTAACTCTCAAGGACCCAAAACAAAGTGGGTACCTAAAACTGAAATGATATCACCTGCAGGTTGGTTTTCAAAATACAAAGAGAAAGCCTTGGTTCTTGGACAGTGGCTGTTCAAGGCACATGACAGGAGATAGAAATTGTTTCATAACCTTCAGCAAGAAGGATGGTGGTTCGATCATATTTGGAAATGATGATCAAGCTCAAATTAAGGGAAATGGAACAATTGGTAAGACAAACTCTGCTCAAATAAATGATGTCCAATACGTGGAAGGATTGAAACACAATTTATTAAGCATAAGTCAGTTATGCGACAATGGATGCGAAGTCATTTTCAAGCCAAAGGTATGTGAAATCAAGAAGGCCAAAACTGGAAAAATTCTGTTCTCTGGTAAGCGAAAGAAAAATTTATATATGTTATATCTTGATGAATTACCTGATGAATCATGCTTTATATCAATCAATAAAGATAAATGGATCTGGAATAAAAGGGCTGGACATATCAGCATGAAAACTATTTCAAAAATCTCCAAACTTGATCTTGTTAGAGGTTTACCAAAACTTAATTTTGAGAAAGACAAAATCTGTGAAGCTTGTGCAAAAGGTAAGCAAGTCAAGAGCAACTTTCACACAAAAGATTTCGTAACAACAAAAAGAATTATTGAACTACTTCATATAGATTTATTCGGGCCTGTCAAAACAACAAGTCTAGGAGGAATGAAATATGGTTTTGTTGTTGTTGATGATTTCTCAAGATTTACATGGGTTCTGTTTTTAAAACAAAAAGATGATGCATTTGAATCATTTAAAACATTTTGTAAAAAGGTGCAGAATGAAAAAGACTCCAGCATCATCTCTGTAAGGAGTGATCATGGAGGAGAATTCATAAATGCCTCATTCAAAAGCTTTTTTGATGAACTTGGTATATCTCACAATCTTTCATGTGCAAGAACTCCACAACAAAATGGAGTTGTTGAAAGAAAGAATAGAACACTACAAGAAATGGCAAGAACTATTTTAGAAGAATCAAATGTTGAAAGGTATTTTTGGGAAGAAGCCATAAACACTTCTTGCTATATCTTGAATCGTGTATCTATCAGAAAAATCATCAACAAAACTCCATACGAAATCTGGAAAAACAGAAAACCAAACATTTCTTACTTTCATATTTTTGGCTGTTACTGTTACATTCTAAACAACAAAGATCTTATTGGAAAATTTGATGCAAAATCCGATAAACCGATCTTTCTTGGATACTCAACCGAATCTAAAGGTTATAGAGTGTTCAATTTAAGAACTAATGTTGTTGAAATTAGCATGCATATATTGTTTGATGAGTTTGATGATATAGATATAAGTAAAAAGGATGAGGAAGAAGAAACTCAAAATGAAACGCAGCAGGAAACAAGTCTGCAGAAAACAGAGATTGATAAACAATCTCCGTTTCATTCTCCACCAAAAAGCTGGAAAACCATTGGAGATCATCCTCAAACTCAGATCATTGGAGACACAGCTGATGGAATCCGAACCAGAAGATCATTCAAAAATGATGACGACAGCATGGCAATGATATCTCAGATTGAACCAAAGTCAATCAAAGATGCTATTACTGATCAATCTTGGATTAACGCCATGAAGGAAGAACTTCTACAGTTTGAGAAAAATGAAGTTTGGACTCTAGTACCAGATCCTTTAGATCAAACTGTTATTGGCACTCGATGGGTATTCAGAAACAAGCTTGATGAAGAAGGTAAGGTCGTGAGAAACAAAGCAAGATTAGTAGCTCAAGGCTACAATCAACAAGAAGGTATAGACTATGATGAAACTTTTGCTCCAGTTGCAAGGTTAGAAGCTATTCGAATACTTCTTGCATATGCATCTCATAAACTCATCAAACTGTTTCAAATGGATGTGAAAAGTGCTTTCTTAAATGGTTTTTTAAATGAACAAGTGTATGTAAAACAGCCCCCAGGTTTTGAAAACCAAGCAAAACCAAATCATGTTTTCAAACTTACCAAAGCTCTTTATGGCTTAAAACAAGCACCAAGGGCATGGTACGAAAGACTGAGTTCATTTCTGATCGAGAACAATTTTCAAAGAGGAAAAATCGATACTACCTTATTTAAGAAAACTGAAGGAAATGAATTACTCATTGTTCAAGTATATGTGGATGATATCATTTTTGGATCAACAAATGAAAAACTATGTGAAGATTTCTCAAAACTTATGCAAAGTGAATTTGAAATGAGCATGATGGGGGAATTAAGATATTTTCTTGGTTTACAAATCAAACAATACGAAAAAGGCATTTTTGTTTGTCAAGAAAAATATATCAAAGATCTGTTGATCAAATATAAAATGAATGAGTCAAAAATTATGACAACTCCCATGCATCCATCCACTTCCTTAGAAAAAGATGAAAATGGCAAATCTGTCTCTGAAAAAGAATATCGTGGAATGATCGGTTCTCTGCTATATCTAACTGCTAGCAGACCAGATATTGTGTTTGCAGTAGGATTATGTGCTCGATTTCAATCAGCGCCAAAAGAATCCCACTTAACTGCTGTTAAACGCATATTTAGATATCTCGTTGGAACAACTAATCTTGGTCTTTGGTATAGAAAAGGTTCCCATTTTGATATTATAGCATACTGTGATGCTGATTATGCTGGAGACAAAGTTGAAAGAAAAAGCACAAGTGGAGCATGTCAGTTCCTAGGTGAAGCATTAATCAGTTGGTCATGCAGAAAACAGAACACCATAGCACTATCCACAACTGAGGCTGAATATGTGTCAGCTGCAAACTGCTGTTCACAAGTTTTGTGGATCAAGAACCAACTTCAAGATTACTCTGTAAGCTATTCCAATATTCCAATTTATTGTGATAATACAAGTGCTATAAATCTGTCTAAAAATCCTATTCAGCATTCTAGATCAAAGCATATTGAAATAAAACATCATTTCATTCGTGATCATGTCAATAAGAAAGACGTTGAATTAATCTTCGTTGATACTCAAAATCAACTTGCTGACATTTTCACTAAGCCTCTTGTGGAGGATAGTTTTAATTCAATCAAGGAAAAACTGAGAATCATGAAAAATCCAGAAAATTCTGGTTGAAATCTGCTTCTGCAGAAAACGGAGATCGTTTATCAGTCTCCGTTTCGCGATTCATCATTCTCCGTTCTGGAAAAAGCAACAGTCTGCTTTTCCCTCTCAAAAGTAAAAAGGGAAATCTTGGCATTTATTACACGTGCCCTTGTGTCTGGTGTTAGCATGCTGACACATACTCTCTCCAATCCCCCAAAATGCTTTTCCCATTTTCCTAGGTACAAACTCATCATTACTCCACCTTTTTCTCTCTATCCACTCAAGTCAGGAAACTGCTCCTCTTCCCACCTCCTTTTCCCCAAAAGCTCTTTTCCCCAAAAGCTGGAATCAGCTCTCTTTATCTATATCACGTTCACTGTTCATCTTCTTCATCATCTTCCTCCCAGAAAACAAAAATGGCTCGAACCAAACAGTTTGCACGAAAAAATGCCTCTCTCTGTACACCACCCTCTTCATCGTCCTCATACCAATCCAGAGAGCATTCTCCCTCTCCACCACCCCGCCCTTCACCACCACACTCAGCTTCCGCCTTTCCATCTCCTCAAAACAGTCAAGAAGTTCTAAACCTCATGCCTCTGTCCACCTTTCTTCCACCACTATACACTCGTCCTACACCAAACTACGCTCAAGTGCCTCCCCATCTTCGCACCAGAATCACTCCTCCACGCCGCTCCATGCGCGTCCAGTCTGGTATTGGTACATCAAAGTCCATGAACCCTAAACCTTTTTACTTCATCATTTCAGACTCTGAGAGTGATGACTCTTCTGAATCGGGGCCCCCAATAGAAAAATCACCAACACAAACTGAACCACAAAGACACACGATGCCTACAGTACCAACACCTTCACCACAAAATCCACCAACGACTACTAACCCTTCGACACCCTCAAAATCGGCTTTCTCTTCTGAACCTTCACACGCAACTCCTCCCCATCAAAAACGGAGATCGTTAAATGACATCGTTTCTCCTTCTCCAAACCAAAAAGAACCACTCTCTCAACCAAAACCACAACCTAAACCCATGAGAACCAAAAACACAATCACTATTGCTCAGTTTCTTGCTCGAAAAAATCTCCCAAATCCTCAAAGAAAGAAAACGCTTGCCCCAAAACAAAACCTAAAAACCAGTCAAAAATCAATTTCTCCAGAACAAGAACGTTCTCCAACTGCTCCTCCACAAGAACATTCACCACCACAAGAACATTCTCCAACTGCCCCTCCACCAAAATCTTCTCCACAAAAGAATTCCAAACGATCTTCCCCTATATCCACATCCTCTGATTCTGAACCATCTCCCCCAACTAAGAAACCAAAACAGAATGCTCCTCCTCTAATCTCCCTTGCAAAATCAAAACTCTTCAATGAAAAATGGGCTCAACGCCCAGTTGGGATAGGAAGAATCTTTGTTTTTGATAATCTGGTTGTGGATGGCAATGCTGTTCAGCACCATACGGATGCTCTTGGATGGACCTCTTTCTTAAAGATCTCTGAATCCTTTTTCCCAGAAAT
>NC_021163.2:45533334-45593781 GCF_000331145.2 Cicer arietinum | reverse complement strand
TGTGAAATTGTCATTAGATACTCTGTAAAGAATCTATTCTCAAACAAGAGTTGAGCAATATCAGATTCTGTCAAATTCAATCATTTGTAAAAACTCAAACTATAAGAGTTTCTTTATAGTTTGTTTGAGATTGCTTCCTATCAAGGTTAGATAGGTGTTTGTGATTGCTTTCTGGGTGGAAAGTAATTAAGAAAGAAATAGATCAAAGTTGATTTATTCTAGGTGTTGTAAGATTAAGAAGGTTCTTCATTTTAAACACTTAGTGGAAAATCTCACAGTGTGAGGACTGGACGTAACCCACGTTGGGTGAACCAGGATAAATCTTTGTGTGATATTCTCTTTCCTTTCTCCTTCTTTATTATACTGCATTAATCATTTGAGATAAAATATAAACTGATTTTCTGCTAATTAAAGAACGTTCTCTGTTTTATAACATAAACCAAGAACGTTCTCCGTTTTCTGTTTCATAACCAAGATCATTCTTGAGTTATTTTCTTAAGTTTTAACAGGAATTTTTAAAAGGCATATTTACAATTCAAACCCCCTTTTCTTGTAAATCGACATTGTTACTTCAACCACCATGTATAACCTACTCATTTCATTTATGTATATTTAGTTATATATGCGAGTATGTTAGGTTTACAAAATTTGATGATCTATAGCTTGATTATTTGTAGTTAAATATGCTTCTAAAAAAGTTTTGATTTTATCTATTTAAAAAATAGTCTTACACGATTTGAGTCCAACGTATACTAAGCCATACAGTTTTATTTAGATGTGTCAAAGTAGACTATCCAGATAGTTGACTTTTTTAGACCAAACTAGAATAATCAGATAGATTACAGTCTACAAAATTGATATCCGAATCCAACTTATATAGGCTATTGGGTTGACCCGTATATTCTATTTAAAATTGTTACTTCTAACATAAAAAAAGGTTAAATAAATAATTTTCTATCATTTAAATTTCAATTAATTAAATTTATATGGAATTAAAAATAAATTGAACTTAAGTACGTTTTATATTCATGAAATTAAGTTTAAATTCATAACTTTAGTAGAAGTATATATAAAAAATAAGACCCAATAAATAACAAAAAAAAGATACTATATAATAGTTATATTCAATATTTAAATATTTTAAAAAAAATTAGCATGTGCAAATATTTAGTTTATATAAAAAATAAAATTCAATGAATATTTAATTTTTAGTACCAAAATAAACTTCAATGGGCAAAATTAACATGTATATATATATATAATTTTGCAAATAGATGATAAAAAGTTAGTATAGTGGTTGGCATTAGAGAGTTAAAAATTAAAGTGATAAAGAGATTGATGTTTAAATCTACACCCAACAAATCATTAACGATATTAAGAATATTTATTAATAATACTGAATAGAAAAGAAAAACTACATTGCTTTTTTTTGACAAAATGTTTGTTTTACGGGAGATAACTTTTAGTTAGTTGTTTTTGGTTAATATTATTTGTTGATATTTAATTGTTAAATACAAAAAATGAAAGAATATTAATGTTTTTATTTTATTTTCTTTCACTAAATAGTTGACAGTGTTAAAATTTAAACTTAAATATTATATTCTATTAATACGGGCTACTGTCACGGGATCGAGCTTATATGGACCGAGCCAAAAGAATCTATTCTAGTTAAATCTGAAAATTTAATGTCAAAACCTATACTTTTTGGATTTTTTGGCCATTCATTTGTGTCCGCCAGTTTTAACTTCATTTAAGGGGATTGTAATACGGTTTGGATTATCCGATACAAAAGATTAAATTGTTTGTGGTTGGGTTTAGTTTGGATTATAATTTTAAAATAATTCAATCCAATCTAAATTAATGTAGTTTAAATTTGATTGATTTGTAATTTATTTAAATTACAATTTGTAAAAATTATTTTAATATTAATATTATAAATATTATAGTAAAAAGTTTGAAGTAAAATATTATAAATAAAATATACTAAAAATTAACATTATAAAATAATATTAATCGATTATGTTTGAAATATGAAATAGTCATAAAAATATATCGAATTAAACATATAAGTATTATTAAAAAAATCATTAAAAATAACAACTAATGGTTTAATAAAATATCTGATACTAATAAAAAATAAATAAGTATTAAAATGAGTATTTGTGATTTGATTCGGTTTTTAAAAATGAAAAAAATTGAAATTTGATCCAATCAGCGATTTTTACAAAAGAAGATCCAAACACATTGGTGAAATAAGGAATTAATATTAAGGAGGCTTTGACTAAAACTCCATATTTATATTAAACAAAAAAGTTATTTTAGTTTTCTAAATGAATGAGAGGTGACTATTATAGTCTCGAACGAATCGAAAATAAATATATCATCAAACTCCTCTTTTAATAACATTTATATCGACTAAATTGATGAATAAAAAACACATTTAAAAACTAAACTAACTAATAAAAACGCATTCGAATATTAAAATGATTAACAACATACATATTTTACCATATTTTTATTTAAAAATTGTTTAATTATTAACTTACCATAGGAGAATATAATAATTGAATGTATAAAACTCAAATGAACTTATAAAATTTGAGGATATGGTGACACCTGCCAATACCCCTTCCCTCTGTCACTGTTCAAATACATTCAGTAATATTCAATTTTGTAACATTTTTAATTTTTTTTATCGATTGGAATGTATACACTCCTATTACTGGTCAACTATCAGTTTGGCTTATTTCAAGGCAGTTATGGGGTGTGCTAGTTTTGTTTGGCCCATTTAAAAATTGATGTTAGTTGAGTAGGTAACATAAAAATAAACAAAGTGTAACTTTTATGGTAAGAGTAGAAATGTTGAATTAGAGAAAATAGTGATGGAAAGGAATAATAGTCGTCAAACTCATTAAACTTCAAAAGAAAGGGATGAGACCGTGATTAGCGCGCATCTTTGGGGACGTACGTTTCCGCGGAATCAATCTCAATAATAATCAACCAACCAAACAAAAAATATTATTAACTCGATTTTTCTTTTATCTTTTCTGATTTGTTTCATTTATTTTACTTTTTATTCGTTCCAATTTAAAAATTAAAATAATTGTTATTGGTTGTTGTCTTTATTCTTACGCGTTGTTTGTAGCAATGCCTTACCGTGAAATCAGCAGTAAACTGTGACAATTGTGTTTTCTCTGTTTATCCAAATTTGTACGGTCCCAACACCCCGGGATCTCTTCTTTCTCTGTCCCACCACCTCCTCCTCACGTGGTCCCCTTATTTACCCACCACTTTAATATTTATCTACTATTATTCTCTCTTCTGTTGTATGTGTTTATGCTATATAGAATATAATATTGAGGTTAATTGCTTTTTATTTTATTTTTTTATTAAAATTACTTTTTATTTTTATGGTATTGCATGTGATTTTATTTTATTTTAATGAGACACTTTTATGGTTTCTTATAAGAATCAATCATATGATGTACAGTTTTAGTTCAACCATAGTTTTTGGGTAATGTGCTGTCGTTATATTATCTGTATTTATTTATTATTTATGTCTATAGAAATATGATCTGTATGCAATGAATTATATCTAAGGAAATTCTTTGTTTGATTTCTTGTTTTTACTTTTTATTATAGGATTATTAATTATGCATTCAAACATAAAATTACAAATATGTTTCAAAAAATCTTTTTTAGAAAAACTGTTCAAATTTATATAAAACTGTGAATTCATAATTCGAATTTAAAACATATTATTTAATATAAAAATATTGACAGTTGTCAATAGAATTAAGTTTTACAAATAAATATATTTTAGTTAATTAAAAAATAAGAATAAAGAAATCTATTGTCGATATAAAATTATTTTATACTGTCAATTAATTATAATTTGCTACAACAATAATTAATTAAATAATTGTCATTGATTTAAAATTTGTTCAATCTAATAATTATTTGAAGAAGTCTACATCCCTACATCCTCTAGTTGTTAAGTTGGACTTTTCATCTGTCTGGAGAAATACATGACATCCTCTAAATATGTCATCCTCTAGTTTTCCTGTCATTTATATCAAGATGCGTTGAATCAATTATGAATACAAAATTCGAACAAGTTTTTAATGTTGATTCAATATCTCTGAAGATTTGATTCGAGTCATTATTTCACATGTTGATTTGATGCAATTACTATGATGATAAAAAAACCCTAATGGACTCAAAGGCTCTCTTTAAAAGGGCTTGTCATCGTTACTGCAAGATATATACAAGAGAAAAACCAACTGCTGTCACAGATTGAAACTAGTTAAAACTCTTGTATTAGCACTAAGTGATGAGAAACATAAAATATTTTATGAAAGTATATCTTGTAAGTAGTCTCTTGTGAGAGTTATTCAGAAAAAAAAAAAAAAAAAAAAAAAAAAAAAAAAAAAAAAAAAAAAAAAAAAAAAAAAAAAAAAAAAAAAAAAAAAAAAAAAAAAAAAAAACTTACACTATTAGTAACTTAGCTCAGTAGTGGTTGCTATTCTCAACAGCTTGATTGTACTAAACTAGAAGGTTGAGAAAACTAGAACACATTCAAATTGACTAGTAGGTTTTCAATGGACATGTGTTACTGTAGTGATTAGTAGATTAAATACTTCAGTGTGAAGGAATTTAGATGTAGCAACCGTGTTGGTGGTAAACCAGGATAAATTGGCCTTTGCTCATTTTCTTATCTCCTTATTTATTCCTGCTTTTTACATCGACAATTTTTAATTTGTTTTGATTTAAGTGTTTGAAAACATAACACAATTCAAATCTCCTCTTATTGTGTTTTTCTCTCTACAAGTTTGACTTGGAGATATTAGATTGAAGAATCATATTTGGCTAATAAAATATTCAAGTCAATGTTGTGTTGGTACAATCATGATTAGCACATGAGAATTAGTTGGCATTGATGTAAGGTCTTACGTGAGATTATGTTGATTTCCGAAGAATTTCCAGATAAAGCCAACATATAAGTTGCACCATAAATTTTCACTTTGATTTCCAACATATAAAAGAAATTCTTGGAGAAATTTAGCTTCAAGTGTTTGTTTCAAGTGGAATATACTTTTTATAGTGTTGTATGATAGTTCTTCTGAAATATCCTTATTGGTGTAGACAATAAAAAGTTGAGGATGTACTAATTTCAATCAAGGTGGATATTGATGTGTTTGGTCGAAATTAAATAATCTTGAAAAAGGGAGACAATAAAAAGTTGAGGATGTACTAATTGCAATTGCTTACAATTGCAAAGACAAATGTTATATATATGACTGTAGTTCTTCATTATAATTGTATCAGTCAGAAATACTTTAAGCTTGTATATGATTTTGTTTCTTTCTCTTATAATTTTGTGTTAGAGTGTTATGAGTTGTAGTTCAAATATATGTGTAAGAGAATGTGGGTGTGCTTTGGACAATGAACAATGTGAGATAAGTCTATGAGTTGTAACATTTTTCACATAATGTTATTTTCTGGTCATTATTAAACAACAACAGTGATTTTTTCCTCTAGTTTCAAAGTTTTCACATTATATTCTTGTGTTTTATTGTGTTATTTAAATTTCTCTAGTTTATTTTTTTTCCAACAACTTTCTGATACCCTAAACCACAAACTCGGTTTTTAAAACATGATTTGCTTACCTATCATTATTTAATGTAGCGGAAATTGAAAATTTATCTATTACTTTTCTTGTACAAGGCTAAAAGGTATCATGTTCTCCATATCAGCTGATTATAATAGAATTTAAATATAAATCAAGCATATAGTTCAATCGCGAAAATATAAATTTCCATGTGTATGATAAAATAGAAATTGATTAGTTATGTTGTTACGATGTCACCTATCAGAGTTCAATCACATAAGTGCAAATAAGGGTGGGAATAGCCCAGGCCAGATCAGGCTTTGAAAGGCCTGAGACTGGCCTACGATTAATTTTTTAGGCCTAAGCATGGCCTACGGCCTATCATAGACTTTTTTTTCGGTCTGGTCTGACCTTTTTAAAATCCTGGCCTGACCTAGAAGCCTTTTTCCACATACCAATATTAATGTACATATCTATATATATTAAACAAAAAATAATTTTTCTAACAAAATAATTTAAAAAAAATCTAAAACAAACACTCTTTAAACCCTAAAAAACAATTTTTGATTTCAAATAATATTTTTTTTTTTGAAACAAACGCACCTATTATTACCTCTCAAACAAATATGGAACGACGATTGAGTGATTGACTAATTGAATGACTACTGAATATAGAACAACTACCAAATATGGAACGACTACCGAATATGGAATGACTACTGAGTGATTGCCTAATTGATATAATTTAAATTAGGAAATATTATTATTAATATAATAATAAAAAATAACATTAATAAATAATAAAATATATATAGGTCGGCCTGTCAGGCCTAATAGGTTTTTTTATAAGCATGAGTCTGATTTATTTAAATAAATAGGTCAGGCCAAGCCATAAGTAGATCAGACCATAGGCCCCTGACGGACAGCCTAACCTATTTCCATCCCTAAGTGCAAACGTTACATAACAAATTTCTTCCAACACATAACTACAACACATAATAATTACTCTTCACCTGCAATCTATTAAACACTTACGCGCTTAACAACACAAACCACAAACAACACAAGATGAACAATTGAATCATGTTATATTGTAAGGCATGAAACCAAAACTTGCACAAATACATTCAAATCAATATAAATAGTAGGAAACTCAATAAAAAAATTCATATTCAACACTAACTTAATATAGAAGATGGACGTATTTGACTTTGGATCAAATGCAAAAGTTTTAGATAATTGAAGAATTAAGTTTATTGGGTTTATTGGATGTGTAAAACTTGATGTATGATCTAAATACCATATAGAGGTCACTAACAAAGTATTAAATAATGGAAAACAGATCTAAAGGTATAAATCACGATTGCCTATATTCAGTCACACATTAACACCAAAAGTCGAACTTTTAATACTTTCATAGTTAAAACCGAAGATCAAAATGGCTTTGTGTTGTATGAAATGTATTTTATTCATTGGATCAAAGAAGGGTTTATTTCTAGTGCGCTCAAGGTTGCTCTTAAACAAGAACGATATAAATAAGCAGGGGTTCATGGTTATGACTTTGAAATTGAAATGGAGGAAGTGAAGGTTGTTGTCTCCACATTTTCAAGGGGAGTGAGAGAGGAGAAAATGTGAGAAATAGGATAAAAAAAATCTTAAATATCAATTAGGAAAATACTACTTCCCACTGCGATGCAAGCACCATGTTCACAAAATTAAACTAGGTAGCGTTGTGAGATGTACACATCAATCGCACTACGAGATCAACAAAGATTTCAAGGTTTTGGAAAAATGAATCTCTTACAGAGACACTTACTATTTGCACAGGGAGGCAAAACATGTATTCCCAATAAGAGATTGATCTTTTACACTACAATACGAGTCAATATTTAGATTGTGAGAATGATGTTGTATTGCGAGACAATACTCTTGCATAATGAAACATATAATCAAATCTTCATAAGTTAAAATGAATTTCAATCTTTCCTAGTACTCCAAAGTTTTTTTCTATCATTCACAAATAATCAGAAACATATAAATACCAATTTAACTACTAAAAGTCTTGTTTGATTAAGTAAATAGGTTATTATAAAATTTTGAGTGTTGCAAATAGGAGTTAAAGTTTGAGACGGCATAATCCTTACAATGTGAAGGCTCTTTGCAAGACAAGATACACCAATTTTGTAAAATATTCTAATTCTCTATTGTTATACATTCACAACCTTGTTGGAACCAAGTTGATTTTCTACTTAGAATTTTAATGTTAGCAAAAGTATTTTATGAGAACAACAAAGGTACTTTATTAAGTATAAAAAAATTGGAAGAAGAAAATCAGAGGAAGGTACCAAAGGAAACGACCAGAGGACACCCACAAGAGGATACCCACTAGAGGAAGTAAAAAGGTTATAGGAAACAACATCAAATTAGTCAATGTAGTGCACGCTATATAAAAGAATGCGTATTTGCCTCTAAAGGTTATGAAGTTTGTCTTTGATGTTTGCGTCTGATGTTTGGATCTGAAGTCTAGGTCTGAAGATTGGGACTGACAGCGTGTTTCTATGTCTTCCTCTTAAGACTAAGGCATGCTTCTAATTTTCATTCTTTTGATGAGTTAGTCTATGCATATGCCTCTGAAGATCTAGTAAGCCCTTGAAAATTCAGCGTTCCCTTAAAGAATTATGTGCCTCTAAAGATTTAACATGCCTCTAATGAACAATAAATTCAATATGTCTATGATGAACAATAACTTCAACATGCCTATGATGAACAGTAACTTCAACATGCCTCTAATGAACAATATTTATACATGTTCTAATGAATAGTAACTTCATCGTGAGGATTTCTACGATGCTAAACTTTTTGTAATCCAACTCGATAATGGCTTTAGTGTTCCTCAAGTAATCTAGAGTTGTCAGATTGTGTTGAGAAGACTTGATTTGTAGGGTCAAGGTGTTGTGTGCCTTCAACAATCTAAGGTTGTCAGATTGTGTGGATAAGATTTGACTTGTAAAGTCAAGGTATTTGTGTTCCTCGAAAAGTTTGAGGTTGTCAGGTTGTTTTGAGAAGACTAGCTTTAGGGTCAGGTGTTGTGTAATTTAAGAAGTTAAATTAGTGGATTAAATCCTTCTAAGTGAGAGGACTAGATGTAACTACTAAGTTTGTGGTGAACTAGGATAAATTGCTCGTGTCACTTTACTCCAGCATTCCTTAGTTTTGTAACTACTTCTGCTCTAAGTCATCAAATTCGTATCATTTTTAATCAAATAATAAAAAAAGAATTCAACTTAGCCAAATACAATTCAACCTTTCTTCTCGTGTTTGCACCTTCAAACCTAAACCACCAAACCCTCAATACTAAAACATACTAAAAAAATCATCAACATCATAATCACATTCATTAATATGTATTGAAAAATGAGGTCATTACACTCCTTGTTCCCATTGTTTGTTTTACAAATGATACCGGCTAGTACAATTTTTTTCATCCCTAACATAAACTAAATTTTGATATAGTTCATGTTTTTCAATTTTATTATCCATTTAAACTATTCTTTATCGAATCAAATAACCGTTTTTTATTTAATTCTTTTTTTATTTTATATCTTCTATACCTATATATTGGAAAAGTGGATACAAATATTTTTAGGGAGTCATTTTCCTTCCGATTTGTTTTTTCATTTAAATAATTTTATTTATAATGTTGTACTTATTTAACTATTTAAATAACTGATTTTTTTTTGTAAAATACCTACATAAAACAAGCACAATAATATTTGTTTGCATGATAGTGTAATTATAATGTAAATTTTTTACATGCGAGTTGAAGCACATTTCATTTAGTAGATGTGTGTGTGTCTATATATATATATATATATATATATGGTGGAGATCCGTTGACTTCAGGAGTAATTCTATAAAGTTTGACTCTGGTATGAAATCCCTAGCCAATTGTCTTATGGAATACTGTATTTAAATAGGTGCCACCTCACGACCTTCTCGCCCCCCTCTTTCCGCCCCCAATGGAAATTGGACGAGTTTTTGCCTTCCGTGGGATTCGAGCCCGGTACCTAGGGGATAAATACCGCCTCCACACAGATCCCACTACCAATTGAGCTAGTGGCTCAATTGGTAGTGGGATCTGTGTGGAGGCGGTATTTATCCCCTAGGTACCGGGCTCGAATCCCACGGAAGGCAAAAACTCGTCAGATTTCCATTGGAGGCGGAAAGAGGGGGGCGAGAAGGTTGTGAGGTGGCACCACCGGTAACGGTAATGGCCGGGGTGTTAGTAGTGGGATCTGTGTGGAGGCGGTATTTATCCCCTAGGTACCAGGCTCGAATCCCATGGAAGGCAAAAACTCGTCAGATTTCCATTGGGGGCGGAAAGAAGGGGCGAGAAGGTCGTGAGGTGGCACCGCCGGTAACGGTAATGGCCGGGGTGTTACATAATGCAAGTATAAGAAGAAAAAAATAATGGAAATAAATTAAAGTTTGAATATATTACATTGTTAATGTCCACACGATAGATTTGTGATTGATATCCAACGGTGCTGTGGTGATGTGTATCAAAGAATTTCATACCCTTTCCACAATATCTACCAAAAGAAATTTGAACTTTCCTAACATAATAAGTATTTGTATAAATGCAATATCACAATGAATTTGATATTTACCATTTTGCAAAACATAAAATGCGGTTCAACTTTACTTACTAGTGCAATGAATAATATTCGATACTACGCCTAAGTTTTAAGTGGATATACACATCCACCCATCAACATAACACCACATTTGAAAGAATAACATAGTTCTCTATCAAGTGTCGCCTAACACGTTAAACCTCAACTGTATTCTCATGTCTCTATAAATCCATCAACAGTGACAACTACATGATGTGTACTCTATTTTTGGATTGATCAAACATTGATATGACGTCGATCATACTGAGATTGTATACTCTGCAATGTACAATTTTTCTCCTTTTGGCCATTTTACAATCCCATTGAAAATATCTCTTTTAATAATTTTAGTTTTACAAATTTACCATTCCTTTGATCTTCTGGTGGGATGACTACAACCACAACATAAAAAAAAATTCACTCCATGATATACTTGAATGGGATCGGTAACTGCTTTACTCCCAACATGTAAATTGAGTAGCTTTACATCTTACATTGTTATGGTACATTCATATGTTGGGAGATGAAACATGTGTTTTCAGGTTTCCATCCTTCAACTAAAGTAGTTATCAACGAATTTTCTATTTTATAGCTCCCTATAGTTGATGAGTTATGAAGCTGATTTTTTTAAGGTAAACAATTAGAGAGCAAAAATAAAATATGATAGCTAAGACATCTCAACAAGGTTCAAACCCCAAAGCTATCACCTATAATCTACAACATCCTAATACATATGTTAATAAAAAAGGTTTAAATATATATTTGGTCCTTGCAATTATAAACTTTTTTATTTTGGTCTTTGTAAGTTTTTTGTTTGGTTCACAATCCTGCAAATATAGATTCATTTTAAAATTGTCCAACTGTTTAACTTTGGTTAAAAAAATACTAACATTGTTAAGCTGACCTGACAATATTTTAAATAAACATTTTAATAATAAAAAATAAAAATTAGAAATCAGATTATTTTTTTTAAAGGTAGACCAAAATTAGGAACCCTAATTTTCATTGTCTCCATTATGTCTCCTTCTTATTTCTCAAACACTGTTGTTGTCTCCTTATGTGACAATGTTAGTTATGGCTACCATCGTGTGTCTCGTCTTCTATTTCGCAAGCTATGTGTTCTCTCCTGCCTGCAAATCCAGTTTCGACCATGATGTTTACCAACAGAATGTCTTCATGACCCCCGTTTATCTCCGCTGCAAAAGAAATCCTGATCGCGACAATAAAAAACGAGTCACAATATGTTGTTCGTTGATAAATGACGAGTTTGTGACTGTCGCTGATGAGAGACAACAACATCATCGTAGGAGAATTACAAAGAAGACAATTTTGCGATGTTAGGTTTATTTTAGGAAAAATGGAGACTAAAAATTTTGGGGTTATTTTTAGGTTAAAAATGTTATCTTTTAAATATTTATTGATAATTGTTTAGTTCATATTTAGATTAAAAATGTAATCGCAAGGACCAAAGACATATTTAAACCTTAAGAAAAATAATAAAAAAGTACAAAGTTTGGGGGACTGGACCAAAACTCTAGGTAAAAATATGTTGGGACAATCTATTGTCTATTTAAAGTCTTACTAGAAAAACCCAATGTGATAAAACCCTAGTGAAGAAAAAAAAAAGTGTAGTCATAAAATAGAGAATCGGGAGACAAGACAAGCTAATTACAAAATCTATATTTAGGATGACATAATCTATTCCTAGAAAAAGCTTCATAAATAATGGATGGAATTTGATCCCACCGATGAAGACTAGAGTCACGAAGACCCAAATAAGCAATCATGTTAGCACACTGATTTCCTTCTCTAAATATGTGAGAAATAACAAAGTTCATTTGCTTAGTTAAGTTAAGAAAAATGTTCCAACGATTGCACAAATGTTAAAGAACAATACTAATATTCTTGTAGGCTTGAATTGTGAGTTGAGAATTAGATTCAATCCATAAATTAGAAAACTAACTAAACTGCATTCATAACACTAATTAACTCAAATTGTAATGAGATGGTGATTCCCAAATGGACAACCAATCCACCCAAAGCATTGGTCATGGGCAACCAATTGCAATGTCATCTGTATTACATTAAATCCAATGATATAAAGGAGGTTGCCAAATAACCTCTTTGAATTGAGGAGCATATGGAGGATGGTTGTTAACCAAAAAACTTTTAAGAATTTTAAAATCTTGCATGAAGGAAGAAGTTGTGGCCTTTATGTGATTTCATGTTATTATAACACTAACAACGATTCGGTTGACCAAAATATTTATTGATATCTTTTTGTCCTTGAAACAAATCATATTCCTGCAAAATTAAATAGTATCAATTATAAGCATCCTTGAAATTTAGGAGACCATGAGAGGTATATTTCCAAATTAAATGTTCCTTACTCTCGACAGTAGGAGTGGTAGAATTGTGAATAATATCTCGATATTTAATTTAGGGATTTTTCGATGACCATTATGAATAAAATTGTAAATGTTAGCTTTTAGATGAGAACACATGTCTTCCTCAATATTTAAAATAGAAACCAAATGCTCATCAGTCATGTCGATGATCTAACTAGAATCCATTGAAAATTAACCATTATGAATAAAATTGAAAATCTTAACTTTTAGATGAGGATGCATGTCTTCATCAATATTTAAAATAAAAATTTAATGCTAATCAATCATCCCGCTGATCTAACTAAAATCAATTGGAAATTATCCTTATTAAGAAGAAATGCATATTTAATTTCATTCCAAATAGAATAAGAAACATGATAGCTATAGTTTTTTTTTTTCTTTCATTCTCAAGACTCTTGCTCTCAAAATTTTAGCCCATTGTTGATTAAAAGCAACAAAATCCCACCATAATTTTAAAAGCCTCCTTCTCAATGTCTCTTATATATCGAATGCTAAAGTTGTCTTCATTGTAAGGTGAACAAAATTTATTCCAAGCTACATAAACAAGTTTTCTATGATTGGTATAACCACATCATATAAAGTTTCTAATCCACTTGTTTATATCTTTAAGAAGAAAAATAGGCCAAGAGTATATGTAAAAACTGTAAACATGCATGCCATGAATCACACTTTTGATGCAACTAATTTAGGTTTGATTCAACAATGAAACTATTAAAGGATTTGGTGTCACAAATTTAATGCTAAGAGATTACAACACAATTTTTTTTTAAATTTAAATTTTAACACAAATTTGTTTGATGAAAGTGTATCATCTCTTAACAAAACAAAGTGGTTGAATCAAATAGCGACCTTCTACTTAATTTTAAAAGTAGGTCATTTTAATATTTTATATTTAAATTAAGATATATGTATATTTATTTTTAAAATTAGATTTTAGAAAAATTCTATATTTTGATAGGCATTGATGAAATAACCAAATCAAAATTAAGAAGTTTAAATGAGAAACTAAAACCACTGTAATAAAATTATTTTTGTGCCAAGCACTGTGATAAAAAAAAAAAAATACAACATAACACCATCATGAGAGACAATAAACCTTTTGTAGATAAAGTTTAAATGACAATATGTCCACTAAAATAAAGTAAAATGAGAAAACGGGGACATTACTATGAGTAAAAAAAATAGTTACATTACTAGAAACATTTTATTTTGGAAAAGAATTACTGAGTCAAAACAAAAAAGAAAAGAACATTACAATAAATTTTGTACATAAATTATAAACCGTTTTAGTTAGTTGGAGAAGGGCAATAACTGGTGGATAAAGGAAAAAAAGATTAAAAAGTAAAAAAGAAAAAAAGTTGTGGGAGTGTTTGGGTGAACCCTCTCAGATCTAATCTAATAGTAGTAGTAACTAGACCCTGGTATGGCACGTGACAATCACTGTACCCACGTGCATGTAAGAGTGAAGAAGCGGTTAGTGTATGTATGAAAAAGTGAAAGTTTAGGGTTAAGAGGTTAAAAAGACGAAGTGGTTAAGAAAAAAAAAGTAGTATTGTTAGTTAACGGCGTTAAATGTGAGAGAGGAACGAAACAAGAAAAACGATTAGTTAATTAACGGCGTGAATGATTCGACGTTATTGCTCTGAGGCTATATAATGGCCGTTACGTTGGAACATGTTCTCTCGAGTCCACTCAACGATTTATCTTTCTCTCTCTACCGACCCTTTTTTTCTTTGTTTCTCTCTCTTAAACTTCCACATTCTCTCTAGCAAAGAAGAGCTACTGAAAGAAAGAGAGAGAAAAAGATATTTTCAAGTTTTTGTAATGGAGGTTTCTTCTGCAAAATGGGTCCTCAATGTTTGTTTCTTGTTGTTGCTTTTTGTTCTTCTAGTTGAAGAAAAAGCTATGGCTTCACCACAGATCTCTCAGTCTCAGCTCAGGTTGTTCTATGTTGTCTATGTTGTTTAATTTCATTCTCTGTTTTTGTGTTTGAAGCATAATTACTCTGTTTTTTTGCCGGGTTTCTTATAGCTACATTGTATTGATTTTGGAAACAAAATGACAAAAGTTAGTTGGAATTTGTGCTCTGATTTTTCAGTTTGGGATTTCAAATTCAAATCCCATATTCCATTCTCATTTTCACCAAAACGCTAATTAAAACTATTTTTGAAGCAAAATAAATTTGTTTCATTTAACAATTCAAAAATGAAATAAGATCTTATTACTTTACCCCCATTTTGATATTCACACATTGTAAATTAGTGATTTGTCTGGTTTTGTTTTTTTTTTTTGAAAGAAAAATAGTTGGAAAAGTTTCAATTCTATAAAACTCATTTTGGATAGCTATAACTTAATTAATTTTTCTTCATGTGTTATTCATTATGGATATAATATTCGAAAGAAAAAAACAAAGATCTTGTTCTGACACATTTTCATAATTTTTTCCTTTGCTGTTATTATAGCAATGTTGAAGTTGAGACACACAGGTTACAAAGCTTTAACGATTCATCAATGGCTGCAAGGTTAGTATTGTGTTGTGTTTTTTCCCTCACAATTTTCTTTTTCATTTTCCCTCTTCCAACGTTAAAGTGAAATTCGTTAATCTTCACCTTTAGTTTCAACTTTTATATAATCATCATCAGCCGTTAGATCGAGTATCTTTAACTAACGATCACGACCGTTGAGTATTTGTTGTTTCTCTCGATCTGGATCGTTAATTCCGTTTTGTTCGTTCTTCGGATTCCTTTGATTTGCCTCTGATGTGTACTGTGTTGTCTCAGTGTGATACGCAAAAAGCAATATAACTCCTCACTGGTAAAAAGGTTTGTTAACCGTCAACAAACTTTTTCATTTTCCATAATTACCCTCCAAAAAGCAATATAACTCCTCACACCACTGACACCAGTGGCATCTTAGTCATTTCATTCAATTAGATAAATACTTTCTTTCTCTCTCTTCAAAACTCTCATAACGGTTTTTGTGTTTATTTTATCGTACCCATACCTCTGTAGTAGTGTTACACCTTATCGACACGTGTCCTTATTTAAGTATTTCAATTTATTTCACTTTCCACTTATTTTTTTTCATCTTCAATTTTTGTCAAATATTTTACATTTCTCTCGCGTTACACGTTAGCGATGTGTATTCTTTAGATTTATTAAACATTTAGTGTAATAAAATATTTTGTTCCCAAAAAAAATTTAATGCAATAATGCCGTAAAAAAGAAATAGAATTAACTAACGGTTACCCCTGCTTTCTTATGTGCGTTGGAAATTTTAATGTAACGTTTTGTAAGTACTAACATTGATGAAAGTTTTATTGTAAGAAAGTTTGATTTATTCTATTTAATTTAATTTAATAATGCCTAATTGCACAAAACTTAGCTCTAACTAAGGAAATAATAAAAGTATTGAATTCCATGTTAGTTTATTTAATTACTTATTTATGACATCATGATTGTGATATTAATTTATAAGTTTAATGTGTTATTTTAGGGCAAAAGAGGTTGAAAAATTGAATGAGCGTGCTGCGGTAGCTGATCCAGAGGTGGTGGCTTCTATGGTTGAAATGTGGGTCACTCTCTCTACCTAATTACATTCTAACTATTAATTTAAATGTTTTACCACCGTTGCATTTTAAGTATAGACAATTCTTATTCTGATGTTTATTGATAGTAAGCAATGAAATTAAAGAAAAAGAGGAAACTACACGCACCTATAATGATTTTTCTTTCATACACGTTCACATGGTTTAGGGACTAGATGTGTGATGTTGTAGGGTATAGTGGTGTGCCCTCATTAAATATCCTTTGTGAGATGAACCTAACACCCTACCATAATTCACTCATTTCTTCTCTGCCACGTCATTTTCCTTCTTTTGACAAAGTTTAATGGATTTGTATTTATGATGACTTAACCAATTTTTTGTTTTGCCCTTTTGGGATTTCAAATTGGAAACTTTACCTTGTTACATTCTTGGTTACTCTCCTTTTCATGTTTTCAAGTCACGTGGACTTTCATTTTTTTTCCCTTCCGTTTTTCACGCCTTTAATTTTTTTTGTAACTTCATGTATTTTTAGCCTAATCCATTGCCTATAAGTTAAATGTTTCGCTACAAAAGTTTTTGTACTTACGGGTACAACTCTTTTTTTACCATATTTTATCATTAAAACAATGTTAATTATTATCTCTATTAATTCTGCATCTTGATCAATTTTTTTTACCATGTGATTGATTCCCTACAACGTGATGATTGTAGCATATTAGGGTCAAGATCCATATTATAATAATGACAAAAAAGCATATTCACCATATATTTTGTGTTCCATATAATATTAGCCATTACATTTCAGAGAAAATTCCCATTGTTTTCACTTATCATGTGGATAAATTATTGACATAGTTTGGTACAGAATTCAATGATTTATTAATATTATAACGGCATTATTTAATTCATGTAGATATTTCATATTTCTGTCACATGTAATAAGGCTTAATTGTTAGGTGTTTAATTATTTGTTTGTTAGCTGAACAAGCCAGTTCTTTTTAGCTGTATTTTCATTTTGCCAGCTGATGTATTCAATCTGCAACAATGGTATTAGTGTCTTTTGATAACAGTGATTTTAAATCTAATTGATTATGTTTCAATTGAGCTTGAAGTAATGTGATGTATATTTAGATGATTAGATGGTTTTTACACTTAAAGCAAGTTTAATGTAAAACTTAAGAGTAGATTTTTCAACTCAACGGTTAAACTACCATTTATCCATTTGAATTAAACAAAGGTTTGGAGAGAAATTCGAGTTGAATTTCCCTAACAATATCCAAACACCTTAATTTTCACTAAACGTTTTAATCAATTATGTTATTCTACAATGTGAAACCAAATACACACTTAACTGCTGCAAACAAAAACTTTGTGTAATAAGATTGAAGTTGTATGCTGACAAATATGGTTGATATTATAGGCACATACAGAACAACACCCAAAGAAGGAACCTTGGATTTTTCTCTTGCGGAACAGGTAACCCAATCGATGATTGCTGGCGTTGCGACCCGAATTGGCAACGCAACAGAAAGCGTCTTGCAGACTGTGGTATTGGTTTCGGTAGAAATGCCATCGGTGGTCGCGATGGAAAGTTCTATGTTGTAACTGACCCAAGTGACAACGACGCTGTTAACCCAAGACCAGGAACTTTGCGCCATGCCGTGATCCAAGATAGGCCACTTTGGATTGTGTTCAAAAGAGACATGGTTATTCAGTTGAAACAAGAGCTTATTGTGAACAGTTTCAAGACCATTGATGGAAGAGGATCCAATGTTCACATTGCTAATGGAGGGTGCATTACAATTCAGTATGTTACTAATGTTATCATACATGGTCTTCACATTCATGATTGTAAACCAACTGGAAATGCTATGGTCAGAAGCTCTGAATCACATTTTGGTTGGAGGACTATGGCTGATGGTGATGCTGTCTCTATATTTGGAGCAAGTCACATTTGGGTTGATCATAATTCTCTGTCTCATTGTGCTGATGGTCTTGTTGATGCAGTCATGGGATCAACAGCTATAACAATTTCTAATAACCATTTCACCCATCACAATGAGGTACTTTCTTTTTACTGCATTTCTTGTCTATCGGGCGATGTTAATTTAGTCTTGAAATATATCAAAATTACCAAAACATAGTTGAATATGTATGAAGTGTTAGTCAATTTGATCCTCAAATATGTCTTTTATTAGTTAGTTTGATATTTGAATATGTCATACATTTGTCAATTTGATTGATAAAATTATTAAGAGATGACACACAGATAAGTTTTTGAAATTTTGATATATTCATGAATTATAATGATGCTGCGGCTGACATTTAAAGACTAAAATCAGTGTTTATTTTTTTTTCTAGTTGCATTGTGTATCTCATTTTGCATTTTGATTATTTATGTATTTTGCAAATTCAGGTGATTCTGTTGGGACATAGTGACTCCTACACAAGAGACAAGCAAATGCAAGTGACCATAGCTTATAACCATTTTGGAGAGGGACTTATCCAGAGAATGCCACGGTAATATTTAATGTCACTTTAAATTTGATACCCCTGTTTTTTCCTCTTCTCTCTTTGTTTGCTTTAAATGCTTTAAATGTTATACCATAAGACAGGTTCGGTTTGTTGCCAGCAACAACCTTTTTTGGTGCATTAATTTTAAGTTTCCTCTAGCTCAAAAAAAATCACAAACTTTGTATGTACATGTATGTAAGAATTAAGAGGATGGGGCCATATGGTGTGTGTGTATTCATTATCAACAACTGAATAAGACATTATACCCGTACGCCTCCAATTGAATATTTTTAAAGTCATTTATATAAAAAAATAAATTATAGCTAACAAGATATTGATCATAAAAAATGCAGGTGTAGACATGGATATTTCCATGTGGTGAACAATGACTATACTCACTGGGAGATGTATGCTATTGGTGGAAGTGCTAACCCCACAATCAACAGCCAGGGGAACAGATATAATGCTCCTACTAACCCTTTTGCGAAAGAGGTACATTAATTGTACAATTAATCCATGTGCTGTTAGTTAAGACTTAAAGCGCATGTCTAAAGTCAGTGAGTTTAATGAAATCACTGTGACACTGTGATTTTGTTGAAATTTTAAAGTGTAATATATTGTTTGGAGTTAGAGTGAGTTTAATGAAATCTACTTGCCTATTAGTTAAGTACATTTTTGGAGTCATAATGAGTCTAACGAAATAATTGATTCATTGTGGCACCATGGTTTTGTTAAAACTTCAAATTGTAATGTGTTGTTAGTTAAGTACAAGTGAGTTTTAGAAAACACTATGGCACTGTGATTTTGTTGAAGTTTGAAAGTGTAATTTTTGTTAAAATCACGATGACGTACTATGATTATAATAAACTCATTGTTAATCTAAACATACATTTAATTGAGTTTCACATTGAATTTTGCTAATTGATTAAGAAAAATTGGTATTGTGTCAGGTGACTAAGAGAGTGGAAACAGCTGAAAGCCAGTGGAAAGGTTGGAATTGGAGGTCAGAGGGAGATTTATATCTAAATGGTGCTTACTTCACAGCATCTGGAGCTGGAGCTTCAGCTAGTTATGCAAGAGCCTCAAGCTTAGGAGCAAAATCTTCAGCTATGGTTGGTACCATAACTTCTAATGCTGGTGCACTAGGTTGCAAAAGAGGCCGTCAGTGCTAGCATCATCATCATCATCATATCAACCAATTCAAGGAAACAAAACAACCATTTTTCTGTGTTTGATGATTTTTCATTTTTTTTCTCTTTTTTACCATATGATAGTATCATATCCATTGCTTTTTCCCTCATCATCATACATTCTTGACAAGTGTACATTAATTACACATTGTCATTATGTTATCTTTTACCACATTGTGTTTATTGTTTGTCAACCTTAGCTGCTCAACTTGCTCCAAGCTGAAACAAACAATGCAAAAGCAGGTGCAGAAGCGCTTCTCATTTCAACAACCTTACCCACCCCCAATTCATATGCATATTTTTCCAAATGTCAAATCATGTCTCCTTACACACTGTTCAGTCCTTATTCAGTTTTATTTTATAGGATTTGAATCTGAAGAAGAAGCCAAGATATATATAAATATATTTTTATTTTTACTTTTACTACTTTCTCTTTTGCTATTTTCTTTTTTACCCTTGTTTTGTTTGAGTTAATTATATACAAGAAAAAAAAGGATGATTGTCAAAGTTGAGTCATGGAAACACTTTATCTATTATGGTGATTATTAAATAGAAATAGCTGTGGTGTTTGTTCCCTTTTTAACTTTCTCTCACTTTTTTTTAGCCTTTTTTTTTATTTCATTGTCAATGGAAGTAATCTTTACTTTTTTGTTATGCAATTATGGTTGTATATCATTAAACATATCAGCCAGTGTTGCATTTATCTACCAAACATGTGTGATTCCTTCATGTGCAGCACATGACACATTGATACTCTCTTATTATCTTTCTAATTAACATGATGACCCTTTTTACCTACATTGTCCCCCCTAAAAAATTAAAATAAATAACATAATGGTAACTAGCTATTACTGAGATTTCCTTGGCTTTTATTCCTCTCATCATGGATTAAAGTTATGAACAAGACACAATGATTTGAAAGCATGCTTGTTTAACAATTAAAGTCTCAAAAGGCCTCCAAAAAATTAGTAGTAGTATTAATTGAAGTAACCTAAAGCTACCCTAAAAGAAAGTTACAAATGCAATAAGAGATATGATGTGTACTTTTGACTTAAACAAGTAAAGTTTTATTTAACTACAAATGTAAGAAAGTTTTTAACAAAAAATGCAAAGTCAAATAAATTATGAGTTAACCAAAATTAGATTGTTAAAATGTCTCTATTCTGTCTTAATCCTTCACAAGGATTGTGAGGGAGAGGCATATAGTAAATGCCTGCGGAGAAAGCAATGGACAGTGCTAAAAAGAGAGACAGTGATAAGTGGTCTGAAAGCACATGGTTAGATTGTAATAAAGAGTGCATGTGGGATAGGGCCCATATGGCATGTGGGAAGTTCTTTGGCTAATATTGTTTTACAGATCATATGGGGTTTGAGTTAGGAGACTTGTCCATTCGCTTTGTAATACTACTCTTTTCCCTTGGAAATATTCCATTACTACTTACATCACATTGCATTATCATATTTTCATACAACTAAGTTCTGTTAAATAAACAATTTAATTAAATATTTAAATAAGTGTCATTATAATTAAGCTATCCCTAAAATTTGTTTACCACATACCAATGGATAAGTTTTCGAGATGTAAGTTTGGCAATAAGAGTACGACCTTATAAATTTTGTCATAAATATTTATAAAATAGTCATTAGTGCTATTTAATATTATTTTGAAATGAAATATAAACAAAAAAGATAATTGAAAAATTGATGTATCTGATTTTAATTTTTAATCACATGTATCAAATTTTCAACTATCATTTTGCTTATATTTTACTTTGAAGGAACTATGAAGTTTTCATTCCCCATTTTTTTATATATAAAATACCATTGCATAAATTCCCAAAAGAGCATCATGGAATATAATGAAAATCATTACGTAAAACAAAAGAGATGACATTTTTGCTAAAATATGAGTGTTATTTTTAATTTGTCGCCTAATAAAAATAACCTGAGAGTTGTTATAATCCGTTCAAAAAATTCTATAATTATCAATTATAAAACCATACTTAAATCTATTAAATTTGGCTATGATCACATCATCTACTTGTTTGGAGTCTATTTAAAAAATGACATTAAAAAATAATTTTCATAACTTGAAAGTTATTTTCATTATTGATATGAAGAGTTTATTGAAGGAAGTCCAAAAATGTGATAAAGATTTCGTAATGTATTTGAAGATCTTTCAAGCACTCCTATAAATGATTATGTTTGTAGATAAATCAAGTAACATATTCATAAACCAAATAAAGTGAAGCCTAATTCAATTCATATGGTTTTATGACGATCTAACTTAAATTTATGGTTGTGGTGCTAATTGTGACTAAACATCTAATTAAGATAATAACATAACACTAAAAATATTTTAGGACCACAAGTGACATTGGTACCTAGAAGCTAATAAAAGCCTTTCTTCAAAATGTCCCTGCAAAAGTAGTTACTTGCATTTAGGTCGACCATCCATCGTTTTCTAGATGGTAGCTCCAAAGATTGCTACAAATAGTTTCATGATACATTGGCATTTGTGTTAAGGGAAGGAGAAGGTCCTATTGTAAAGAAGGAAGAACATGATGTTTCAATATTGTAATTAAGATTGATTTTGACATTCCAAAAAGATATAAAAACATACGATCTATATTGTCTTGGAAATCATAGATACTTTTTTGGCAAAATTTGAAAACTGTGTTTTAAAGTTCTAGTCCAATAGTAATTGAAGCAAAAGTCATGAAAGATAATAATGAGAATTATAAGTGGTCAATATATATATTTTTTACTTTTTGCACCGACAATGGTATTTGGGTAGTCATAGTCACAGTCCTTTTGGTCCCTATAGGGAAAAAGCTTCAATCAAGCACATCACATACCTTCAAAAGGTCAAGTCAGTCACATTAATACCCCCGTAATTACTATTGCAAAATTGCTACTTACATCTTTCATCTTTCTAGTTACACCCCCTTCATGCCATTTAATTAATAAAATGTCTATAGTATCTCCAGGATACTATTTAATTTATGGCTTAGTTACTGTTTTTTTGTCTTAAACTTATTTTTCACCTTCGATTCGGCCTCTATATTCTACAATAGTTTAATTTGGCCTATTAACTTAATCTTTTCTAACTAATAGTTTTAGTCAAATTCAAACATGTATATGACGCGACAAATTACTCATATGTATTAAAATTCAGTTGGTACCAACAATAAATAATTAATAAGCCAAAATAAAAGGAATTAAAAACTTCAATTATGTCATTCTCTAATTCAAATATGAGTGAAAAGGAATACTAAGATGTTTAACGAATATGATTTGTTTATGAGCGTTGCATAGAACAAATGATTTATCACAATAAAATTTTGAAAAAAATAAGGATGAAATTGGAGAAGAAGATGCAATCATTATTTTATAATAAAAATACATCAAACGCCATATCACTAGTTGTCAACGCCGTTTAAAACTTTTCTCATAGAAAAGACCAACTTATTTTAACAAACATAAGTTCAGAAATTGAATCGAACTGTTTTATAGTTAAGGGATCAAATTAAACTTGAATAATAAGTTAAAGGACCAAAAAAGTGATTACACTTTAATATTTCAACTTTGTTAACAAGTTCCTTAGGGTGTGATTGGTTTAAGAAGAGTAAGAAAAAGAGTGTGAGGTGAAAGAGAAGTGGAGAAGAGAAAGTGCACTTCTCTTGATTGGTTTTGAAGAAATATAGATAAGAGAGAAAAGAACAAGTGAGTCTCATTACATTTTACAATCTCTATAATAAAAAGAAGAAAGAGAGAATAAATGAATTTTTGTTACTAATTTTCTATTTACGCCTTTATTTTTTTAATTAAATGCTATTTTTAAGGATATTTTTGTACATTTAAAAACTAATTAACATTTCTCTCTTATCTATTTCTCTTATACCAAACTTATTTCAAATATTCTTTATTTCTCATATCTTTATCTGGTCTCATGCTCTCTCTAACCTATTTCTACATTAGCATTTTCTCTTCACAATCAATCACGCCCTTAAGAAACATATTTAAGGCTCAAAAATGGAAATTGTTTTAACAATAGTAAGAACTTAAGTATCTTTACGTAAACTCATATCAAGTACGTTTCTTCCGTGCAGAAAAAATACAACAAACTAGAAGTTTCAATTAATAGCACAAATTTTATTGAGTTAATAATCCCTATTTTAATTCCTACTAAATATTTCATTTGTCTTAAAATAAGTAGGATAAATCTTTATTTTGGTTTTAGTAATATTGATTGACTTTAGTTTTAGTCTCTCTAAAAAAAAATAAAAATAGATTTCATCCTTGTAATATTAGATTTTTCATTTTTAGTCTCTCGTTCAATTTTGATTTTTTAGTGTAACATGATGACTTGGCTTTTTTAATATTTTCTAAATTAAAGTAATAAAAATTATATGTAAAATTGAAGGAAAAAAATTAAAACCATTATTCATCTTCTTCAAGAAAAAGTTCAGGCACTACGCCAAAAATGACATTTTATAGCGCGTCTTTTATAGCGCTTATTAAATACAAGCGCTGTTGTATGATATTTTAAAAATAACGGAGGATACAACAGCGCTTTTTTGACAAGCGCTATAAAAAAAGCGCTGTAAAAGACTTTGATTTCACATAATTAAAGGACCTATTAGAGCGTTTTTTGGAAAAGCGCTGTAAAAAGGTTTTTAAAAAAAAATAAGGAGGTCTTTTACAGCGCTTTTGGACAAACGCTTTAAAAAGTCTGTAAAAAAGCGCTGTAATAGACTTTCAAAAAATAAAATAAGGAGGTCTTTTATAGCGCTCTTTAAAAAAGCTCTGTAATAGACTTTTAAAAGTAAAATAAGGAGGTCTTTTACAGCGCTCTTTAAAAAAAGCGCTGTAATAGGCTTTTAAAAAATAAAATAAGAAGGTATTTTCCAGCGCTTTTTAAAAAAAGCGCTGTAATAGGCTTTTAAAAAGTAAAATAAGGAGGTCTTTTACAGCGCTTTTTCTGCTTGTTGTATTAGTTTTACGGCGCTTTTTAAAAAAAGCGCTGTAATATGCATTCCTTTATTTCAATTAGATCTCTTTCTGGGATTATAACAACAATCTCCTTCATAAATCGTAATATACAGTATCCGCAGTCTATGTTGTTAGTTTGACGAGAGCACTATAAAATAAAACATATAAGTCAATAAATATTTGTGGATTGATTGTTAATGAAATTTTAAAGCCATACATTTCAAACCTTTATTAGAATCCATGTGATTTATTTGATTTTTGCTTCGACACTGTAGCACCCATTTGAGTTCGGAAAACTTGTAAAACACTATCAAATAAATGTGATTATTAGCATTAACAGACACATTATATATATATATATATATATATAATGTGTCTGTTAATGCTAATAATCACATTTATTTGATAGTGTTTTACAAGTTTTCCGAGCTCAAATGGGTGCTACAGTGTCGAAGCAAAAATCAAATAAATCACATGGATTCTAATAAAAGTTTGAAATGTATGGCTTTAAAATTTCATTAACAATCAATCCACAAATATTTATTGACTTATATGTTTTATTTTATAGTGCTCTCATCAAACTAACAACATAGACTGCGGATACTGTATATTAAAATTTATGAAGGAGATTGTTGTTATAATCCCAGAAAGAGATCTAATTGAAATAAAGGAATGCATATTACAGCGCTTTTTTTAAAAAGCGCCGTAAAACTAATACAACAAGCAGCGCGTTTTTAGAAGAGATTTACAGCGTTTTTTTATTTATTTTAAAGAGCGCTGTTGTATCTTTTTACAGCGCTGGATACTATAGCGCTTAATTTTTTGAAAAAGCGCTGTAAATGGCTTAAAAAAAGCGCTGTAAAATACCATTTTTTGCGTAGTGAGGCTAAAAATCATCTTTAAGACAAACAAACTCAATTTTTTTCTCACATATCCACTTCTCTCATATGTCTTAGCCTCCAAACTCCTAAAAAACTTTCAAATTTTTTTTATGATTGACCTAAAATCTGTTCATAGTAAAAAACAAAAAATTAACACATACAAAAGGTTATTGAGCAATGAAGAAGAAGGAGTCAGATCTGTAAGAACCCTCATAGAAACTTTATTCTATGTGAAACCCTCATTGTCACTCATCTTTTCTTATCTCGATTTTGATTGTAGTTTTTGTCTTTATTTAGTTTTTATTTTTATTTTGCATCTATTTGCTTTTGATTTTATGATTTTTTTTGTCCACTTGTCTTCGATTTAATATAATATAACTATTATTGTTGGAGGCCTATGAGAGGAACTTTGTGTGGATGGGTAGTGAAAATTTTAGGTACGGTTAAGAGTCATTGGCAGGATTTTATTTTGGTTTTTTTGTAATAAATAATAAAAACCCAATCTGATGCTTTTAAGGGTGCATTTGATACCCATGACATAATAGAAACATAATATGATATAAAATTAGATAAGGATACGATAAGACAGTGACATGATCAACATTATCATATTCTGTGTTTGATACACACATGATAACTAACAAGATAACAACATTTTAGTTTGTCATATATTTTGTAGACATCTTATTATGACATAATATAATATATTTAAATAAAAAAGTTATACCATTGTGAAAAAATACATATAGTTTTTTTTTAAATTAACTTATTATATTTTAAATATTATAAATTAACAAAAAATACTAAAAACTTAAATAAGTAATGAAATGATTTTATATTTAAAACTATCTATTGACACTATAATAATTAAAAAAAATATCATGAGTAACCAAATAAATTTATTTTATTTATTAGAGTGTAAATAAAGATATAAAATATATTATATGTAAATAAAAAAATACCCTTATAAACATATTATATTTATTTTTAAATTTCAATTAATTTTTATATTTTAATAATTTTGAATACTAATTTATTAAATTATATAAAAAGACAAAACAACTCATGTTGGTCGTTCAATCTTTTATTAATTCAAATCTTGTGCTGTGAAAATTGAAAACTAGATGGTTGAATTGCATTTTCCATACAAAATAGATGCATTTCCATATTTTCTATATTTATAGAGAATATAACATGTGGGCTAATAAGTTTGTTAATATTAGATTTTACATTCGCGATTTTATTTGGTGGGATTTGATGCTACTTTGTATTTGAAATGACTTTTACTTTAAAGGCACTCTTGTTCATCTTTGTTTCTTTGAGTTTTGACCTAGTCCCAAAAGATTTTTGTTTTTTATATATTTTATTTAATAAACTTATTAAGGGTGTTGCAAATGACATATAGTTTTGAGTGCTAGCATAGTTAAGATGTCAGTTCTATAAATGTTTTTAAACTCTAATTTCTACTTAAAATAAAAAATAAGTTAAATAGTACCCGTTGTCTCTTAACTTGATTTCAGTTAACATTGTTGTCTTTTATTTTTTTTCCCATTTGGTCATTTATTTTAATTTTACTTGACAATTTGATTTTTTATGTTTTAAAATGTCAACAATATTATCTTTTTTTTTTTTTACAAAAATTAATCAAAATTTTCAAACAAAATCCATAAAATTAATTATCATTTTCAATATAATGCAAATTTCATCAAATGCATAACTCAAATATTCAAATAAACTCATGTTTTCATATTCAACAAAATCAAATTCATTAAATAAAAAATGAAAATATGAGTTTATTTAAAGATTAAGTAATGAATTTGATGAAATTTGCATTGTATTGAAGATGATAATTAATTTTATGAGTTTTGTTTGAAAATTTTGATAAATTTTTATAAAAAAAAGATAACATTGTTGATATTTTAAAATATAAAAGATTAAATTGTCACTCAAAATTAAAATAAAAGATCAAATCAAAAGAAAAAAAGATAAAACAATAATTGGTAGACATGAGGTTTGGATTTCATGATGGGAAACATACAATTGTAGGGGTTGGTCTCGCAGTCGCAAAAGAATAATTGCAACAATCTTATGCTTGTTAATTTGGATATCAAACAATGATTATAGTGAAATAATATTAATCGTTTCCAACTGTTTGATTTTAGCTTATAATGTAAAACTGTTTGATTTTAATATATGCTTTACTCTCATGACTCATGTAAAAGAGCGTAATTGTATGCACGTCTTAATCATATCATCACGGACTTGGATCTTCTAATAAGTAACCAGATAACCAAATTCATATAATCAATCTATTTTGGTTCAATGTTTCATGACATCAGATAATTACAATTCTGATTTACAGTGATATGGTTTTTGTCGGTCATATTTTGAACATCATATCTAAAGTGCATCATATTTTCTTTGTCACCAAATGGCGCATATTATTTTTATTTTATTTTGATGGAAATATCTTGTTTATTAACTTTAAGAAGAAAATATAATTAACCTTTTATAATCAATAAACAGAATGCTATCAAATTATAAAGTAAAAAATTCAATAAAAAAACATAAATTCAGAGAGTCATGCAAAAATTTTTTTTGCAAGAAAATATACACTACGATTAGCTTCACCGAAGATATGACAAAAAGAAGTACTTTAATCAAGAAGATGGAGAAATGAGTATTTCAAGCGAGGTTGGAGACTTGGATGGGTAGTCGACACACCTTTGACCATGTTAATCAAAAGTTTAGAATCACTTTCAAATATGAGCTTTTTTAAGCCCATATTTTGAGCCACCCAAACACCATGAAGAAAAGTCAAAACTTCAGCAAAGAGAACATTTCTAGCGCCTAGATTGCCATAGTAACCGGAACAATAGTTGCCATTCTCATTGTGAATAAGCACTCCAAGTAGTCTCAATACCAGTGTTCTTATGATCCAAAAACTTGGGGGGCTTACTAGTCTCTTTAACAACCGAATGAACATGATGTCGAGTTTTAATCCACAAATCCGTGTACAAGTTAGAAGAGTTTGAAAACACAAGCTCATTTGTATCCTTCCAAAGCCTCCAAACGACGACTCCAAAGCAGGTAGGCCACACTAATGAACACAACCAATATTATCAGTAGATAAATTCCACTTCAACCAATCATGTATACCCGCATTGTATATGCAATATGGATTTAGGACTAGAATTGCAACAAGGGCACATATCATCTGAAACTATGTTGCGTCTCTTCTGCTTCATATTAGTCAAGATTTTTTCATGAGCTAATTTCCAAATGATAGATCTAAAGTTATTAGAATCAAGCCACTCCCAAACATTAAGGAACATAGAATCATGTTTGTTCTCATTATTCTCCACTTGGTGAGCTAATATGTTCTATGGCGACTTAAGAGATAATTGGTCGTCAAGAGCAGGAATTCAATTCGGGAAGTCTACTTCTGCATTCTGGATAGGGGATCGAGTATCATCAGTTTTGGAACAAATATCATTCGAAAGGAGGCATTCGAGCATATTCATTCGCCAATTGTTATTATCTACATAGAATGATATCGGGTACTTGGCTTAGCCTGTGGGGATCTGACCCTGCCACTGATCTCAGTCACCTTTCTATCCCCAATATTTTTAGAAAATAATACTTTAGATTTCTTCAAGTTTATTTTTTGGCCAGACTTCAAGAAAAGTTCTTGTAAGGTCTCACGCACAAGATGAGCTTGTTCCATAGAGACTTCAACAATTAAGACAATATTATATGCAAAACAAACATGAGAAATATTTGGAGAACTCCCATGACCAACGCTGAGAGGTTTCAAACATTTGAATTAACTAAGTTAGAAATTCTATGTCCCATTCTTTCTAAGGCAAGCAAGAAAAGATAAGGGGACAATAGATATATTTTTCTAAGTCCTCAGGATGATACAAAAGACTTTTTTTGGCCCCCATTCTAATTTATGCACATGGAAGAAAAAGAGATACAATGTTCAATCAAGTTATTTAAAGTGTCTAGGATTTGTGGAGCATTAGAGATAAAGTTCCACTCCAATTTATGGTAGGCCTTCTCCAAATTAAGATTTATTATCATATAACCTATTTTTCCTTTCATATTATTCATAGAGTCGAGGAATTCTTGAAGCACTAGGATATTACCACTGTAGATCGCCTATGAATGAAATAACTTTGAGTATGGTCTACCATATAGGGGAGAATGTTCCTCAATCTTTCAGCCACCACCTTGTGGGCCACATTACACAAAGCAATGGGGGTGAATTTGAGATATCTTTGTAGGGTTTTCACACTTAGGAATAAGAGTAAGAAAGGTTTAGTTCACCGTCCCTATCTTCGTTGGATCAATAAAGTACTCCACGATAAGTATATGGAGAAAGTCACCAACAAAATCCCACCAACTTTTAAAGAAAAGAAGGTAGAATCCATCGTGAAGTGGGGAATTAAAAGTCTTCAAACTAAACAAAGCACTCTTAGTTTCCTCCAAAGTCACCTACCTTGATAGTCAGGCCTGATCATTAAGCTTGATCATATGGAATGTAGTAGATATATGAAAAGATCACTCTGAGTTCTAGCTAGAAGAGTAAAGTGTACTCTAAAACTCCATGGCATGTTGTTGTAACCGGTCCTCATCATAAACCTACTCATCATTTTGATCCTTGAGAGCAACAATCCTAATGCATCTTCTGCGCTTCAAAGTTGACATATGAAAGTATCTAGAATTATGGTCACCAAGAGCAATCCAGTTTTTGTGGGCCTGTTGGTACCACTAGGCCTTCTCATAGTGAACAATAATGTTGTACTCTTTCCAAAGCTTATTCCTTATAACATTAAGTCTACCAAAGACGTCTTTATTCCAAATCTTAAGGCTCATTGCAGCATTCATCGTGTTTTGACTCTAATATGCATCTTTTTTGCAAAAATTAGATATTTGGTTTTTGATGTCAAGGATTGACCCAAGCCTCAATGAACTTAAAGTAGCCTATATCATTGCCTTCTTTATGCGACTAAGTGCGAAGCCACAAGGCACAATGATCTAAATAAGGGATCGACAAATGCGTCCCATTACTAGATGCAAATAACATGCACCAACCTCATTTAGTTGGCCTCTTGTCCAAGTGAAGGGAGATATTGAGAAACCAAGATCCATGAGTTGACAATCATTTATGCAATAAGAGAATGCCTCACAAAAAGCTTGATTAAAAGAAGTACCACCACATTTTTCATTTCAGGAGATAATAGAGTTGAAATCACTTTTCACATACCAGGTCCCCTTGTAAAAATTATGGAAGTTGCGAAGCTCCTCCCAAACTTCTTGCTTAAGGCCAACTTGAGGGCTAGCATAAACAATAGAAAGAACCCCATGAAGAATGAGTCCCACTATTAACACGAAGATGGACACAATACTTGGACATTGCAATAATTATTCTTCTAAAGGAGCCAAATACTGCCAAAAAAATCATTTGCCTTCACACGTACACCACCATATAAGCCAATTTTTCGAATTACATCTTTAGAGTGAGCACCACTGATGTGGGTTTTGAGTAAGACCATAAAATTAAAATTGGTAATCTTCATACTCTCTCGAATGAGAGTAGGCAAAATTTGCACTACTGATCCCTTAAAGTTCTAATCCAAACAATTCATAAATGTTTTGTGTGATTGTTGGGTGGAACACCCTTATGTCCTTTAAGTGCAGTATCAATATTTACTTTATTTTCCAGCACCATATGAGTATATTTAGAGGATTTTGTAGCCTCAGACATGGGAGGTTTCATGTTTCTTAATTTAGAAACAAAAGCTAAAGTTTCACCATCAAGTTGCACTATATGAGAATCCATCAAGAAAACCCCAGGTGAATTTATATTCGCAGGATTTCGATGCTCAAGAATATTTATTTGTTCTAACATTTTCAAAGCATCTTTCTTTTTTGCTTAAGAGTCTGCATCTTGCGAAGAAGATGATAAATCCATCAAATTATTTTGATTTGAGGTTTGAGTCCTTTTCATACGTATGTTATTTTTTATTTTGATGTCCTTCTTATTTTCAACATTTTTAGAATTTTTACCCTCGTTGACTATTTCAAATTTGGTGTCTATTCTATATGAGAATCAGAGCAATTTTTTGTGGGTCCCTTTTAGAGTTAGTAGCGTTGTCATTATTTATTTTTTGTCTGCTTATTTTCCAGATCAGGTTTTGAAGCGACGACACGTGCTCCATTTTTTCCCACATCTTTATTGGGTCGATTGGTATGCAAGTTACTACTTTTAGAAGAATCCTTACTCAAATTTACTAGTTTAACATTTCCTTTACGCTTTTGACTAGGATTTACAATCTTCCAAGGCCCAAAGTCTGTTTCTTTCATATACGTTGTAGCCTTATCAAGTGTAATCCATGCCTCATTTTGATGGATGGAGAACTTGCCACCAAATGTGTTGTCAACCGTAGCAAGAGATTCTTGGCTTACACTTTTCGCCACCACACTATTTGGATTCACAATCACCAGTGCCCGATCGGAACCAAACGTGCAACCATCAACTTTGTGCCCATATTTAGTACATGTGAAACATATAACATGTAGACCCTCATATTCCAACATGAACTTATAATCTCATATCATAATGATAGGGGAAAAAGGTTTCTTAAGATCAATCTCAACACATATACGTGCATATTTGTCACGAGAGTGGATACAAGTCAACCTGTCGATCTTCAACATGGAACCCAAATCATTTTTGATTCGACCGAGGAACTCATAATTGTACAACTCCATTGGTAATTATATATTCAATTACCTCTACTAGTAGTTATGGATTTGAAATTGTTTGCTCCTCATCAATTAATTTCTAGTCCATTGTGCTTCAACTAACAAGATACGATGCAACCCCATGATTAACAACAATGTTAGTACTTGTTGAGTTGTCATATCAACATCCTTATAAAAACCTAGCCTCTATTTTCTAATTCCTTACACATTTTTTCTTCTTCATTTATCGAAGATAATGGTTAAGAGCCATTTTTTTACTCAAAATTGCTCCTCAAACTAAATTTTTTTTCTTCCATTTTATCTAAAGTAATTCTATTTTTTCCACATAGATTTAGTTTTTCTTTCGTGTTTTGTCCATAATTTTGTTGTTTGAATACAACGTTGTTTTGGTTCAGCTTATTTGGTTTTCTATATTGTTCAGGTATTCTTCTGATTAATATTGACAATTTTGTTTCGATTAATCACAAATTCAATCAATAACTTTGGGTATTCTAGACACTTTAGTTGTGTCATATTTGCAGGTATTTTTCCTCTTTATATGCTATTAACCTTGACATTGTGAATTGGTTCACAAATTCATTCCTTTTTATTATAACGAATTTGTGTTTCTCGATCAATGTATTCTACCAATCACTACTAGAAAAACTCATTTTAGCCGCAATATTTAACGTCGGTCCCCGACTCTGATGCTAGTGTTACTAGTATAAAGTTACATCACTTTGGCGTGTTCTTTAAGTGTTTTGGTATTTGACATGTGCATTTGAGTGTGTCAAAATAAGTTAGGTACCAATTATTTCAAAGCAGATCTCATTAAAATCAAGAAAGCAAAAACAGTTAAACCAAGATCGTTCTTGACATACTTCAGTAAAACGAAGATCGTTCCTGACATACTTTAGTAAAACCAAGATCGTTCTTGATATTTCTGGAAAAGGAAGAACGTTCTCCACATATTTCTTAAACAAGAATGATCAATTTTATTTGTGAAAGATTGGATCCTAGAAGTTTTAATTCATCTTATACCTTCATCAAGAATAAAGCAAGGATCAATCTAAGTCAGCATTCTTCCAGAATTTGAAGGATCAAAGACATGCTTCATGAAAAGTACAAAGCAAGACCATTCTTCAAGTGAGACAAATGCAAGTATAAATTTACAGTCTGTAAAGTACACTGAAGTTGCACTTTCATTCAAGACCTGCACACTTAATGTAAAGACAAAAATCATCTCAGACAACTGATAGAACCACAAAGTACAAATCAACTCATCTCCAAATTCGAAGATCGATCTTGGATGCCAATAATGTTCTTGTTTTTAGCTTGAACACTCTTGCTTTTTGTTTGATCTTATCCATGACAGCTGGCCTTATTTCAATAGATAAATGAGTTGTCCTAAAGCCCTCTTGAAGCCTATAAATACAGCTTCCAGATGAAGAACTAAACACAACTCAAAGTGCCAAGCAAAGTATCAATCATTTCAATCATACTCGAGATTCTCAAAATCATTCTCCAGCTTGCAGTTCCACTCTTTGTGATGTGTTAAGATCAATAATAATTGACTTCTAAATATAGAATCTATTTCTCAAACAAGAGTTGAGCAATACCCAGATTCTAACATTCTCAAAATCATTATTTTGTAACTCAAGGCTACATTGTTAACTTAGCTTGAGTAGTGTATAAAAATCTTTTTATGTTATAAAAGGTATCTTGCAAAATCCTTTCTGAAATAGTGTAAGGTAAATATGAGGAAATCCTTTTTAAGTAGAAAGGTAGAAACTGTGTAAAGATCTAGATTGATCTGTGAAAACCAAGAACAATCTTGCTTTAAGCAATTAGTGGAAAATCTCACATTCGTGAGGACTGGACGTAACCTGTGTTTGGGTGAACCAGGATATATGCTTGTGTGATCTCTATATCTCTATTTATTATATGCTTTATATCAATTTTTATATTGATAAAATTGATATTGCTGTTTTACACTAACTAAGATCGATCTTCGTTTATAACCAAGATCAATCTAGAGTTAAACTTTCAATTTTTAATCAGGAATTTTAAAAGGAGGCAATTATAATTCAAACCTCCCTTCCATATAATTGATATTGTTACTTCAATTGGCATTAGAGCCAGTCTCTAAGGATTAAAACACCCAAAAAGTGTTAGAGCAAAAGATTCAGGAAGACGATGTCAAAAGCTAAATACATTGCTGAAGGAGGGTCTTCAAACAAACAACCATACTTTGATGGCTCATATTATTATTTCTGGAAAAGTAAAATGCAATTGTTCCTGAAATCCAAGATATTGGTATGTGGAGAATCATCACAGATGGTGACTTCATACCAAGAACAGATCAAAACAATTTAACATCAACTGAAAAGAAAGAAGAAGATTGGACATCAGATGAAAGATCTAAGGTACTTCTAAACTCAAAAGCTCAATTATTTTTATCATGTGCTTTAAGCAGGGAAGAAAGTGAAAGAGTAGATGGGATACATTGCAAACTCACCATGAGGGAACAAGCCATGTTAAGGAAACAAGAATTGACATTAGCATTGGAAAGTTCGAATTATTTGAAATGAATGAAGGAGAAACAATCGATGAAATGTTCTCAAGATTCACAACTATTGTGAACGAAATGCGCTCTCTTGGCAAAGCTTATTCAGTACAAGATAGGGTAAGAAAGATCATGAGATGTCTTCCAATCATATGGAGACCAATGGTGACAACTATAAACCAAGCCAAAAATCTTGAGGTACTAGGCTTCGAAGAACTTACTAGAAGTCTAAGGGCACATGAAGTACTGTTAATGAAAGATAAACCTATGAAGAAAGGCAAAACAATAGCCTTAAAAGCATCTTAAAGTTTATCAAATATTCAACAAACAAATGAGAAAAGTTATTCAGAAGATGGCCAAGAAGATGTTGATGAAGAAATTGCTCTTCTCACAAGAAAGATACAAAGAATGATGAGGAGAAGAGATCAAATCAAAAAGGGATCTCCAGATAAAAAGGACTTCGAAACTGAAATAGATAAAAACAAAATCACTTGCTTTGGCTGCAACAAACAAGGACATTACAAAACTGGATGTCCATTAAACAAAAAGGTGCCAAAGAAATTCCCTTTCAAGAAGAATTCAATGATGGCAACCTAAGATGATTCTGATGAATTAGAAACAGATGAACCTGAAGAAGCAAACCTATGTTTGATGTCAAACATTGAAGATACAAAGGTAAAAAATTTTGAACCATGTCTTGTATGTAATCAAATGGAAATTGAATTTGACAATTTGCTAAATGATTCAAATTTTCTCATTAAAAAATGTAGTTCTTTTAAAGAAAAATTTCACAAGAAAAAAGAAGAGAAAGAGAAAATTCAGAAAGTCAAGAACGATCTTCACCTCAAACGAAGAACGTTCTTCTCAAGGCTGAAGTTGAAATTCTTAAAAATGATTTAACAAACTTCATTAAAGCCACTGAAACTCTTCAGAGAATCATGGGATCCCAAGTGGGAATATTTGATAAAGCTGGACTTGGTTTTGATAAAACTCAAAAAACTAAAATGTATGAAAAAAAATTTGTTCCTAAAAGGAAACAGGGAAAATGCAAAATCAAATGTTCATATTGTGACAAAACTGGACATCTAGAGTTTGCATGTTATTTTAAAAAAAGGGATGAAAAGATCTTTAGAAAGGAAGAACATTTCAGAGCCAAATCAATTTTTCTCAAAAATGAAGAACATTCTTCAGCTGATGTAAAAAACGAAGAACGTTCTGGAGTTTTATCAAAACTAATTGTAACTCAGTTCTTTAAACCTTTTTCAAAACAAACCACTAGATATTCTTCCTGGTCTAAAATTGGCTTTTCTGAAACAACATTTAACACTAAGAAGGAATCAGATTTTAAGACTAATTCCTCAGGACCCAAGATCAAGTGGGTACCTAAAAGTGATATAACACATCATGTAGGATGGAGCTCTAAATGTCAAGAAAAGGCCATGGTTTTTGGATAGTGGTTTTTCAAGGCATATGACGGGTGGCAAGGATTGCTTCATTTTATTTATCAAACAAGATGGAGGATCCATAACATTTGGAAACAATGATCAAGCCAAGATCAGAAGCAATGGGACCATATGTAAAATAAATTCTGCCGAAATCAATGATGTTCAATATGTTGAAGGATTGAAACATAACCTTCTTAGAATTAGTCAACTCTGTGATAATGGCTTTGAAGTTATTTTTAAACCAAACATATATGAAGTGAGAAAAGCAAATTCTGGAGAAATAATGTTTTCTGCATCCAGAAAGAAAAATCTTTACATTTTATACATTGAAGAACTACCAGTTGAATCTTGCCTCATGCCCATAAATAAAGACAAATGGATATTGCATAAGAGAACTGGACATTTAAATATGAAAACAATTTCAAAATTATCAAAATTAGATCTTGTTAGAAGACTTCCTAAAATAAATTTTGAAAAAGATAAATTATGTGAAGCTTGTGCATAAGGGAAACAAGTTAAGAGTAGCTTTCATCCAAAATAGTTTATATCACTAAAAAACCTCTTGAACTACTTCACATTGATCTTTTTGGTCCCACCAAAACCACCAGTTTAGGGGTAACGAAATATGGATTTATGATTATTAATGATTTCTCTAGATACACATGGGTGCTATTTTTGAAACAAAAAGATGATGCTTTTGATGCCTTCAAATTTTTTGGTAAAAAAGTTCAAAATGAAAAGGAATCCAACATCATCACTGTAAGAAGTGATCTTGGGGGTGAATTCATCAATGCATCATTCAAAATATTTTTTGATGAACTTGGCATATCACACAATCTATCTTGTGCAAGAACTCCTCAACAAAATGGAGTTGTTGAAAGGAAAAATAGAATGTTGCAAGAGATGGCAAGAACGATCTTGGAAGAATCCAATGTTGAAAAGTATTTATGGACTGTAGCTATTAACACTTCTTGCTATATTTTGAATCGTGTTTCTATTAGAAAAGTGATAAACAAAACACCCTATGAACTCTGGAAAAATAGAAAACCAAGCATTTCATATTTTCATATCTTTGGATGTTATTGCTACATTTTAAACAACAAAGATAACTTGGGAAAATTTGATGCAAAATCAGATAAAGCTATATTCTTACGATATTCAACGGAATCTAAGGGATAACATATTATTAATTTGAGAACTAAAACTGTTGAAATCAGTATGCACATTTTATTTGATGTGTTTGATGATCTTGAGTTAAAAAAGAAAGATGATGATGAGGAAAAACAATTTGGGCAAACACAGTAGATCATTCTCCAGGAAAACGAGATTGATAAACAATCTCCGTTTCAAACTCCTCCTAGAAGCTGGAAATTAATAGGTGATCATCCTCCAAACCAAATCATTGGAGATACAACTGATGGTATTAGAACAAAAATGTCATTTAAAGATGATACAAACTGCAACATGGCAATGATATCTCAAGTAGAGCCAAAATCCAGCAAAGAAGCAATAATTGATTAATCTTGGATCAATGCGATGAAAGAAGAACTTCTTCAATTTGAGAAAAATGAAGTATGGATCCTTGTCCCAGATCCACAAGATCAATCAATTATTGGAACACAATGGGTCTTTAGAAATAAGCTAGATGAAGAAGGAAAAGTTGTAAGAAACAAAGCAAGGTTAGTTACTCAAAGGTACAATCAACAAGAAGGAACAAACTATGATGAAACTATTGCTCCAGTTGCAAGGTTAGAATCCATACGAATCCTCCTTGCATATGCATCACATAAAAGCATTAAACTTTTTCAAATAGATGTTAAAAAAACTTTTTTAAATGGTTTTTGGAATGAACAAATTTATGTTCGTCAACCTCCATGTTTTGAAGATCAAAACAAAGCAAATCATGTTTTTAAACTCACCAAAGCCTTATATGGTTTAAAACAAGCTCCTAGAGCTTGGTATGAAAGATTGCGTTCATTTTTGATCAAAAATAAATTTTCCCGTGGAAACATTGACACAACACTTTTTAAGAAAACAAGTAAAAGTGGTTTACTCATAGTTCAAGTGTATGTTGATGATATTATTTTTGGATCAACAAATGAAAAAATGTGTAAGGATTTTTCAAATCTTATGCAAAGAGAATTTGAAATGAGTATGATGGGAGAATTGAGATATTTTCTTGGTTTACAAATCAAACAACAAACAAATGGAATTTTCATTTGTCAAGAAAAATATATCAAGGATCTTTTAAAGAAATATAAAATGAGTGAAGCCAAGATTATGACTACTCCCATGCACCCATCATCCTCATTAGATAAAGATGAAAATAGACAATCAATCTCTGAAAAGGAATATAGAGGTATGATTGGCTCATTACTTTATCTAACTGCAAGTAGACATGACATTGTTTTTGCAGTAGGCTTGTGTGCTAGGTGTCAATCTTCACCAAAAGAGTCTCACTTAACAGTAGTCAAAAGAATTTTTCGTTATCTCATAGGTACTACTGATCTTGGCCTTTGGTATAGCAAAATTTTTCATTTTGATTTTGTAGCTTACTATGATGCCGACTATGCTGGTGATAAAATGGAAAGATAAAACACAAGTGGTGCATGTCAGTTCCTAGGGGAAGCGTTGATAAGCTGGTCATGTAGGAAGCAAATTATTGTTATCAAGTCTTATGGATTAAGAATCAACTTGAAGACTTTTCAGTATGGTATTCTCATATTCCAATATATTGTGATAATACTGCCAGGATCGTTCAAATTAAAGCCCGATTATTCTGGTCATAACGAAGAACGTTCTTCATTTTTAGCTTGTTTTACCAAGCCGCTCAAGAACGATCTTCGTTCTTCATCATCACTAACTTTCAAAATCACTTTTTTCCTTTGAAATGTCTGCTACTTTTTAAAAGTAACGGCTACCCATGCTTTCCCCAGCTACATGATTTCTCTTTCCTCCTTCCCAATGCTCAACTGCCCTATCAAGTCAATCACACGCGTACCACTCCATCCACTTCTTAATCAACTGCAAACAAATCAAAACGATCACTTTCTCATCTCTTATATTTCAATTTTTTTTCTGCAAAACTTATCTCCTTCTTCCTCAAGCTCTCGTTATTTTTCAAACATGGCTCGTCCTCCAACCAAAGTCACACCCTCTAAATCTAAACCAAAAAAATCCTAAATCTAAATCTAAATCTAAATCTAAATCTCCCTCAACACGTTCTCAAAAGAAACAACCACCTCAAGAACGTTCTTCGTCTCCACTCCCACCTCAAGAACGTTCTTCGTCTCAACAAACACCTCAAGAACGTTCTTCGAATCCACTCCCACCTCAAGAACGTTCTTCATCTCAACTTTCACCTCAAGAACGTACTTCAAACAAACTACCAGCCCAAGAACGTTCTCATCTTCAAAATCCAACCAAAAAAACCACAAAAACTTCCTAAAAAACAACATTAAAACCTCCATCATCCATTCTTCCGTCAAAATTCGTATTCAACCCCTGATTTCCTAAAAAATTCAAACACTTTATTCTGAAAAATGGGCTCAACGTCCTATTGGCATTGGGCGAGTTTTTTATTTTGAAAATCTTCAAATAGAATGAGTCTCCATTCAGCATCATGTTGATGCATTTGGCTGAACTGATTTCCTCAAAATATCTGATTGCTATTTCCCAGAAGTCATTCGCGCCTTCTAATGCAACTTTGAAGCATTTGTAGACAAATCTCTCATAGTCACCACTTTGTAAGGTATTGAAATTTGTCTTGACCCTCTAATTTTGGTTGAAATTTTGAAATTACCATCTGAAGAATTAACAATCTTTGGAAAATATTGGTACACAACCTTAAACATCTCAAAAGAAGAGGTGTTTCAAGAGTTGTTTATTGATGGATCGACTAAACATCTCTCAGCTGATCTGAAACCGCTTCCTAAAATTTTCAATTGCATTAGCCAAGACAACATTTTACCCCACTATGGCGGCCATGAATTTGTTTCTGATAATGACGCTCTAGTCATCTATCACCTTCTTCATTTTACGAAGATTAATCTGCCCTATTTGATAATCTAGCACATGATTACTGCCATCCAAAAAGACTATAAGAGAAACACTGTCCCGTATGGCATGGTTTTGACAAATTTTCTTAGACACTTTCAGATTCCTCTCATGACTGAATCCTTTATCATCAAGATTTCAAAATTCTCATACAAAAATATCTCTCATATGAAAAAGATTCCCACCATTCCACCCTCACCTCAATTTGCTATCAATCCATTTTCCACCAACAAACAAAAAAGGTATGCACTATTCTCTGAAACACATAACCCAACTGAACCTCAAGAACGTTCTTCATCACAACCAAATGTTGAAGAACGCTATCCGCTTCTAAATGTTTTCCAAAATTTGAATCCTACTGCCTCTACACTTCCATCATTCACCAATCCATCTTCACAAGACAATTTATGTCTTACACTTTCAGATCAACACATTTTAAAAATGTTTCCTGTTTTTGTCTCACCCCAAAAAACTACATCTTCATCACTCTTTGGAATAAGTCAATACTTGGCTTTTCCTGACTTGGATACAGTTAACCCCTCTATTTCCCATCACTCTACTCCCAACTCTCTTCCTCGCATCAATACTAGTTTTGCCACTCTATCCACTTTTTGCACCTATGCTGCTCCTTCCCAAAGCACTCTTATTGATGATCATCATCGTCCCTCTAAAAGGACCAAATTGGAAAAGGAATCCTCAAGAGCTTATAAGAACATTCCCAGTATTTTTGCTGCTATGCAAACTATCATTGCAAGACAAGCTTATCAGGATAAAGAGCAAGCAATTCTGAGGGACTCGATAACAAATAAGGTTGCTCCCAAGTTTGGTCTCGAACCACCTACGCCTAATCCTCCTCCCACATTTCTAGAAGTTCCTCAGCCTTCGTTGTCTCCATCATCTGAAGCATCTTCACCTTCTTTGTCCTTTTGATTTATTGTTTTTAGCTTAGCTCTCCTATTCCTTTTTGCTATGACAAAGGGGGAGAAGTGCCTTAGATTTTAAAACTGATTTGTAGCTGTCTTTTTATAAATCTACTTGTATTTTTTTTTTGAACCACCCTGTAATGATCCAGGAATATTTTTTTTGTGACATTAACAAAAAATCATTACTTGGTTCAAATGTTTAGCACATATTGAGGGGGAGTTCATTTTTTAAAACTATCTGAATTATTATTAGAATAAAAATTAAAATCAAAATTGACATGTTTGTCATCATCAAAAAGGGGGAGATTGTTTAGACAAAATCTCAAATTAATGTTTTGATGATAATTAAACAAAAGGTTAATTAAGAATTCTAATTATGATTCTAAGTGTTTTGGTATTTAACATCTGCATTTGAGTGTATCAAAACAAGTTAGGTACCAAGTATTTCAAAGTAGATCTCATTAAAATCAAGAAAGCAAAAACAGTTAAACCAAGATCGTTCTTGACATACTTCAGTAAAACAAAGATCGTCCTTGACATAATTTAGTAAAACCAAGACCGTTCTTGATATTTCTGGAAAACGAAGAATGTTCTCGACATATGTCTTAAACAAAAATGATCAGTTTTCTTTGTGAAAGATTGGATCCTGGAAGTCTTAATTCATCTCACACCTTCATGAAGAATAAAGCAAGGATCAATCTAAGTCAGCACTCTTCCAGAATTCGAAGGATCAAATACATGCTTCATGAAAAGTACAAAGCAAGATCATTCTTCAAGTGAGGGAAATGCAAGTACAAATTTACAAGCTATAAAGTACACTGAAGTTGCACCTTCAATCAAGACCTGAACACTTAACATAAAGACAGAAATCATCTCAAACAACTAGTAGAACCACAAAGTACAAATCAACTCATCTCCAAATTCGAAGATCGATCTTGGATGCCAAGAATGTTCTTGTTTTCAGCTTGAACACTCTTGCTTTTTGTTTGATCTTATCCATGACAGCTGGCCTTATTTCAACGGATAAATGAGTTGTCATAAAGCTCTCTTGAAGCCTATAAACACAGCTTCAAGATGAAGAACAAAACACAACTCAAAGTGCCAAGCAAAGTATCAATAATTTCATTCATACTCGATATTCACAAAATCATTCTCTAGCTTGTAGTTCCACTCTTTGTGTTGTGTTAAGATCCATAATAACTGAGTTCTAAATATAGAATCTATTTCTCAAATAAGAGTTGAGCAATACCCATATTCTAACATTCTCAAAATCATTATTTTGTAACTCAATGCTACATTGTTAACTTAGCTTGAGTAGTGTGTAAAAATCCTTTTATGTTATAAAAGGTATCTTGCAAAATCCTTTCTAAAATAGTGTAAGGTAAATCTGAGGAAATCATTTCTAAGCAGAAGGTAGAAACTGTGTAAAGATCAAGATTGATCTGTGAAAACCAAGAATAATCTTGCTTTGAGCACTTAGTGGAAAATCTCACATTCGTGAGGACAAGACGTAACCTATTTTTGGGTGAACCAAGATATATGCTTGTGTGATCTCTCTATCTCTATTTATTATATGCTTTACATCAGTTTTTATATTGATAAAATTGATATTGTTGTTTTACACTAACTAAGATCAATCTTCGTTTATAACCAAGATCAATCTTGAGTTAAACTTTCAATTTTTAATCAGGAATTTTAAAAAGAGGCAATTATAATTCAAACCCACTTCCTTATAATTGATATTGTTACTTCAATTGGCATCAGAGCCATTCTCTAAGGATTAAAACACCCAAAAAGTGTTAGAGCAAAAGATTCAGGAAGACGATGTCAAAAGCTAAATACATTGCTGAAGGAGGGTCTTCAAACAAACCACCATACATTGATGGCTCAAAATATTATTTCTGGAAAAGTAAAATGCAATTGTTCCTGAAATCACAAGATACTGGTATATGGAGAATCATCACAGATGGAGACTTCATACCAAGAACATATCAAAAGGAGTCAACATCAACTGAAAAGAAAGAAGAAGATTGGACATCAGATGACAGATCTAAGGTACTTCTAAACTCAAAAACTCAATTATTTTTATCATGTACTTGAAGTTGGGAAAAACGTGAAAGAGTAGATGAATGTGATACGACCAAGAAAGTATAGGACACATTGCAAACTCACCATGAGGGAAAAAGCCATGTTAAGGAAACAAGAATTGACATTGGCATTCGAAAGTTCGAATTATTTGAAATGAATGAAGGAGAAACAATCGATGAAATGTACTCAAGATTCACAACTATAGTGAACGACATGCGCTCTCTTGGAAAAGTTTATTCAGTACAAGACAGGGTAAGAAAGATCATGAGATGTCTTCCAATCATATGGAGACCAATGGTGACATCTATAAGATAAGCCAAAAATCTTGAGGTACTAGGCTTGGAAGAACTTATTGGAAGTCTAAGGGCACATGAAGTACTGTTAATGGAAGATAAACCTATGAAGAAAGGCAAAACAATAGCCTTAAAAGCATCTTAAAGCTCATCAAATATTCAATAAAAAAATGAGAAAAAAGATTCAGAAGATGGCCAAGAAGATGTTGATGAAGAAATTGCTCTTCTCACAAGAAAGATACAAATAATGATGAGGAGAAGAGATCAAATCAAAAAGGGATCTCCAGATAAAAAAACTTCAAAACTGAAATAGATAAAAGCAAAATCACTTGCTTTGGCTACAACAAACAAGGACATTGCAAAACTGAATTTCCGTTAAACAAAAAGGTGCAAAAGAAATTCCCTTTCAAGAAGAAGTCAATGATGGCAACCTGGGAAGATTCTGATGAATCAGAAACAAATGAACCTGAAGAAGAAAACCCATGTTTGATGGCAAACATTGAAGATACAAAGGTAACAAATTCTGAACCATGTCTTGTATGTAAACAAATGGAAATTGAATTTGACAATTTGCTAAATGATTCAAATTTCTCATTCAAAAGTGTAGTTCTTTTAAAGAAAAATTTCACAAGGTAAAAGAAGAGAAAGAGAAAATTCATGCTATGAATGATAAACTTAAAGAGATCATTTAAAATCTGAAAGAATCTCAACTCAAAAATCTTAAATCTAAAAATTCAGAAAGTCAAGAACGATCTTCACCTCAAAAAGAGAACGTTCTTCTCAAGGCTGAAGTTGAAATTCTTAAAAATGATTTAACAAATTTCATTAAAGCCACTGAAACTTTTCAGAGAATCATGGGATCCCAAGTGGGAATATTTGATAAAGTTGGACTTGGTTTTGATAAAACTCAAAAAACTAAAATGTATGGAAAAAAATTTGTTCCTAAAAGGAAATAGGGAAAATGCAAAATCAAATGTTCATATTGTGACAAAATTGGACATCTAGTGTTTGCATTTTATTTTTTTAAAAAAATGGATGAAAAGATCTTCAAACAGGAAGAACATTTTAGAGCCAAATCAATTTTTTTCTCAAAAACTTAAAAAAGGATAACGTTATCCAGTTGATGTAAAAAACGAAGAACATTCTTCAGCTGATGTAAAAAATGAAGAACGTTCTAGATCTTTATCAAAACCAGTTGTAACTCAGTTCTTTAAACCTTTTTCAAAACAAACCACTAGATATTCCTCCTGGTCTAAAATTGGCTATTTTGAAACAACATTTAACACTAAGAAGGAATCAGATTTTAAGACTAACTCCTCAGGACCCAAGATTCTAACATTCTCAATATCATTATTTTGTAACTCAAGGCTACGTTGTTAACTTAGCTTGAGTAGTGTATAAAAATCCTTTTATGTTATAAAAGGTATCTTGCAAAATCCTTTCTGAAATAGTGTAAGGTAAATCTGAAATAGTGTAAGGTAAATCTGGTAAAAACTGTGTAAAGATCAAGATTGATCTGTGAAAACCAAGAACAATCTTGCTTTGAACACTTAGTGGAAAATCTCACATTCGTGAGGAATGGACGTAACATGTGTTTGGGTGAACCACAATATATGCTTGTGTGATCTCTCTATCTCTATCTCTATTTATTATATGTTTTACATCAGTTTTTATATTGATAAAATTGACATTGTTGTTTTACACTAACCAAGATCAATCTTCGTTTATAACCAAGATCAATCTTGAGTTAAAATTTCAATTTTTAATCAGGAATTTTAAAAAGAGACAATTATAATTCAAACCCCCTTCCTTATAATTGATATTGTTACTTCACATACAACCTACTGACTTAAAATTTTGATAGTTTTAAGGCCTTTATTGCAGTTATATAGTTGTTATTTTTCTTAGAACTCGTTTTTCATTAGCCTACCTCTTTCATGCATCATATAAAAGATTTTCTCATAATTTCTAAACACACAAATAATTTCACTCATCTCATACTCAAGTATTGAAGATCATATCATAGATTGAATACTCTTTCTTGATCAAGTTGGGTATGCATTCGATTAGTGAAGCGATAAACATCATTGATGAGATATCATTCGTTGGAGTGTATTCCAGATATGAATCTATGAGAGGATATCTTTAGATTGTGTATCGAGGGCTAGAGAAGGTGTTCTTCATAAAATTTATAGAAGGGTTTCTAGGTCTGTATCTTGTAAGAGTGAATTATGAGCTTCATCTAGAAGTTATGCTTGTATTCAGAATTTGGAGGGTGTTCCAAGACTTTGTATAGAAGACTGTTTAAGATATAAGGGGTTTTGTGTACAAGTTTTGAAACTTCCACTAAAGGATTCTATAAACATTCACAATAGTAATAAAGGAAGAAAACTATCATTCATTTGAATGGGGAGATGATGTAATTTGTTCTTGATTAATTTGACTCATGATTCTTTCTATCTCTAACTCTTTAATTTATGCATTTTAAAATTGTTCTTAGTTTTCTATTTTATTTTCCTGTTTTGAAATCTTGTCTTGATTTTGAATGTTGAATAAAATTATGTTTTGAATATTACAATTCAACATCTTAGACTTGATTCATTTTGAACAAAATATGATATAATAGTGTTTCTATTGATTAAGATTCATTGAGTCTTTATTTGATGATCTTTTTCATATTTGGTTGAAGTGATAAAATTTGTTTTCTAAAACTACTTCAACCAATTTTGTGTTTTCTTATATAAGTCTCTATTGAATTTTCTTATAACGGCTTAAAGAGAAATACAAAATGACTAACAACATATTTTCGGATTTAAAGGGCAAGTATGGTAGAGCTCCAATTCTAAAAGGAGATTATGCATATTTGAAAGAAAAAAAAATTAAAATTCATATAATTGCTTATGATATATATGTTTGGGAAACCATCAAGAATGGACCCTACATCCCAAAGATGATGTCGAATGGCATTGAGATTTACAAACCAAAAGAGAATTAGAATGACTTAGATAAGAACAAGGTTCAACTAGAGTGGAAAACTAAGAACATCTTGTGTCCATTTTAGGACAAAATGATTTTTATAGAGTTTACAATTGTTTAACAGTCCAAGTTATGTGGAATGCTTAAAATATCACATATCAGGGGCAAGGTGAACACAAGATCTAAAAAATTAACAAGTTGACAAATTCTATCTAAATGCTTAGTGCAAGCGATGGTTTAACTATTAGTAAAATGATAAAACAACTCAATAGACTTTTTAATGAGCTCAATGATCATGGAAAAACTTTTCAAATGAAGATCTAATCAAATTGTTGCAAAGAAAAAAAAAACTAAAACAATTCAAAAATTGTTGAGTCAAAAGACTTTAAATCTATGAGTTGTCCTACAATATTTAAAGAGTTGAAGAAGTTTGATCAAGAGCTTAAGAACAATAACACTCAAGAGATTAAAGTGAAAAAGAGAAAGAGAAAGAGAAAGAATAAAGCCAAGGATGACTGATCATCCAAATCATGGAAGGACGATGCATCCTCTAGTAGAAAAGTGGATCAAGATTCCTTAAGTGAGGAAAGTCCAAGTACCAAGTCAAGTGACAAAAGTGAAATAATATTTTGCCTCATGGCCAAATATCACCCAAACAAATGAGGTTAGTGATCAAGATATCGTACTTTTACCTTTTTATGAACAATTTCAAGAGGCTTTTGTTGAACTTCATGATAACTTTTTATCATATGCATATTTTCATTGTTTTTAGTGTTATTTAACTTAAATCATTAGTTAAATTAGGGATCTATTTGATATATTTTGTTGATTTTAGTTCTTAGATTTCAAAAAAAATGTTTATGTTCTTATTTCCTTCATTAAGTAGAGATTTTTCGTAGTTTTGCGTTGTTTCATTGTTTTAGTGTAGTGCTGAATTTTGATGAGAAATCAACATGACATATGTGGAGTATTCCAGCCATATTCGGAGTTTTAGATGTCCAATTGGAGTCAAACCAAGTGAAAATGAAGGCTAAGATCCATAGATATAACTTTCATGAAGACACCAAAACCATATTCATAATAAAAAGAAGAAACATGTAGTAAACGTTAGACAATAGATGTTGTACGCTGGAGCACAAATGTTTGCGCTTGGGGCATATGACGCATTGCATAATGCATAAAAATGCATTTTCTCACTTTCTACATCTCATTTTAGCTATTTTGAATTAAGGAGACTTATGCTCTAGCAAAGAAACTCATAAGAGGCTGGTTCTAACACCATTGAAGGAGTTTTATCAAGAATCATCCATGAATCTTTCTTGTAATCCTTCTTTAATCTCTATCTTTTGTATCTCTGTTATGAGTGACTAAATCTTATTTTTTAGGGATGATTGAAACAAGATGAAACCCTTATTTGTCTGATTTTATTTCTAGTTATAGGAATGGGTTTATTGAATTATTTTTCTCATCTATGTGCTTAATGTTTTGTATTGCTTGATTAACTTTAAACTGTTTTACGATTCATATTTTGAAACAGAAGTGGACTTTACAAATGCTTGAGATGAGAAATTCATGATATTTTAGTCTACGAATAGATGTAGGTCATGAAATCAATTGAATTATTTGCTGAGACAATAGTTAATAAGAGAATTCTTGTACTATAAAGCTTAATTTTAATCTTAAATCAACTAAGGAATTATGGGTTACTTTGAAATTAAAGGTTTTGTTGCTAAGGAATGAGTGCAATAATAATAGAGATAATTCAATAATAGTTCAATAAAGGAATCTAGTAACTAAGAACAAATTAGAAATCAAGGTTGAATTTGAAGTGAAACTCATCTCTGACATTTTTCTTATTATAAAAGTTCAATACTATTGCTTTTGTTAGTTTCAAATATTATTTGAATCAATTGAGAAACTTTTTTTTTCAACTTTAGTAATTAAACATAATTCGATAGTATAACGCAGTCCTAAAGTTCAAAATTCGCTAAGGAATTAGGGCAATAATAATAGAGAGAATTCGATAATAGTTCAATAAAGGAATCTAGTAACTAGGAACAAAGAAATCAAGGTTGGATTTGAAGTGAAATTCATCCCTGACATTTTTCTTATTATAAAAGTTCAATACTATTACTTTTGTTAGTTTCAAATATTTTTTTTCAAGTTTAGTAATTAAACATAATTCGATAGTATAACGTAGTCCTTAAGTTCAAAATTCGGTACTACCATTTTAATTATTATTATTATTATTATTTTCACTACACTTGTTGAAACGTTATCACTTCATGACGATGGTAAAAACATGACCAAACTTTTAGGTCACAAAAGAAGAACTATTTTAAATTTGGAAAGTCAAATTGATAGACTTGAAAAAGACTTATCCAAAGCATTAAAACTAGCTCATGAAGTTACACAAAAAGCACCTTGTTTTTCATAGATGATCACAATGTGAAAAATGTAGTTCATTAGAAAATGATAATATAATGTTGAAAGAAAAAGTTACAAATTTTGAAGTGAAATTGAAAATTTTGAAAACTTCAAATTTTAGAAATCAATCTTATAACAACAAACCCTCTTTCAATAGATACTATCATAAATCTAAGAAACAACATTTGTTACATGTTACTTACTTCAATTGTGGACAAAAGGGACACACATATTTGTATATTTTGTTAGAAAATTTTTGTTACAAAATGATAGAATGATATGGATTCCCAAGGGACTATTCCTAACAACTAACGTTCTAGGACCCAACCAAAATTCTGTGCCTACAACTTCAAGTAAACATTGGTTTTTTGATAGTGGATGCTCCAAGCATATGACGGAAAACAAATCCAAATTTATTCATCTTGATCTTAAGGAAGAATGATTTGCAAACTATAGTGATAATAACAAGGAAATGATACTTGGTATTGGCGAAATTGGTAATATCTTTTCCCCTACTATAGAAAATGTTTTGTATGTTGATGGCCTAAAACATAATTTTCTTAGCATTAGCCAATTACGTGATAAATTTTCTTAGCATTAGCCAATTATGTGATAAGAGATATAAAATTTCCTTCAACTCCTCTTGTTGCCAAATTATGGGCACAAATGACAAGCAAATTAAGTTTGAATGACATAGGATCAAAAACATTTAAATGATAAATCTTGATGAAGTTTCTAAAGACTTATTAGTTAGTCTACCTAAGCTTAAATTTGAGAAGGACAAGTTATGAAATTCTTGTCAAAAAGCAAACAAACAAAGATTCCATATGAATTTCTACAAAAAGTATATTTCTACAAAAAGGCCTTTGCAACTATTCCATATGAATTTATTTGGTCCTTCTCAAATTAAAAGCATGGGTAGAAATTATTATGGTTATGTGGTTGATGACGATTTTTCAAGGTTTCCATGGATATTTTTCCTTGCTTTTAAAAGTGAAACCTATAATGCTTTTATCAAATTTGTCAATAATACTCACAATTCTTTAAATTTAAAAATTACATCTACCAGAAGTGATCATGAGAATGAGTTAGTAAATCACCCATTTGAAATTTATTGATTACGAGTGCATGTTAAAACTAAAATTTAATACGCACAATTTATAATGGTTAAACTATTTAATAGCAATGTTATTACATTTTGAATTGTCATAATGGCTTCTTTCTAATACTTAGCCAACACTTTCTAATTCCTTACACCTCTATTCTTCTTCGTCTATTAAAGAGAGTAATTTATAGTCACTTTTTGACTTAGAATTACTACTCTAAATTTTTTCTTCTTCTTTCATTTGTCTAAATAAACGATTTCTACATAAATTTTATTTTTCTTATGTTTTGTGTGTGATTTCGTGGTTTGAGTATGAAGTTATTTTGTTTTTCATCTTGGTGTATTGTTTGATTTCTTGTCATGTTGCAGTATTCATTTAGTTCAGATAAATAAATTTATTTCAATCAATGACTTTAACGTTGATAATATTATAAATTTAGAGACAAAGGTATTTCTGACACTTTACTTTTGTAACATTTATAGACATTATTTCTGTTTATACTATAAATTTAAATATTGTAAATATTTTTGAATATTCATTTTTTTCGGTGTTAACAACTTTTAATTTGTGTTATTCAATTTCTATCAATTTGAATAAATAAGTATCATTTTTAATAAAAAAAAATTATTTAATAACAAAATAAAATTACTTTTAATAATAGATGACTGAATTAAATTGTCTGTGTCATGTTTTTATTGGAAATAAGGACAAAACACCTATATAATACGGTTTCTAAATGTGTTCCTTTACATATTTCATAATTATTATAAAAAGAGTTTCTAGTTCTTTTTACTACAAACTTACTTTACTTTTATCTTAATTAAAAACTACTTTATTTTTATCTTAATTTTTTTAAGAAATAAGTTATCTAAAGTAATCAATTCATTTTAAAAGATAAATCAATGATTAATATTATATATATATATATATCCATAATTAATTTAAATTAAATAATTAAGTTCAAGTCATTAAAAAAATTTATTAAAGATCAATTATTCAAGATAATCCGAATTTAATCCAGATTATAATTACATATCAGAATACTTAAAAGAAACGAGAAAATAAATTTTATAATTTCTTTATACACCGCAATTGACTAAATTTCTTTAATGAACTAACAAGATTGTGCTAAAAAAAGTACTGTTTTTGAAGTCGTAATTTAGTACGAACATGAGAAGGCAATTTCGTTAAAAGAAAATGCATTCCAGTTTTGTCATTAACCATCTAAAATTCAATGAAAATTCTACTTACTCTTCCAAAAAAATAAATACCGGCAAAACATGTCTTTTCCATCCTTAATAAGGATTCCAGCAAATTTGGAATTTTCTTGCATCTGATTCTTCCTAGCTTCTCAACCGACACTGTATTGTCCCAACTTCATCACATGCAAAGTAAATAATGTGTTTTTTGTACAACCAAAACACGTTTTCTATTATTTTATAACATAGGTTTTCTTTTTTCCCCACTAAAACAAAACGAGACATTATTATTTTGGAATCTCTATTTTTGCACATGATATAGCAGTATTAGCTGGTGGTTGTCAATTCCAATTCTAATTTTCTTATTCATGATGAAATTCATTGTGGGTAAAACGCCTTAAACTAAACACTCGTTCAATACATATTTATAATGTAAGCGTTTATGTAAAAACTAATTTGATTGTCATTGCACTATTATTAATTTATTATATAAACTGAAATGTATTTTATAAGCTATATTATATTTTGATTATCTATTTTATTTTGTTAAAAACCCTCCAATTTCAAAAGGTAAATAGTTTGGCTTTATTTCAAACAACATTCCATGCCGAATTCTCTCATAGATGAAATTATTAAAATAATCTAAAATCAACTAACAAATATATAGCATAAACTGTTTTAATAAATTCTGGTTTACACTATTTTTAGTTTATTATATAAATTGCAATGTATTTTATAAGCTATATGATACTTTGATTATCAATTTTATTTTGTTAAAGACCTTCCGATTTCAAAAGATAAATAGTTTGGCCAAGGTTTATTTCAAACAACATTCAATGTCGAATTCTCTCATGATGAAATTATTAAAATAATCTAAAATCAACTAATAAATATATATTATAAACTGTTTTGATAAATTCTAGTTTACACATACCCATGTATGTGTCATGAAAAATTTAAGGGTTAAATAAATTTTTATTCATTATAAATTTTATAATTGTGTTTATAGTTTTTATAAAAAAAAAACTTCTTCAATTTTTAATTCTTTAAAATCTTCTCATTTTTATTTTTGATCACTAAATTTATATCAACTATTATGCATCTTTTAAATTTTTTGATGATTTTTTGCAGTAATGTTTAGGACATCATAAAAATGTTAAATAAGTTTTTAGTCATTATAAAATCTCACAATTTTTTTAATTATTCTAAAAAATTTCCAGTTTCTTAAAATTTTTCTTTTCATTTTTAGTCCCTGATTTTAATCTAAATATTATTTATCTTTTGAACTTTTTAATGATTTTTTGCTTTAATGTATAAGATATTATACAAAATTTAGAATTTTTTAACAGGTAATAAATTAAATATTAATTTTTAACAATTAAAAGTTTAAAAATTCATTTTAATTCATCATTTGTTAAAAAAAAAAAAATTAGCAAGGTAGTTGTTAAAAATGTCCTAAACATTACTAAAAAATTATTAAAAAAATTCAAAACAAAATATTTTAAGGGACTAAATATTAATCAAATTTTTTATAAGGACTAAAAATAAAATAGTGAGATTTTATAGAGACTATAAACTTATTTAATCCTTATAAAAAAATTCCCTACCAAAACTTAGAATATTTTTATCAGACGAATATTAAATATGAATTTTTAAGTTTTTAAAATTAAAAATTCATATTTAATTCATCATTTGCTGAAAAATTCTAACTTTTATAAGCAAGTTGTTAAACATGTACTAAACATTAATACAAAAAATCATTCAAAAGTTAAAATGATACACACAAATAGATTAAAATCAAGGACCTAAAGTGAAAATAAATTTTTTTAAAGAACTAAAGGTTGATAAAACAAATTTAAAGACTAAAAACAAATTAGTGAGGTTTTATCGAGACTAAAAACTTATTTAACCATAATCTTAAATAAAGCTCTCTTCCAAACACAATAACAAAGTACATCTTTTCCTAAAATCCAATATTTGATTAAAAACTCAACATTTTTTCTCGATATATTTGATCGAAGGACAAGCCCAAATTCAAAATTTGCACCAAGATCTATATGGCAATTGGTTTTCAGATCCCAAGTTTTACATAAATGCTTGAGCAGTGAGTAACTCTGTTATTTGTAAGATGTAATGACAGGTTTTAACGATGACTAATCTCTACCGAAAAACTTGCCTACCATATTTAGTTGGATCTCTCCCTCTCAACTATATTTATTCATTCATACAAATAGATGTGTAAGTGGACAAAATAAATTCAATCAATCCGAATATTCAAGCCAAATTAAACCAGAAAATAATTTATTATTTTTTGTTCAGGTAAAAAACCAAACCAAACTAATATAAACCAAAGATTATTGATTCGGGTATTGAATTTTAGTTTTTAAAACCAATAAAAATCGAATCAAACCAACACTATATATATATATATATATATATTTTACATAAAAATCTGACCCAATAAGACAACTATTTTTTTATACAACAACTAGACTCATCACCTATTAAGTTCAAATCAAAACCTTAGTGATATCCTCACACAGACGCAGTCACACTCTGTTGCAGCAGCAACCTCCCATTCACTCGTCGAAATTGTGTTGTTCACCTCACTCTATTTTTTTCCCTTGCTGCTACAACCTACAACCGTTTCTCTCACAACTCCTTCATTTTCCCTCTCTTGACTGTTTCTCAACGTCGTGACCTCCTAGTTGTTTCTTTGTCTCGGTTTTTTTCTATCACAATTTATTTCTCTCAATTGAGGTAACGCAGTTTATTATTTTTTGTTTTTTTCTTTTTCTATTTTGAATATTGTTTGCTATTGTATTGTACATTCAGTAAAGTTTTGATTGTTATTTCCTATTTTGTTGTACTTTGATTACTATTTCCTTTTTATGTTTTGATGGTTTTCTATTTTGATTGTTGTCTCCATATTTAGCGTGTCTTAGTTTTACTACTAAACTCTTTATAACAAAAAAAAAAAAAAAAAAAGATACAATTCTATTACATTCTTTAAACTAAGATGTTGTTTTGGATTCTTAGGTAATTTTAAGTTGAGCAAATGGCAAGTGAAAGTTACATAGAAAGTAATTCACAAAATGCAATATGTTATTTGGAATTCTGTTTTAGGTGATCAAATTATGTAATGCTACTGCATGTTTTGTTTGTCTTTTAGAGGATTAAATTATGAGTTTGAAGTTATTTCAAATTCTATTTTAGAAGAAGAAATTAAAATGGTTGTTGCACTTGCATAATATTTTTTTGTTCTGCCAAAAAATTGAGATGTTTATCATTTTTTTTTAAATCCAATTACCTGAGTCAAACCAACCCGTATATCATCAGCTTAGTTTGTTTCAGATTCAGTTATAAAAAACAAGTAAAATCAAACCAACCCATGCAAATTTCATTGGTTTGAATTCATTTTTCGCAGAAAACCAAACCGACCCGTTACACCCTTATCCACAAGACTCAAATTCAAGATTTTACTTAAGAGATCTGAGTTCACTTCCACTCAAGTCAATAAAATATTGGTTTTTGTGCATGTTTGTTTTGAAGTTGGCAATAGGAGTTTAGAACAAAATAATATTGCCACAATTAGATGATAATCACCCGAACCGAACCAACTCGCATATCATCAACTTAGTTTGTTTCAGATCCAGTTATAAAAAACAAGTAAAATCAAACCAACCCATGCAAATTTCATTGGTTTGAATTCATTTTTCGCAAAAAACCAAACCGGCCGATTACACCCCTATCCACAAGACTCAAATTCAAGATTTTACTTAAGATATCTGAGTTCACTTTCACTCAAGCCAATATAATGTTGGTTTTTGAGCATGTTTGTTTTGAAGTTGACAATAGGAGTTTAGAACAAAATAATATTACCACAATTAAATGATAATCACCTGAATCAAACCAACCCACATATAATCAGTTTGGTTTGGTTTAGATCCAATTATAAAAAAACAAGTAAAATCAAATCAATCCATGTAAATTTCATTAGTTTGAATTCATTTTTCGCAGAAAACCAAACCGACCCGTTACACCTCTATCCACAAAACCCAAATTCGAAATTTTTCTTAAGAGATTTGAGGTCACTTCTACTCAAGCCAATAAAATATTGGTTTTGGTGCATGTTTGTTTAGAAGTTGGCAATAGGAGTTTAGAACAAAATAATATTCCCACAATTAAATGATAATCACCCGAACCGAACCAATCCGTATATAATCAATTTAGTTTAGTTTGGATCCAATTATAAAAAACAAGTAAAATCAAACCAACTCATGCAAATTTCATTTGTTTGAATTCATTTTTCGCAAAAATCTAACCCACCCGTTACACCCCTATCCACAAGACTCAAATTCGAGATTTTACTTGAGAGATTTGAGTTCACTCCCACTCAAACCAATAAATATAATATTGGTTTTTGTGCATGTTTGTTTTAAAGTTGACAATAGGAGTTTAGAACAAAATACGTTACACCCCTATCCACAAGACTCAAATTTGAGATTTTACTTGAGAGATTTGAGTTCACTTCCATTCAAACCAATAAATATAATATTGGTTTTTGTGCATATCTGTTTTAAAGTTGACAATAGGAGTTTAGAACAAAATAATATTCTTACAATTAAATAATATTTAACGTTATGTATAGGTTTATTGCATGAGCCCATTTGTCAAACCAAGTCTGACTTCAAACTTTACTTTTGAAGTCTTGAAAAAGTTTCACTAACTATTTTTCCCTATACTTGTTATACTATGATATAAACTTCATACGATTTTTTGAAGTTATAAATTCAAAAGGTATTACTCTTAGTAAGTGTAATCCAAACAAATTATATTTTATCTAACATACTGTTGAATATAAAGAGTATTGAGAGATATATTGTGAATAACCCGAGTGTTTCAACTACACAGCGGAATCTCTTTATATAGACACAAGGTATAAAATAACCCAAATTTACAGTAATGCTAACGGGTCAAAATACTTACATACTTACAGCCCATATATATTATTTACATTCTAATATAGTATTTAACACTCCCCCTCAAGCTGGAGCATATAAATCAAATGCACCTAGCTTGTTACATATATAACTAATTCTAGGACCTCGCAATGACTTTGTAAACACATCTGCTAACTGATCATTGGATTTGACAAAGTTGGTGATGATGTCACCTGAACCAATCTTTTCTCTAACAAAATGGCAGTCAATCTCAATATGCTTGGTCCTCTCATGAAAAACCGGATTCGAGGCAATGTGCAATGCAGCTTGATTATCACATATTAATGTCATTGTGCTGGTCTCTTCAAATTGAAGTTCTTTCAGTAACTGTTTCAGCCAGATGAGTTCACATGTTACTAGTGCCATGGCCCTGTATTCTGCCTCCGCGCTGGATCTTGCAACAACATTTTATTTCTTACTCTTTCAAGATATTAAATTTCCTCCTATGAGTACACAATACCCGGAAGTTGATCGTCTATCTATGGGTGAGCCTGCCCAATCAGCATCTGAGTAGCCAATTATTTGGGTATGTCCTTTATCTTCATAAATGAGACTTTTTCCAGGTGCACTTTTGATGTATTTAAGAATCCGGATTACAGCATCCATATGTTCTTGGCAAGGAGAATTTAAGAACTGACTTACCACACTGACAGCAAAGGAAATGTCAGGACGAGTGACTGTGAGATAGTTTAATTTTCCAACCAATCTCCTATATCTTCCTGAATCTGATAGAGGCTCCCCCTGATTGGGTAGGAGTTTGACATTTGGATCCATAGGAGTATCAACTGACTTGGCATTTAGTAGGCCAGTTTCTTCAAGAATATCCATAGCATATTTTCTTTGTGAAATTACAAGGCCATCCTTGGATTGAGCTACTTCAATACCCAGAAAATAACGGAGTTTACCAAGGTCTTTAGTCTGAAATTTATTTGAGAGATGTTGTTTTAACTGGAGTATTCCTTGCTGATCACTACCAGTTATAACAATGTCATCCACGTAAACAATAAGATAGATGCACCCTTGAGCTGAGTGATGATAAAATACAGAGTGATCGGCTTCACTGCGGATCATACCAAATTCTTGTACTACCGAGCTGAATCTGCCAAACCAAGCTCTAGGAGACTGTTTAAGACCATAAAGGGACCTGTGTAGCCGACAAACCATGTTGGAAGACTCCCCCTGAGCAACAAATCCTGGTGGTTGCTCCATATACACTTCCTCTTCAAGATCACCGTGCAAAAAGGCATTTTTAATGTCAAGCTGATGGAGAGGCCAATGTCTAATTGCTGCAATGGAGAAAAATAGTCTGACAGATGCCATTTTGGCAACCGGTGAGAATGTGTCACTGTAATCCAACCCAAAAATCTGAGTATATCCCTTGGCTACCAAACGAGCCTTAAATCGATCAATCTTACCATCAGGACCAACCTTCACTGTATAAAGCCAACGACACCCGACTACCGACTTCCCATGAGGTAGAGGTACCAATTCCCAAGTACCACTGCTTTGTAGAGCACACATCTCATCAAGCATTGCTTGCCTCCACTCAGGGTGGGATAATGCTTCACCTGTAGTTTTAGGAATAGAAACAGAAGACAAGGAGGACAAGCAAGTGTAATGTAAAGGAGAAAGACGATGATAACACAAATCAATATAATGAGGAGATGGATTACGGGTGGTGCGAATATCCTTACGAAGAGCAATGGGAAGGTCAGGCTCAGGTGGCAGGACTGGATCTGGAGGTGGTGTCGGAGGAGAGTCTATAATGGGAACAGGAACAGACACAACAGAGGGTAAGCATTGACGGTGATATGTTTATAGTGGTCAGGGAGGTTGAGGGGCAGACTTGGCAGGTTCGATAGGAATATGAGTGTGTGGGAGAGGGATAACTACTTGAGGAGGTTCGGGATTAATGTCCTGATAGGGCTCAGTAGCTATATGGGTAGGTTTAAAATATTGTACAGACTCGAAAAAGGTAACATCAGCTGATGTAACGTAGCGGTGTAGTGTGGGAGAATAACACCGGTAGCCTTTTTGGGACCGATGATAACCGAGAAAGACACACTTGAGTGACCGAGCTGACAATTTGTCCAAACCGGGGGATAAATTGTGAACAAAACATGTGGACCCAAAGACACGAGGTGGTAGTGGGTGAAGAGGTGTATGGGGAAAGAGGACCGAATGGGAGATGTTGCCATCAAGGACAGAAGATGGCATACGGTTAATAAGGTAGCACGCCGTTAAGACTGCATCCCCCCAAAAACGGAAATGAAACATTCCATGGAGAAGCAAGGTTCGTGTGGTTTCAATGAGATGCCAATTTTTGCGTTCGGCTACCCCGTTTTGTTGAGGTGTATGAGGACATGAGGTTTGGTGTAAAATACGTTGGAAGCTATAAAATTTTGAAATTGATGAGACAAATATTCTCAAGCATTATCACTTCTTAAGGTACGAATGGAAACTCCAAATTGAGTTTTAATTTCTTTATAAAATTGCTCAAAGATGGAAAACAATTCAGTTCTATTTTTCATTAAAAATAACCACGTACAACGAGAATAATCATCAATAAAAGTAACAAAATACTTAGACTCTAAAGTAGACACAGTACGAGAGGGACCCCAAACATCAGAGTGAACTAAAGCAAAAGGAGAGGATACTCTTTTATTGACTCGATCGGGAAAGTTACTACGGGTGTGTTTCCCTAACTGACACGACTCACAATGTAAAGTAGATAACTTAGACAAACTAGGCACCAGTTTTTGTAGTTTGGTAAGACTTGGGTGTCCTAGCTGAGCATGGATAGTATGTGGGGACTCTGTGGCAGAGCACGTTTTGGATGTCGTAGAAAGGTAATAGAGGCCTTGTGACTCACATCCGACGCCAATCGTTCGTCCCGAATTCCGGTCCTGCAAGGTAACATTATCATTAGTGAACGTAATAATACAGTTATGAGATCGAGTCAATCGACTAACTGAAAGTAAATTAAAGGGGCATCCAGGTACATAGAGAACAGATGCAACTGAGATAGAAGGGAGAATGTGGACAGTGCCAACTCCTTGAGACCGGGTTTGAGTACCATTGGCAGAAGTTGTAGTAGGTAAAAAAACCAGATGTAGAAAGTGATGAAAAGAGACCTTTATTACCAGTAACATGATCAGACGCACCAGAATCAAGAACCCAAGGGCCGAGAGAAGATGAATGAGAGAGGTAAACAGATGAGTTACCAGTGTGTGCAACTGAAGTAGGAGAACTAGAGTTTGGATGACTCTGAACCCATCGGAGAAAATCTTCATAGTTTGCCGGGGAGCCTTGTGGAGATGGTGTAGTCTGAATAGTGGCAGAAGGATCAAGCTGAGTTGCATTTATTGAAGGCGAAGGCTTGCCATGCAACTTCCAACAGCGATCAATAGTGTGTCCAAGCCGATGACAATGCTCACATTTTGGACGAAGCTTAGAGCTGGATGGTCCTCCACGAGAACGTTGCTGATTATGTCTCTGAGATGCAAGAGCAGCAGTGTCACCCGGAACTGAAGTAATAGACTGCTCAACTGGATGTTTTGCTGGTACGCGAAGAGGATCGCTGAAGTAGTAGACATATCCGGAATAGTAACAGACCCCAAAATTTGATCACGAGTTGCAGAGTACTCCTGGGGTAGGCCATAGAGTGCGAGAAGCATGAAGAAGGTGTTGCGTTGATCCAACTCCTTCTTTTGTTCAACTGGATTACTTGCAGCAGGAGGGAGTAGCTCATTAAAGTCATGAAGTGCACTATGAACGGTGCCAAGATATG
>NC_021163.2:45519568-45532736 GCF_000331145.2 Cicer arietinum | reverse complement strand
TGGAACTCGTATACCCGTAACTCGAAACTGAAAACTGAGGGCAGATATGGAAGCAGGGGGCCGAGGCGAGTGCGGTGGAAGAAGCGGCACCGTGAATGGTGGCCGGACGCGCGGCAGCAGTGGGCGGCGCGTGGATCTCACGCGCAGGGGGTCAGGCGGCGCGTGAGGGAGGTTTTGATGATGCGGCTGAAGGGTTTTGGCCGATTTGGGGCGTACGATGATGCTGGAGTGGTCGTTCGTCGAAAAAACTCGTCAAAAACAGTGACGGCAGTGATGGCAGCGATGATAGGGCGTGAACGGCTGAACAAAAGTTGAGGAATCAGCGTATCAACAGCAGAGGGGGAAAACCAGAGTTGAGAACACGGTTTGCCGAAGAAAATATTCACCGGAGACAGTGGGTCGACCGGGTAGTTGACGATTAGGGTTGTCTCTCAGTTGGCTCTAGATACCATGTTGAATATAAAGAGTATTGAGAGACATATTGTGAATAACCCGTGTGTTTCAACTACACAGCGGAATCTCTTTATATAGACACATGGTATTAAATAACCCTAATTTACAGTAATGCTAACGGGTCAAAATACTTACATACTTACAGCCCATATATATTATTTACATTCTAATATAGTATTTAACACATACATTTGATAAAAATAACGCAAACATAAAACAGGTTATTAACCAAACTTAAATTTGCAAAATGAGGTTTGATCAAATTTTAAGTATGCAAACTTTAATCCAACATTCTTTACATTGTTGAACTGATTCCCAAATTCCAGGGAATGTTTTCTAAATTACTATAGAACTTCTGACTTATAATCTACGACCATGACAACAAAAACCATACCACTTTTAGATTTGAAAAGTATATCCAGCTTCAGCAAAATGTGATTTCACCAGTGCAAGAGATTTGTAGCGGTGAGAAATTTTGTTCTTTTCTTCTTTAGACATCTCTGCATAACTACAATTGTTATAAACGAAATAAATTAGATCTTGAAAGTAACTATGAAATTCTTATATACAGAACATGACATGAAATAAGCGGTATAATTACGTTTGCTCATAGCCATCAGGTTGAAAAATAGGATCCCATCCAAAATCATTGGGTCCTCTTGGAGGCACAATCTTCCCCTACATTACCAGCACAAAGTGAATTAGTCAATTTAAATACAAGGTGTGAATTATCAACACTCCAATTTTTTCAACCTTGAAAAGTAGTGGGCTGTTTACTTTGTGAAAACATTTTCTGTTTTCATTTCCTAAAATTTGAATTAATTTTATTCGTTAATAAGCAAGTAGGAGACTTTTGTAGAGAACAATTGTCTACATTTCTAAAAACAATAAAAATATTAAAAAAGTGTTTCCATTATTTCCGGAAATGCATATTATTAACTAACATTTGCAGAATTATGTGGTATTTCTTATTTATTATGAAACTGATACAGGGAGGTATATATAGAATGCAAGTAATTGAACATGTGCATCAATCTAGCCTAAAAACTAGGAAGAAATAAATTCCTATAAATGCTGTAACTACTGCCTTAATCTATTTACATTTAATTTATATAATTGTTGGCTACTGCACCGTCAGAATCTGATGAGTCTGATTTGATATGTGCATATCTTCAACACTCCCCCACAATTTGGGTGGTAGATGTCTATCATACCTAGACTAGATCTAATGCTTTCATACATATATCTTGGAAGGGCTTTGGTTAGGATGTTTGTTGTCTTCCTGCATGATGGGATATGATCAACACTAATAATCTCATTGTCAATTTTTTCTTTAATAAAGTGTCTATCATTCTCCACATGTTTTGGCTTATCATGGTGGACTGGGTTCTTTGGAATGCTTATTACAGCTTTGCTGTCACATAATATTCTCATGTGTGGTTCAGAGGAACTTTGATTTCATCTTGTGAAGATCTGTTTGTTTTATTTAGTTATATATGAGTACTAATAGGATTTTGTTGTTTAGTAATCTAGTGTATATATACATCAGATGTATTGCCAATATATTTTCAATTCAATAAATATATTTTACCCAAATTCTTGATATGGTATTATAGCTCTCGGTCTTCGGGAGTTTCGCTTCTGGATAAACCTTCCGCCTTCATTGCGGTTTCTATTTTCCTGAAACCTTAGCCACCTTCATTGTGGCCATTTTTGCTTTCATTGCAGCAACTTGATATTTATTTTTGGCCTACTTGCTGCCATAATGTGTTCAACACTCACGTCGTTACTCTTCGCGTCCGTTTGACCGTCTTTTAGACCTCCTTTGAGCGTCGTTTTCAACTAGATCGTAGATCGGCTGTTTCTCGTTTCGTTTTGGGGGTTCACTTTTTTATCAGAGTACTTTTGTTTGTGGGTCATTTGAAGCTCACAGGATTTTTGCTTTTTCTATTGCGACATTATAGCACACTTACAGTTTATGGATATTTTTTGGACGTTTGAAGTTTGTTTTGTTTGATATCGTTTCATCTCTAATATCGTTTGTCTGCTGATTTTACGGATATGACAATTAAAGAAAGCAAAAATGGATTGGCCCGACTAAATGAAGATGAAATAAGAAGATTAGATCACTTCTTAGTAAGTTGGAGAAACCGATTGGTACTAATTCTTTGGTATATACAAGTTCACTTCCTCTTGGTAAGTTTTTCAATTTTCTTTTGAACTTAATGCTTCAGATACAACCTAAAACCAATATTGGATACTGGATTTTGGAGCCACTGACCACATGACACCCTTACCTACACACTTATCCACTTATTCACCTTATCTAGTATATATAAGAAGAACAAAGGTCATTCCTGAATCTATTCACATCCATGACTGCAATTCGACCTTACATGAGGTAACTTCCCTTGACGCTTCAAACTCTAGTGATCCAATCTATGAATCTTCCTATGCACAGGAATTAGAATCTAACGCACCACCATCTTATGATAACCTTCATATCCCAATTGTCTTTAGGAAGAATACTATGACATGTATCAATAAACCACTCTACCCTTTATCCAACAACTTATGCTTTGAACAATTTTCACTACCCATAAATCTTTTCTCACAAGTCTGAACACTACTACTATACCTACCTCTCTATCTAAAGCATTGTCTAACAGCAAATGAAAACAAGCCATGGACTTGGAAATGGAAGCACCAGACAAGAATGGTACTTGGGATTTGGTCCTTCTAACAAATGAAAAGAAATATGTAGGATGCAAGTGGGTATACACTGTAAAGTACAAGGTTGATGGGTCTATTGAGAGGTACAAGGCACGATTGGTAGCTAAAGGATTAACTCAAACATATGGAGTGGATTACTTGAAAACATTTGCTCCGGTTGCAAAAATGAATATCGTCGGGGTGATATTATCTCTAGCAGCTAATTATAGTTGGAACTAGCACCAATTTGATGTAAAAAATGTCTTCCTTCATGGAGATCTAGAAGAAGAGATTTTTATGGACTTACCCCCTAGATACAGTGAGCATAATGCTGCCAACACTGTTTGTAAGCTAAAAAAGGCTCTATATGGACTTAAACAATCGCCACGAGCGTGGTTTGGGAGGTTTGCTAGAGTCATGATTGGTCTAGGCTTCAAATAAAGCCAATGAGATCATACCCTCTTAATCAAACACTTTGAGTCAGGGGGGTAACAATTTTATTAGTATATGTGGACGACATTATAGTGACCGATGTTAAAGAAAAGGAGCAACAACTGCTAGGACAACACCTAGCCAAGGAATTTGAGATTAAAACCTTAGAAAAATTGAAGTATTTCTTGGGAATTGAAGTGCCTCACTCTAAGAAAGGAATTTTCATATCTCAACAAAAGTACATCACAAATCTTCTGCAAGAAACAGGCAAGACAACATGCAAGCAATCGAGTACACCAATCGATCCAAATTTAAAGTTGGGAAATGCAGAAGAAGCCATTGTAGTTGACAAGGAAATGTACCAAAGATTAGTTGGAAGACTCATATATTTGTCACATACTAGATCTGATGTTGCCTTCGCTGTAAACCTAGTTAGTCAATTCATGCACCAAGGTACACCTGCAAGCTGCACTCAGAATCGTACAATATTTGAAAGGAACTTCAGGAAGAGGAATTTTGTTCAAACACAATGGAAATATAGGTCTTGAAGCATATACTCATGCTGACTATGCAGGGTCAATTGTAGATAGAAGATCAACCACATAATATTGCATTTTCCTATGTGGGAATCTTGTGACTTGGAAGAGTAAGAAGCAAAATGTGGTATCTAGATCTAGCGCTAAAACATAATTTAGGGCAATGGCATAAGGGATATATGAGTTACTATGGTTGAGGATTATTTTGGAGGACCTAAAGATAAAGTGGGATGAACCAATGAAACTCTATTATGATAATAAATATGCTATTAGCATAGCACATAATCCAATGCAGCATGATAAAACCAAACATATTGAAGTCGATAGACATTTCATCAAAGAAAAACTCGACAATGGTCTAATTTGCACTTCATATATCTCCTCCCAAGGCAACCTTGCAGATCTTCTAACTAAAGGGCTAAACAGCACCAACTTCGAAAGAATTGTATTCAAGCTTGGAATGGAGAACACCTATTCACCAGTTTGAGGGGGAGTGTCAAAATCTGTTTTTGTTTTATATCTCTCAAGTATATGGATTCAGTTGTATAGGAGTACTAGTAGAGATTTAGTTATATATGAGTACTAATAAGATTTGGTTGTTTAGAAATCTAGTATATATATCTGATGTATTGCCAACATATTTTCAATTCAATAAATATATTTTACCCTAATTCTTAACACATCTAGCATCCTTCCTTCACAAATTCCTTAAACCATTGCTATGAATTCAGCTTCTACACTACTCTAGCCACCACAAATTGTTTCTTACTCCTCCAAGTTACTAGGTTTTCCACACAAAGGAACAATAACCTGTAGTTGATTTTCTATCAGACGAGCCACCTGCCCAGTTAGAATCTATATAAACCTCAATACCCCTATTTGAGTTTCTCTTGAAGTGAAGCCTCGACCTAGTGTGCCCTTTTGTTATTGGAGGATTCTGTTAACAGCTTTCATGTGGGCCTCAATTGGATTTGACATGTAACGACTAAACTTACAACATATTCAATGTCGGGTCTAGTGTGAGTTAGGTAGATTAGTTTTCCTACTAGGCATTGATATCTATCTTTATCAACTAGAGGACTTTCATCTTCACTTCTTCTTATCAGTTCTATGGGAGTAGTGGCTGCCTTGCGACCAACCATGCCAGTTTCTTGAAGTAAGACCCTTTAGATGCTTGATTTAATCATAATTGTTTCTTGTGATAACAATATCATTAACATAAACAATGAACAAGGCTACCTTCCCTTCCATGGAGTGTTTGACAAACATTTTGTGATCTGATTGGCATTGGTTGAATCCATCTTCTTTGACAAATAGACTTGGTTGAATCCATCTTCCTGAGCTTGCACACCATGTTTAGGAGTTGGATGATTCAAGTCTTGGAGGAATTTGCAAATAGACTTCCTCTTCCAGCTCACCATTCTTAATATCTAGTTGATGGAGTGGCCAATCTAAATTTGAAGCTAGAGAATGCATCACTCGAACTGAATTCATTTTAGCCACCGGTGCAAAAGTCTCTTCACAGTCCAACTCCATATGATTGGGTAAACCCTTTTGCCACCAACCAAGCTTTGTACCAATTTATACTTCAGCATTATATTTTAAGGAGAATATTCATTTACATCCAAACGGTTTCTTTCCTTCCGATAGATTTGTGATTTCCTACGTGCCATTTTTAACCAAGACATGAACCTCTTGTATCACAGCTGCTGTCCATTTAGATTGTTGGAGTGCATCACGAGTGTTCCTTGGAATATGTGTGTTGTCAAGAGCTGCTACAAAAGCCTTGTACCCCTGTGACAATTTACCATAGGATACATATCTTTCGATATGGTGTTGAGTACAAGATCTCACCCCTTCCTTAACACTGTTAGGAGCATTATTACCTTCAGGAACAATGTTAGGAGCATGCAGAACATCATTTTCTAGAGTTTGGTTGGATTCATAGCTTTGCCTTTCTGCTTGTTGGACTCTACTTCCTTCTTTCTTTTTCAGAAATACACTTTCAAGTTGTCTTCTGGTGCAATTTCTACTGCAGATTCTGCTGCAGCATCTACTACAGTTTCTACTTCAATTTCTGCTCCAATTTTCTCTAGTTCAGGTGTAGGCTTTGCTGTTTCTGCAGTTAGGGCAGATTCAGGTAGCTCAAATCCAAAATGTTGGAATTATACAACTTCAGTTGGATAGGGTTGGTTCTCGAAAAAGGTCACATCCATGGTATGGTAAAAAAAATTGGTTTGGGGTGAATAGCATCTGTAGCCTTTCTGGTGAGGATAGTAGTTGAGGAAGATGCATTTTATGGCTTTTCAGTCAAGTTTTCTATGATTAGGATTTAGGTTGTGGATAATGGCTGAACATCCAAATATTTTCAAAGGCATATATGTAAGGATATGGCTGGTTGGGAATAAGGTCTGGAGATTGGAGTGAGGGGTGTTAAAGTTGAGAACCCGTGAAGGCATTCTGTTTACGGAGAGGACAGCTTCTCCCCAAAATTGGTTGGGTCCATTTGTAGCTATCATGCAGGATCTTGTTACTTCTAGGAGATGTTATTCTTTCTTTCTGCAATCCCATTTTGTTGAGGTGTATCTATCCACGAGCTCTGGTGGGTGATTCCATGTTTCTGAAAATAGGAGTTAAATGCATAATTATAGTACTCTCGGCCATTATCACTCCTAAGTACCATGGTATGAAAAAACTCAAATATCTTACCAACTTATGATTTTTCCTTCATTAGATAAACTCAAGTAATCCGTATGTGATCATCTATAAAGGTGACAAACCATCTTGATCTGGTAACGTTGCTGGCTTGTGATGGTCCCCAAACATCACTGTCAATTAGAGAGAATGGTTGGGAAGGTTTATAGGGTTGAGGTGGTTAGAGGTTGCGGGTATGTTTGGTTTATTGACAAGTTTCACATTGAAACAACATCTGATTTTTATTGAATAATGTAGGAAACATTTTTTTCAAATACATAAAATTTTGATGGCCTAGTCTATAGTGCCACAACATTGCAGAATTTTCACTACTCATAGGAACCGTTGCACAAGAATTGGTCTTGGGTTCGGTTTTTGATCCTTCAGTAGGTGTATATAGAGTCCAGCACATTCTTTAGCATTGCTAATCGTCTTCCCCAACTCCAAAATCTGAAATTCACACTGCTAATCGTCTTACTCAATTGAGGGTAATATTTTGTGAGATAATGACTGAACCTTTACCCATGACCTTAGAACAAGTACCATCAACTATTTGAACTGTGAAGTTATTTTGACATGGAGAATAATTATTAAACACAGTTAAATCTTCATTCATGTGGTCAGATGCTCCTGAGTCAACAATCCATGAGTTTGGTTTTTCCTTGCTAGTGTTTAGGGCATGCAAGAAATTACCTTTTTGTGCCACAGTAGCTGTACCAATTGTTTGCTGCAACATTTTTTGTAAAGCTTCCATTTGCTCTTTACTGAATGGGGATGAGTCAGATTTTACCTCAGCTGTGTTCCCTCTGTTGTCCCAGTTTCTGGTTTGTTTCACCTCTGTGGGACTGCCATTAATTACCCAACATGTGTCCTTGGTGTGACCTGGTTTTCTGCAGTGGTCACACCAGGCCCGAGTTTTCTTCTGGAATGGGCGAGACTGATTTCCCTTTGCTGCCATTGCTGAGCCTTTGATGGATGGGGCTGCGATGGATTTTCCAAGCATCACTTTCCTCCTGCTTTCCTCCCTTCTCACTTGCGAGAATGCTTCCCAAATTTTTGGAAGGGGTTTGGTTCCAAGGATTCTACCACGAACTTCATCAAGTTTTGTGTTCCGCCCCGAAAGAAATTTGTAAACTCTATCATTCTCCACTAAATCTTTGTACTTGTTCTTATCCTCGATGCAACTCCATTCAACTTTATCATATACATCAAGTTGTTGCCAGTGACGGCTGAGTGTATTAAAGTATTCTGTGACAGACAGATCGCCTTGTCGCAAATCATGGAGTATGTTCTTGATTACAAACACTGTAGACGTATTGTCTACATTGGAATATGTTTCCTTCACTACATCTCACATCTCCTTGGCTGTGTCATAGTACATGAAATTTTCCCCAATTTCATTGGTCATGGTGTTGAGCAGCCATGACATTACTAGACTGTTTTCTAGCTGCCATATTCGAGTTTGGGATCTCCTTTTTCTGGATCTTTGGAGTCTCATGTGATATGCCCTTCTTTCCCTTTTTCTTGAATGTAGATTCTAACTAACCACACCCATTGATTGTAATTTCCATTCAGTTTGTGACCAGTGATAAGAAGAACATGTCCTTCAGTCAACCTGTTGGCTGAACCTTCTGGTTTGGTTTCTTTCATAGGTGGCAGCACTAGTTTTAGGGATGGTTCAGATCTTGTGCTCTGATACCATGCAGAATTTTGTGGTGTTTCTTATTGATTATGAAACTGATACAGGGAGGTATCTATAGACTACAAGTAATTGAATATGTGCATTAATCTAGCCTAAAAACTAGGAAAAAGTAAATTCCTATAAATGCTGCCTTAATCTATTTACATTTCATTTATATAAATGCTGGCTACTGCACAGTCAAAATCTGATGAGTCTGATTTGATATGTGCATATCTTCAAACAACATTTCATTTTATATTCATGACAATGGTTTACTTCAAGAGCCTCTTATCAAGGTATGAACACAATTTTAGAAATACAAATAGGAAATGTTTTCACAAAGTAAACGGCCCCCTAGATTATCAAAGCATGTCCTGTAGTTTGGTTAGGTGGAAGAATAACATGTTTTTACAAGGGAAAATCACATTATATTTTTATAGACTCCATCATAAAATTTACTCATTTATAAAACTTAATGTAATAAGGAATATGATTTAATTTGACTTGCAATCTTAACAGGCAAATCAAAGAAAATATATGCATACATAATAGTGTTTTTGGTAAACAGCACACAAGGATTCAAAATGATACCAGTGTTTTTCCTGAAAATGTGATAGGTTCACTATCTGGACCGATTGCAAATGAAAATACGCATAATGCATAAGCTGATTTATCATCATATGCCATCAACAGATTGTTGAGACCTGCAAAAAGATCAGAGGAATGAGTAGATCAAATTCTGTGAGATATCCTGAAACCCAAGAATAAAAAATTGAAAACTACTCTACAAGTATGCAGTTATGGCACAACCTTTATGACCAATCTTCTGGAGAAACCATTTGCTGCATGATTTAACAAAACAATAAGACATTGATCATCTGTAGTATACAAAATATTATTATTGCATCCTAATACTGAAAAGTGATGGCGAATTTAAAATATTTAACTTGCTGATGCTTTAGGAAAAAGTATACATTTTGACACCCAGACACACACATTAAGCTTAAAAGAACTCAGATGAATATGCTTTTATATTCAGAATTCAAATATTCAACACCAATAACCAACATTGATTAGAATACTACATATTCATACAGGATATATGCATAAACATAACAGTCATCAAGAAAGCATTCACCCTACAGAATCACTTAACATAATCGGTAAGAGAAATATAACTTATGCAAATGCAAAATTATATACGTCCTTTATTACAAAAAAGGAGATAGAATATATCACTTCAAGAATTGAATTCCAACTTCATGTAAAAGAAGATACTTTTGTGTTTAATTTGCAATAATTTTAGAAATTCTGAATATGGGGGAGAAGACTATATTTAGAAATGGGTCGAATATACATTGACAACCAAAACAAAAAGGAGATAGAATATATCACTTCAAGAATTGAAGAACTCCAACTTCATGTAAAAGAAGATACTTTTGTGTTTAATTTGCAATAATTTTAGAAATTCTGAATATGGTGAAGAAGAAATATTTAGAAATGGATCGAATATCAAACCTAGGTTTTAAGCCTTTATATAATTATATTATTCCATAAACAAATAACTGTCATAAATCCTTTCTAGAAAACTATAATTAAAAGAATAAATATCAAAGTACGTTGCAAAATGATTTCACAGAAGTCCAACACTCAACATCAAAGGTTTAATAACTATACATAGACGGTATAAATAATTTTTACAAAAATGTTTAATCATATTTCAGATTCTTACCAAATCGTGGTGAAGAATATATTTAGAAATGGATAGAATATCAAACCTAGGTTTTAAGCCTTTCTAGAATTATATTATTTCATAAACAAATAATTGTCATAAATCCTTTCCAGAAAACTATAATTAAAAGAATAAATATCCAAGTACGCTGCAAAATGATTTCACAGAAGTCCAACACTCAACACCAAAGGTTTAATAACTATACATAGACAGTATAAATAATTTTTACAAAAATGTTTAATCATATTTCAGAATCTTACCATATTATTGTGTTACTTCTCAAAACATGTTTATATTGTGACAAAATGATGAAACATGATAGGACTTTTGTGCAAAACTTGTTTACACGGTAACGGAATAGTTGTTGAAGATAACAACAAACTAAACTGATTATGTAACCAAAATCAGTGTTTTCCACCCCTGATAGCGGTTGACCCCAAAAATGCTATAGCGGTATAGTGGAGAGTAGGCTGGTTGCTGTTCTAATTATTCTTAAACATTTTATAAAATGTATACTATATGTATATATAAACACTCAGAAATGAAAAAAATAGCTCAAAGTCAAAGTGCATGACATTCAACATTATCAATTTCTCAAACAAAACATAGTCAAGTTAAATTACAGCCTAAATTTTTTTTTATAACTTTCAAGCATGTCGACATTTTCTCCAGTGGGTTTAACCAATGCACACGAGGAAACAGATGTTGATTCCTGTTAAGAGGATGCTTCCGTGACTAAGAGTAGGGCGCACAAGACAGGGAGACAAAGAGCAGAGAGAACAAAGGCAGAGAAAGACATAAAGGCACTAACACAGAGAGACAAAAATTGCAGAGAGAGACATCGAAGATGCAGAACAGTCGCTGGGAAACACACAGCACTGCCAGAAAACGAACACACCCACAAGAAAAAGATACCAGACTGACTCACTTGCAGGGATGAGTGATAGAGACGAGAAGTGAGAGTTAGAAGATGAGAGATGACAAAACGTAAAAGCCATAGTTAAGTCTTCTGAGTGTTGTCAATGGTAGATCACGGAAAATAGCAATTTGTTCAAATTTTGCTAGAGGAAGAGTGCTATATTGCTAGTATTTAACAACAATTTGTACTAAATAGCATATCGTGAAATAATAAATTTATCGTGAACAGAGCTACATAACACCAAGTATGCCTCATTCCTGATGGAGAAGAAAACCCTATCTAAAAGTTATTAACTGACCTGACCCCATTCTGTCCTATGTTAGAGAAAATCAAGAGTAGTAAAGAACGGCTAATCAAATGTTTTTTGTCTCCTTATATCTATAATATATGTGGAAAAATAAAATACAAGAAAGATAGGCCCAGATCACTAATTCCTAATAAGCATCAATAAATATTAATAACAATTCTCCAAGAACCTCCATTTTATACCATATTTTAAACCAGCTTTGAGAAATGATATGTTTATTTTTTTTTTTCCTTTATCATAGTATTGCGCTGTGAGGGATATACAGTTTTTAACTAGTTTCTAGTTATTTTTCTGTTTAAGAACATTGTACAGGCAGGGCTGCTCAAAGCCTATTTGCAGCCCATACTCTATTATTTTTCTGCCTTTTTCTTTTCTCCTGGCACATCAGCAGAACTGCCTCTGCAGTTAGTTATAGATGAGTGTAGGTTAACAACCCACAGGGTGTAGGCAAAGACTCATAAACTATAAAGTCTTGATCACTACTCATTTTTCGGCAACAATTTTCAGAATCACAAATCAATATACAAGCTGAGTTTAATTTTCTCTGTTTTTCTTCAATTTTGACATGGTATCATAGAGCCTGATTCTCCATGGCAGAATCAATTCCTCCTCCCCCACCGCCCTCACCGGTGTGTGCTACTCCTCATCGATCTCATCCTCCACAGTCTAAAACTCCGATGATCGCCTTTCAGCTTAAAATCTCGGAGAAATTGGATCAAAATAAATTTCTCGTGTAGCATCAACAAGTCAAACCGATGATTAGTGCACACAATCTTCATTTGTTCATCGAATTTCCTATTATTCCTTCTCAATTTCTTACAGACATAGATTGTAGTTTTGGATCTGAAAATCCTGAATATCGTGCTTGGATTCAACAGGATCAGGGGCTTCTCTCGTGGCTTAGTCAACGCTTTCTTGTTCGATAATGACAAGAGTGCAAGGATGCGTGCATGCGTATGAACTTTGAGATCACATTCGTGCACATTTCCAGAAATTGATGCGCGTGCCCGACAATTGCAAACTGAGTTGCTCGTGATGAAACTTGTTTATCGTTCAATTGAAGAGTGTTGGTGATCAACTCCTTTAGTCTCAGCATATTGATGTCATTCTTGAAGGACTTTGATGGACTCACAAAAAAATAGAAATAAGTGACATATAAAATGATAGATAAAATGGGGATTTATTGATTTATGGAAGAAGGGAAAATTCTGGTAAAGTGTATAAACTAGAGCAGAGCTCCTCCAGAGAAAATAATATTCTCCTAATACGATGATAACAATAATTGTGCCTGACCAATGCTTCACTACCCTCCTCAATTTATTTCCCTATGTGTAACTGAAATTTCTAGAATTTAGAGAGTTCCCCAGTTCTTTCATTAATAGAATGATGCTTCTCTCTTTTAACCTTGCAAACATTCACTCTCCACACAACATTTTTTGGGCCTTTCGCTAGTCTTAAGCCGAATAATTCTATCATTACCACCATCAGGAAATACAGCCTTGTCCTCAAGGCTGACAGATGGAAACTGACTTTTTAGTAATGATTCATCCTCCCAAGTTGTGTCTTTGATAACTCTTCCTTTCCAACCCACCAGCCATTGTCGCCCCAGCTGTCCTTCTTTCATCATTGATCTTGTAGCCAGCAGTTCTTCAGGTTCTTCCAACTCTTCTGACTCCATTTCTAACCCGTCTGGCAGTCAAGG
>NC_021163.2:45500555-45519558 GCF_000331145.2 Cicer arietinum | reverse complement strand
GTTCAGCAGAATAGTCTCTAATAGCTTTCTTAAGTTGTGAGGTGTAAAACACTGCATGCACTCTACTTCCTTTAGGCAACTTCCACTTATAGGATATTGCCCCTATTTTCTTTAGGATAGGAAAGGGTCCAAAGTACCGTGGAGTCAATTTCTGATCAATCCTTCTAGTCACCATCTGCTGTCTAAGGGGCCAGAGCTTCAATAATACCCACTCACCCACTTCAAACGAATAGACTTCTTTTCTCTTGTCGCATATCTCTTCGTCTGTTCTTGGGCCATGTTCAAATGATACTTAAGTTGACGTAATGCCTCATCACATCAACTAATTCAGCTACTACCACTTCTACTTTCGTTTCTCCTTGTAAATATCTAACCACGGTAGGTGGTTTTCTTCCATACACTGCCTCAAACGGTGTAGCTCCTGTAGACACATGGAATGAATATATGCTATAGTAGAAAAGTATTCCTTTGATTAATTGGATGTCTGGTTGGGATTTAGGGTCCTATTGCAGCTCTATTATCACCTTCTGCAATTGGGGATCATTCATAATTACCTGCTGAATTTGTTGCTCTTGCATACATATGGGAAAAGAAGTTATCCCTTTCAACTCCACTTCCTTATGCATTCTTGAAAGAGCGTCAGCAACTTTATTATCTAGACCCAGTTTGTACACCACTACAAAGTGATAGCCCAATAATTTTGCTATCCAATTATGTTGATCAGCCATAGTGATGCGTTGTTGAAGCAAGTGTCGTAAGCTCTTTTGGTCAGAGTACACTACAAATCTTCTTCCCAACAAAACGAACGCCATTGTTGAACGGCCAACACCAACGCCATCAATTCTATCTCATACGCGGACTTTTAAATTAGTCTTGGATAAAGCTTTGCTGAAATAGGCTATATAGGCTTCTTTTTCTGCATTAAAACTGCACATATTTCTTGTTCGGATGCATCACATTCAACCTCAAAAGGTTGTGAAAAATATGGGAGTATTAAAATTGGAGCTTGCACCATAACCCTTTTAAGATTCTTAAAAACCTCTGACTCTTCTGATCCCAATGAAATCCTTCCTTCTTTGTTAATTCTGTCAATGGTTTAGCTATCTTTCCATAGCCAACAATGAATTTCCAGTAATAACCAATCAGCCCCAAAAATCTCCTCACTCCTATGACATTATGAGGGATTGCCCACTCCGAAATGCTATTAATCATAGTTGGATCCACAACCACACCTTATTTTGATATTACATGACCTAAATATTCCACTTTTCTACTAGCAAAATTGCCTTTTTTTTCTTCTATTAACGGCAAAATAGAGGTACTGTAAAATCTCCATCACTTGAGATAAATGTGTTAAGTGCTCTTTCCATCCCTTACTATATACTAGGATATCATCAAAAAATACCAAGACAAACTTATAGAGACGTGGCTTGAAAATCTGGTTTATGGTGGATTGGAAAGCGGTTGGTGCGTTCTTCAATCCAAATGGCATCACTAGAAACTCATAGTGCCCCTCGTGAATTCGAAATGTCGTCTTATGCACATCCCCTCCTTTCACCCTTATTTGGTGATAACTGGATTTCAAATCAAGTTTTGAGAAATACTTCGTTTCATGTAGTTTATCCAATAATTTATCAACTACAGGAATTGGATATTTATCTGACACTGTAACCTTATTCAATTCTCTGTAATCAACACACATCCTCCATGGCTCATCTTTCTTTTTAACTAAAATGACAGGACTAGAAAATGCGTTAAAACTGTTTTGAATTATACCTTGGGTCAGCATGCTCTGAACTTATTTTGCAATCTCTTCCTTATGGTGGTGCGGATAACGATATGGCCTAACACTCACAGGACATGCATCTTTGTATTCTCTTCAAAAACTCCCTTAAAATTCTCAAACAAGTCTTGAAGCTCTTGTTGTTGGTCCTGAGTTAGCTCCTGCAATTCTTCATTTGTTGTTTGAACCAATTCTTCTTCCAATAAACTGTGCAGTGTTTAGAATTATTGTGCCTAAGACTAGTGAAAGGCTCAAACCTGTTGTGTGGACAGTGTATGACTGCAAGGGTAAAAAAGAGAAGAATCATTTCAGTTTGCGCTCGAGGTGCTTTAGAATTGGCCAAGTCTTTTGTAGTGAAGAACTGACCATGTAATTCCAGAATTTTTCCTTCCCATTGAAAATTGATGGTCATTTTCTCCCAATCAAATATCACCTTCCCAAATCTTTGCAACCAAGTCACCCCCAAAATCATATCCAAATCACCCAATTCCAAGACCAAAGCATCAATATTAGTGGTGAAATCATCTAATTGTACTTCCAATTTTCAACACCTCCCCCTATTGGACACACGGTGGCCGTCTCCCAACCTTACTCTCATCGATCTTCCTTGTTCCACTGTTAACCCCAACGCATTAGCCACATGAAGTGAAATGAAATTGTGACTGGCGTCGCTATCGATTAAAACCAAAATGGAAACCCCGTTTAGACTTCCATTGAGGCGCAAAATGGTTGGAGGAGTATTATTTGATTTTTTCTTTGCTTCAGTAAGACCAATCAGTCCCAAAGAATTGCAATCAAGAACTTCATCCTCATCCTCCTTAGCTTTTATGGCAATCACCTCACCTTCTTTGTTAATTGTCTTGTCGTCTCCCAAAATCACCAACTGGAGCTGCTTTTCAACACACTGGCAAAGAGGATGGTATTTTCCCCACATCGAAAACACAAACCTCGTGTATGTCGCTCCATCAGTTCCAAATACGGAAAATGCTTGAGACCACTTGCGGTCGCTACTGACTCTTCTCCTTTCATCATTTTCAGATCTCACCGTATTTTGAGAAGTGCTCGTGTTCGTATTTGAGGTGGATTGGGGTCAACTTGGTTTTGTTGTGCACTGACCCAGTTAAGTTATTATTAAACCCACTTCTAGGTCGGGACAAACCCGAGTTATAATGAGATCCAAATCCCTTATTCCCGTTGGGCCCCGATCCACTTGGCCCACTTCTCTTCCAACTGTGAAGCCCACATACACTATCTCCTATTGAAATCAGAGACCCACGTAGTTTTGTTTCGACATCACAAGCAATCTTCATCGATTGCATTCTTGTTTGTGGATTCAACTTACGCATCTTCAGGCGAATGTGGTTCTTGAGTTCTCCCATGAAGTACACAACGTACTACCTCTCCGGTAGCCTTGCTACTTGTGACGACACATATTCGAAGGTGATAACGTATTCATCAAATGTTCCCATTCAATTAAAGGGGTTATCACTTTGTCTTCCACCATACCTTTCAATTAAAGCTTGTTTCAGCTTCAACCAATTCAAATCGTCCTCCGTCTCATGCAACAAATTAAACTAGTGAACTGTTGCCCCCTACATGCTTAGCTTCGCCAATCTAACCTTCACCTCATCCGACATCCCTTGAATTTCAAAATACGTTTAAGCTCGCGAAATCCAAGACACAAGATTGTCACCATCAAATGATGGTAACTCAACTTTCTTCACTGCCATCTTATACTATGTCACTGAGTCCTCAGAATGCGCACGTTGTTCCCTTGTTTTCGCTTGGTCGTTGCTCCAGCAACCTCGTGTACCTATTCATCATAGTTTCACGAAATTCCCTCAACTCCTGGCGAACAATCTTCCACACTAAAAGTTTTGCTTCAACTGCTTCCATTCGATCTGACAACTTAGGGGGTACAACGCACAGAATCACAAGTACTTCTCGGAGATTCGACAGGTTGGACCAATGATAGACTCACAAAAAAATAGAAATAAGTGAACAATAAAATTATAGATGAAATGGAGATTTATTGATTTATGGAAGAGAAAATTCTGGTAAAGTTTATAAACCAAAGCAGAGCTCCTTCAAAGAAAATAATATTCTCTTAATACGATGATAACAACAATTGTGTCTGACTAATGCTCCACTACCCTCCTCAATTTATTCCCCTATGTGTAACTAAAATTCCTAGAATTCAAAGAGTTCCTCTGCCATGTCATTAATAAAATTAGTCATCTCTTTTTAACCCTTGCGGACATACACTCTCCACACAGTAGGTTTGGGCTTTCACTAGTCTTAGGCCCAACAATTCTATCATACTTCCACAAGATTACAATCCTATAATATCCATTATTGAGGGTAAGTTTGAGTTAATTCGACTTGAGGAGGTCAAAGCTCTTCTTTTTGCGCATGAAATGCAACTTGACAACTACAAACAAGCCACAATTGTTGAAATGACGTCAATTAACCTAACGCAGTCGGAAAAAACATCGATTCGATTTTACAACCTAACGAAGCTTAAATTTCGTCTCAAGGTCCACAAGCATATGATTCTAATGGATCGAATTACACTGCGTCTAGTTATGGAGGTTATGGTTGTGGTGTTCGTGGAGGCCGCAACTGTGGTAGAGGATGATTCAGTAATGTTCAATGTGAGGTTTGCTTTCATTTAGGTCATACTGCTTCTATTTGTTAGTATCGCTTTAATAAGCACTACCAAGCCTTTGTTCCTCCAAATATACAAGGAAGAAATAATAGCGGGATCTTGCTTTAAGTATCATCTTCATTAGCATATTTTCCTTCCTCTTTTTCCTATGTGAAAATAGAAACAACAAAACAAAGAAGGAAGAAAAAATAGTGGGATCGCGATGGGAAACACTAGGATTAGCTACGTCGGGATAGCGGGTTCTCGTCGGGATCTTGTTTCTCGTTGTCGTGGACCACGCCGTCGCGGTCAGGCATTGCACCACAATGGAATAGCGAGATCTCGTCGGGAAACACTGGGATTAACTACCTCTCTGCCTATCCTTTCCTCCGGTTCTACTCATTTTCTTTCTTCTACTAATCCTACTGTTTCTTTGGTTATACACAAATGACTTCATGTTCCTTCTATAACAAAGAATCTCATTAGTGTAAGTAATTTTGCTAGGGATTATTTCATTTACATTGAATTTCACTCTAATCATTGTCTTGTCAAATCTCAGGCAACCAACGAGGTGCTACTAAAGGGTTATGTAGGACAAGATGTCATAAACTTACTATGATGTAAGATAAATAACACTTCTATAAGGTCTTAAATTATGATGGTAAGAAGAAAGATAAAGACCACCTGAGTACAATGATTCAGGAGGAACGGGAACTTACATATACGGCCCTGCAAAAGTTTGAAATGTAGAATTAAAAACAGTACCAAGCTGTACAACGCCAGTTTTCAATACATGAACAACAAGAAAATTATATCTACCTGGAAGACCCTTCAAGGCATTGAAACAGAGGCATGTATCTTCAACCAAAACAGGTCCTTTAACCTTGCCACAAATAAAAATAATGAGAAAGCTAATATAGGGATTAAAGGACGAAACCAACCTAAAATCATACTAGTTGTAGTTTCAAAAAAGGTAGCTCAGTTGATGAGCTAAGCACTGAAAGTGTTTTAAGTAGGGGGTCTAAGGTTCGAACCCCAAAAACTAATATAACCACTAACATTTGCCTATAAAAAAGATACAAACCTAGGTGTTTGTTTGGTAGAAAAAATAGTAACTTGAGTACCTGAAGTGCAGCCAAACGAGCCTTCTCTTTGGAGATATCTTCAGGCTCTCCTTGCAACTCAGGCACTACAAAATACAAAAACAAAAAGTAACTGTAAGAAGAATGAACAAACAGGAAAAATAACAGAATTAAAAGTAATAAAACCTATATAAGCCGGTTTTTCAAAAAGACCATGAAGAAATGCGTGAAGAGTAAAGATAATCAACTCAAATGATAAACATGTAGGAAGAACCATCAAAAAATGGAAAAGAAAGATTGAAAGGAGAGGTTGGTATTACAGTCAAGTTTGAGGGATTGAAAAGGAATGGAGTGACCCAAGATGGCACGAACTTCTTCAAGCTTTTTGGCATTTCCAGTAACAAAAGTAACTGGACGTGGCAGTACCAACCCAGAGGCAGCAGATTTTATAGCAGCCATTTCCCAAATCTTCTTTATTTTTCTGGGGTTCCAGGAAGAAAACATAATCACCAACAATGTCAACCAACATGACTTCAACTTTATCACTGGATAAGTGGATATATAAATACAAGAGGGAATATACCTACCAAGGACCTTTTACAAATTAATCTACACTGATCGAACCCAATCTCAACTCAATCAAATTGGGTAAATGAGTTTTTATGAGCATATATATGATAAAATTTTATTTGAAAAATCAGAAAAACAAATCTATGAATTTACTTACAACATACAAGTAGAAAAAAGATTCAAAATAAAGTACGAAACCTATAAGAAAGTTAAACAATATTGAAAGGAAAGTCTAAATTGTATTGCAAATAGTTTGATATTAATACAAAACATGACATGTCCTGTGGTAATATTTGTTTAGATGGCTCCTAAAGTCCTGCTCAAAACGAACTGAGTGCATATAAATAAGCTGCACTAAATTAAATTTGTATTCTGAAACGTATTGACATACTAATTACAAACCATCAAGCTAAACAAATACAACAAATCAACAAGCAGTTCCCATTTTTCATTTTCGGTTACAAAAGAAATACAAAATGGATATCATTTTTCTTTCCAATACCAAATAAAATTAGCTAAAAATAAAACCCAAAAGAAAAAGATGAATACTAAATTTGTAGAAACAACTTTTTCCAGAGTTAAACTAAAAATAATTCACATCGGCAAGCAGTTCCCATTTTTCATTTTCGGTTACAAAAGAAATACAAAATGGATATCATTTTTCTTTCCAATACCAAATAAAATTAGCTAAAAATAAAACCCAAAAGAAAAAGATGAATACTAAATTTGTAGAAACAACTTTTTCCAGAGTTAAACTAAAAATAATTCACATCGGCATTACATAATGAGATTATCATCCTCAAAGTCAAATTGAAGTCTATGTAACAATGAGTCAGGGTTGTGTGCAGTCACAACCGTGTTGTACGCAGAGACACTATCTCGATCGTACAATCAAAGATTGGATTGTCCATATTTCAAGATTGGATTTTTTGTTTTAAGAAAAATCAAAAATTGCCTTAAAATCAGGACCTTTCAATCACTAGTCAGACTGCATGTAATCCAAATCCATGTAACAACAAGAAAAATCTTGCTTTTCCTTTCCACATCATGACACTAATATAAATATAACGATAAGTTTGATATGTCAATTTTTTTTGCTATAAAATGTGAACAACACAATGCCTTTTGTACATACATACAGATTCTCTCTATCCTCAAGTCATTAACATTCAATCTATGCGAATTTGTCTAAGCATATATAAAGAATAACGACAGGCCAAACTATGAAGAGTGTCAAGTGTGATGAGTACACTATAATGTTGATACCCTGAGTCAGAACTTTTATCAAACAATTGGTATCCAAACAACAACAAGTGAAATGAATAAAATAAATAAACGAACAAACAAAAATGTTGAGACTAGAATTCGCTACTACACAGGTTATTCATGTATTGGAGTAGAAAACAAAGGAGATAATACCAGGGATGAATGATGGAGAATTTTGGACTCAAAGCGTTCGCTACACACAAATACTGAGACACTGAAACTTGTGTTTTGAATTGAACTGAGTGTACATGTAGCTCAGTTTAGTTCGGTTCGGTTCGGTTCGAGACCTCAAGCCCTGAATCCATTATTGTCTTTGGTTTTAACTACTTTCTAACTGACCCGAACGATTATTTAGACATCATTTTGGGTCGGTTAGTTTTAGAACCCGAGTCTTTAACCCTTTGTAGTTTGTACTACTTTTTAACTGACCTAAAATTCAGACCAATTATTATTTGTATATTTACATCAATAAACAAAATTATTATTTGTTTTTCGTGTCGGTTACTAATTTTTTCGTATGTGTCCATTATTAACTGGCTTTAGATTCAAATTTTAAAATGAAAATGAAACATTTATAATGTTTGATATGTGTCTCTACAAAATTATGGTATTTAAATTTAGTTTTTAAAATTATTTTATTTATTTTAAATTTTTATTTTTATTTTATAAATACTGTTTTGAGAGATTAAAATGCATCAATTTTTAGTAAATACTTTTTAAAATAGGGATTAAAAGTAAATAAAAAAATTTAGATTTAAATATGTCTTTGGTCCCTATAAATAAACTACTTTTTTATTTTAGTTTCTGTAAATTTTTTTGTTTAGATTTAGTCTCCGTAAAATCAAAAACAATCGGCTTTGGTCTATAAAAAAAGAACCGATAAACCGTCATGACACGTGTGTCTATAAATACACACAAACACATAATTAAAAGAGGAGTTTTGGAGTTTTTGAAAAACTCGTCATTCTCTTAATGTTGATTTGACGTTATGGACCAAAGGCGTCTCTGTTTAAAGTAGGATCAATATTGTTTTGAAAAACTCGTCATTCTCTTAATGTTGATTTGATGTTGTTCTTCAATTTTGTCCAAACTTAAGTTTTCAGATTTTCTCTATTTTTGCAAAGTAGTTTGATGATAATTGCTGTAAGATTTTTCAATTGTAGTTCTATTGTTCTTGTGATTTGTTATTTTTTCTTAAATAAAGAAGAATTCATTTTATACTCAAATATGGAACATACTCTTGCTTCAATATTGAATTTAAACATTCTTATTTCAATTTTGTTTATATATCTATCGATGCTTTGAACCGGTGAGATGTTGTGTTGCTTTAGTCTTGATCGTTTCTGCAAATTTGAATTTCTTATGATTGTTGTCAGTGATGGTTCCTTTGCAAAAAAAAAAAAAAATATGCCAATTTAAAAAATGCTTAACCAATATTTCCATTTGGTGCAATTTGGTAGGTAACCAACTAGAACATTCTTTGTATTTTTCCAAGACTTTTTCTGGGTTTTTCACATCTTATATGATCAGTATCAAAATCTTGTATGGAATCCTCTAGATTTCATCGAAATTACTTCTTTACAGTTATACACAACTTCCATAATTGTTTAACTTTTGTTAGACTCGTTGACTTTTTTCAGAGTCAGAAGAACGAAAGTTAAAGTTAAAGTGTAAATACTAGAAGTAGAGCTAGAAGTATCAAAGTCAGATTGGAGTGTGTCAATATCAGAAGCAAAGTCATACGTTAATGTGTGAATAACAAAGACAGAGTCAATAATATGCTTGTGTTGAAATAGCTTTCAAAAATATAGGCAATCATCGGAGTAGGCGTTTAATTTTGAGTAGAGGATGCGCATTCAGAGCATGTGTAATTCATTGTCTTATTTCAGTTTCTCTCGTTGTTCTGTGTTGTGTGTTTCTTCTTACCAATTGTTTCCTTTGATTCTTGTTGTTTCCTTTTATTAGTATGTTTCTTTGATTCTGTTATATCCTTTGATTCTATTGTATTATCTAATTCTGTTTGTTCCTCTGATCTATTTGATTCCTCTTATTTTGTTGGTTTCCTCTTATTTTACATGTTTCCTCTGATTTTACTCGTTTCCTCTAATTTTACTCATTTTCTTTTATTTTACATGTTTCCTCTTATTTGTTTATGGGTCTGAAATGCACTTGTTTGTTCTATTTTTATGCACACTTAATTTAGTACATAAGTATATTAAATTGTTCTCACAAATTTCCTTTTGTTATCAACAAAACTAGAAAGAAAATGTTCTCCAAAACCATCTTGGTTCTAACAGTATCTAACTTTCTTTTTTTCTTTTATACTCTTGTCTTAGAGTATTGTGAAATATAGTTCATGTATTTGCTTTGGAGGGTATGTGTGTGCCGATGGCTATGCGGTGTTTGATAAAAGTCTATGTGTTATTACAAAAATTTACATAGTTTAATTCTCTTGTGGTCATTATACAACGATCATGTTTTTCTCCAATTTTGAATTTTCTACGTTATATTTTTGTGTTACGATTGTGTTCGGCCTAGAGAAATAGAATTCTTAGTATCCTTTGTGGGGGCAACAGTGTCAGATTTTTCACATAAAAAAAAAAAAGAAGGGTGATTTTGGAAAAGATTTGTTTGGAAAGGTTATAACTAGGAAAGACTTGGTACTAAAGTGATCCTTTGTGATTCACCTTTGTTTCCTTGGAACTTACCTACTGCACGATTATAGTATGTCAAGTTTTACTGTGAAGTTTGACATAGAAAAATTTGATGAAAGAATCAATTTTCGTTTATGAAAAATTCAAGTAAATTATGTGTTGATAGAATAATTATTACACAAAATGTTGATTAGCACAAGTGCATTGGTGCAAGGTGCGCAGTGAGATTATGTTGATTGCTGAACAACTTCTAGAGAAAGCTAGTATGCAATTTGCACCATAAATTTTCAACATGGTTTTTGGCATGTAGAAGAAATTTTGTAGTGGTTTAGCTTCAATGTATGTTGAAATAATCACAAAAGAAATGCCAATATATATGACTCTAGTTTCTCATTACAAGACGCACTAGTCAAAAAGACATTAAACTTGTATATGACTTTCTTGTTTTCTCTTATATTCTTGCCTTATAGTGTTGTGAGATGTAGTTCATGTATTTATTTTGGAGGGTATGAGTGTGATGGGTGCCATTGAATGATCGACCGAAGTATATATGTTGTAAAAAATATCACATAATGTTATTTTCTTATTGTCATTTGACAAATGTCATGATTTTTATCTAGTTTTCTAGTTTACACGTTATATTCTTATGTTGTGATTGTATTTCTTTAATTTCTCTATGTTTATTTTTTCTAACAATAATTGTAACACCCCGATTTTTACAGTAAATTTTTTCTTTTTTAAAATCAAACAAATTTCTCAAAATTCTTTAAAGAAAATTAATTAACAATGCTTTCCAAGGTAAGGAAAACATCCAAAATTAAACGTTTTATTTCGAATGTAAATTATGTGAAAGTAAATAATAAAACATTCTTATCGACACTGATAACTCGACTACCTCTAAGCTAATGATACACTCTTAATCGAAGGCAACCGAATATCATTGACCCATTAGCTACATCCAATTGCCCGCATTGAATTGAAAATCGAAGTCATGACATTCAACAAGATCCATAACTCTCCATAAATGAATTATAATAATCAGGGGCATTCAGCCCAGTCCACAACAAGTAAAGGATCACCAACCAAAATTAACACATAACAATTAGCAATTATCAAAACATAAGCAACAATTAATAAAGCATGCATATTTCTCATGGTATCGAACATGACTCGTGTATCAAAGCTCCCTAATACAATGCATAGATGTCAATGCATATGATTCCAGAATATCACCTCCCCTCCGCAAAGGATGGTGGATCACCATCTAGCATGATCCATATTTTTGAAGTCTTGAAGAACATTCACGACTCCAATTCCCATTCAGGGATTGCGGACCCCAACCAATTATGGATGCATCATTATGACTCCAACCAATTATGGACGTCACTATGAATTCAACCAATTACGAACATTGATCCACTATTGCACATAGGTCAAATAAGAGTTAATAAAAACATAGCGTATGACAACAACTCAAGTTGTCTCGCAAAAACTTTTGACTCAATTAACAAAATTTAGAATCAGTAAAAATAAAAGGGGGTTTCGAATTTAGGTTCAGACAAATTGAGAAAACAAAATGAAAATCAAGTAAATTGGAACGACTAGTCCATTGGTTCAGGAATTTCAGACCCACCATACATTTTTAAAGGGTTCAATTTCTAGTTGGGATTATATTCTTGTTTGATTGTAGAATTGATCAAGCAAGCGTAAATCAACCCCATGTGAATTTTTTTTTCTTTGATCGGATTAAACATCAAAGTAAATGACTGATTATAGTTAAGAATCTAATGTCGCAGAAACTAGAATTAATTTAGAAACTAAATTCTGTAAAATCAAATTTATCAACCCTATTGTGATTTGAATTAAGAAATCAAAATAACAATTCAATCGAATAAAAAGAAATATAATCATCAATGTGAAATTAACATTATAAAATAAATCTCAAGGTCTTGATGAAATCTTGAAATAATGGATTAATCCTAGAATTTACGCTTCAATGAAAATTCGAAAAAGAAGATTAATGTTTTATTGTTTATCAAATTCCCTGAGTATTTGAGTAAATATTCCCAAAATAAAAAAAATAGGCTTACTCTAAAAAGACCAAAATGTATAGTACTTGAGCTCTAAAAGGTCCTGGCTGGAAAACAAGTGGCCCAATACTGATTATTATTAAGTAAGACTTCAGGTCACGTAATCAAAAGTTTTGACTAGAATTGGGTTGTGGTGTCAATGTAAAATTTATAATTCTAACTCTTAGCTTTCCAACGCCTACTCGCACACATCATTTCGATATTCGAAGCTCAAGTTATGGTCTGTAGAGCGAGCAAAGATCAATATGCAAATAATTCTGAGAATAAATTAAATAATTACATTAAAACTCATTTATTACCCAAAATTTAAAAATACGATATGTTGGTTATATGGCTTCTATCCTTAGGAGATTTTATACAATATTATCAACAAGATTATCTAATTCTTTCCTAAGTGATGAATTAATATCAAAACCAACTTGTTTAATATTAATTCTTATTTTAACAGCAAAAGATTCTAACAGTTTATACACAGCGGAATTTCACAATCACATGCAAGATCAATATAAAAAGTAAAGAGAGAGAGGAAATAGTGTATCAGGGGTTTTTATACTGGTTCGACTATCACTTTGATAACCTACATCCAGTCCTGAAATCTACAACAGATTTCAGCCTTTCACTAGAATGATTTGAGGAATATTTTTACAGACTTTCCAGCGTCACAACCTATCCATCCAACTCATAATCACTTATATCACAATACCAACCTATCCCTAAGAATTACTCGTCAAACTCTAGAGAGATCAAGCTGAGGCTTCTATTAGATAACCACAAGTATCCTAAAAGATAACCACCAGTGTACACTACTGGATTTCCAAAACTTCAATTACAAAAATTGTTCTTTCACAAAGAATTAAAGAACACTAAGAAAATTTGACTCAATCACAATGTAAGATCTCACACAAAAGCATTAGCCAGTGAGTATTTGTGTGTTGCAACAATTTTTCTCTCAAGGTGTTTTTCAGTCTTCAGTGTTTATGAAAAAGTGTTATCAATTTTTTTTGAAAAATTGTGATTGATTCAATTTATATATTTTCAGAAAACCAACATATAAATCGATTTTGTAATCGATTTTATTAAAGTTTAAAGCCAGCTTAATCGATTACCTAATCGATTATCGCGTGTTTTGTTTTTCTTGAATCTTGAAAATATATGAACTAATCGATTTCCTAATCGATTCCTTTAATGCACTTATCAGAGACTGATACTCAGTTGTATCAGAATCGATTGACTAATCGATTATACTTGTTTTGTTCAAACACTGAGATCAAAACAATCGATTACTCATTCGATTCATATATTAACATAATCGATTTGGCAATGGGATAAATACTTCATGTAACTTAGACATTTTACTCCAATCGATTCGTCAATCGACTTGGCTGGTCACAATGACTAAGGCATTTTACTTCAATCGATTTGCCAATCAATTTGGCTGGTCACAGTGACTAAGATGTCTTACGCCAATCGATTTGCCAATCGATTTGGCTGGTTACAGTAGCTTAGCTATTTCGTTAAAATCGATATGCCAATCGATTACACAATATGTTCCTGATAAATGATTAACCAATTGATTCTTTCAATCGATTACCTAATCGATTGATGCAAAGCTTGCAACACAAGAAACACCTATCAATCGATTATCTAATCGATTAGTGCAAAGCTTGCAACTTAAGAAACTTATTTCAATTGATTGTCCAATCGATTTCGTTGATCACAGAACACATGTCTGATGAAAAAGTATTTTCATAATCGATTTGCCAATCGATTGACTCAGTATGAGCTTGGTTCTGTGATTCACAAAATCGATTACTCAATTGATGTGCAAATCGATTGTCCAATTGATTTGTTTAAAAACAAAACACATGTTTTGATAAAACCCTTAAGTAATCGATTTCCCAATCGATTAACTTAGTGAAACCTTCATTCTGTGAGTCAGACAATCGATTGCTCAATTGATGTATCAATTGATTTATTATTTGATTGATTAAAACTTATTTTATAATTTCATTGGCAAATACTATATGAGAACTCATTATGATTAAGTCTACCTAATTGACCCTATTAACACTAGACACTCTTGTACATCAGTCTTCAAGCCTCGTATGACATCATCCATCTTTGTTTGATTGCTTGAGTTCCAAGTTTTGTCCAAGTGTGTAATGTTTGTTTATTTGCCTAAAATGTTTCTCAATTCAAATCATTAGATCAATCAAATAATGCATATACATTGTATGTTTGGAGATTAAATCAAAACATGATCAGGGAAGCACATGTCTTACAAACTCCCCCTTTTTGATTTAATGACAAACACACAATTTTAACCTTGAGATTATAATTTTATAATAATGACTAGTATTTAGAATCTCCCCCTGAATTTTAGAATCCATGATTCATTTCAACAACATATTAGAGCATACCACTTGTATAGCACATACGATCTTTTAATATCATAGCATAATAGTATCATTCAGTGTCAGAGCATTCAACTTAAACTCTTTTAAGTTTGGTATATCAAAGCGCATTATCATAGCAATATCAGTGCTTCCAATTTTGGTATGTATCAGAGTTCAATGCATTAGCAAATTCAGTACATTACCAGATATCATAGCAGCATGCCCATAATTAATCAAGTCAGAATCAGATATCAGAATTGTCAAATAGAGCAATATCACAAGTTCAATCAGAGCAATATCACATCACAAGTTCAATCAGAGCAATATCACAAGTTAAATTTGATACTAATCTCCCCCTTTTGTCATTGAATTCAAAAAGATATACAAGAGAGAATGATTAATCAAAAAGCTACTATAAGATATATACAAAAACATTACAAAGCAACAAAGAAAACAAAATCCTAAACAACTAATCTAGGGCTGCTCCTCATTATCACCAATGGGAGAGGTAGAGACTGTTGTATTATCCTCAGCAAGTGTCTCCTCACCATGAGGTTCAGTACTTTCTAGGTTGGTAGGATTTGGTTCTTCAGCTGCTTGCTTGCCAATTTCAACAATGTCTTCAAAAGACATTTTGAGACCCAAGTGTTCTTGGATGGCAGCAACATCTTGAACCACTGAGTTTAAGGTTGCTTGGAGTTCCTTAAGAGAGGCTTCCACCCTAGCATTGTGAGCAGCCTGGGACTCCATCAGTTCCAGCAACTTAGCCAAAAGCTCAGATTGGGCATCAGCTGGCTCAGTTTGTTCAGCACTTGGTTGTGCTTGTTCAGCACTTGGTTGTGCCCTTGTCCAAGTGCCATTGATTCTTTTCAATTGCATCTGATTTACAATTGATTCACCAAAAACTAGAGTAGTTTTTGTTGATTCTTCATTGAGACATTATACCTTGAAGTGTCTCAAAATCTTCGTGATTAACTGAGGGTAGGGGAGCAGCAGCTTTCCTTGTGCTGATTCCACCATGTTCATCCACACAATCCATGCCCAGCTCATCTTGCGCTCTTTGTACAGGCCCCAAAGCAGGATAATATCCAGCCTCTGTACAACGGCATGATTTCCTGATCGAGGTACTAACATCCGTGTTAGCACATACATCAGCATACGATGTTGGACCTTCATCTGACCGATTGGAAGGGATACTTTTTCAACAAAGCCTTCAATCATCAGGTCCTGAATTGCCGTATGTCGATCTACTGATGATTCCCAAGCGTCATCAGTCGAATCAGGATTTGTTCTTCCATCAATAGATTCTCCAAAGAATGGTAATCCTGACAGTTTGGGGAATTCTTCAAAAGTCATTGAGATTTTCTTACCCTTGACTTCAGCCTCGAATCCAATATTAGTGAGGTTGAAGGTTGATAGAAGGCTCTAATCAGCCTTGGGTAGATTTCCAAAGAACAGGAAAGGAAATCTACTAATCCATGAAACCTTAAGTGGTTTTGGAAAGTAAAACCATTTGAGTCAAAATAGGTAAAATCCAGAGTTCTCGCCTCTTGGATTTTCCTTTTTAAGAAAGAAGGTGGGAGAACAACTTCTTCAACAGGTTTTCCTTTGGGAGGCTGAACCTTCTTTGGTTGGGGGGAAGATATAGCTTTCTTCTTTTTCTGGATTGGCTCTTTCATGGCATCCCCCATTAGTTTCTCAGATTGAAGAACCTTCCTCTTTTTGTTGTTCCTTGATTTGTTGCAATAGCCTTCCCTTTATCTTTTGCTAATACCTTATGAGTAGGTATTGAGACTCTCTTAGCAGGAGGGGAAGGAGGTTGAGGAGAGGGTGTTCTTCCACTAGATGTTGAAGAAGAATCTAGGGAAACAGATTTTGAAGAAGATGATTGAGGTTTTTCAGTAGTTTGCTTTACTCGTGCCATTTGAAAGATTTTGGAACTTTGAGATGTTTGAGAAGATTGAGAAGGATTAAGGCACAGAAAAATTCGAGTTTGGGGGAGAAAATGTGAACTGAGAGTGAAAGTGGGTTGAGAAATCGATTTCGTAAGTGATCCTTCAATTGATAAATCGATGTCCAAATCAATTTCCTTATCAGTTCAGAAACCTTCTCATAGTAGCAGCGATTTCCAAATCGACTTATTTTGGCTCAGAGTTTTAGAATTTGATACAACCGATTACCAAATCGATGCTCGAGTTTGAGATTGGAAAATTTCTCATATCTTTAGATTTCTGAAACAAATAATCGATTATGAAATCGATTCTTTAAAAGATTTTCCAAATCGTCCATCAATTTCTCAATCGATTGTATTGATGTATACTCCAGCGTTTTTTGATATCTGAGATTACTAAATCGATTATGAAATCGATTGTGTTTGTGACTTAGACAATTAAGACACTTATGTAGCATAAATCGATTATGCAATCGATTTGGTAATGCTGATTTTCTATTTTGTCACAGGATAATCGATGTCTCAATTGATTTGTCACAGGGATCATATTTCATTTTGATCCATAATACCAAGTTTCATTCTAATATAGAAGAAACTTTCCTTGGGTAGGGCTTTGGTAAATATATCAGCTAATTGATCAGATGTATTAACATACTCAAGCATGATATTACCATTTTGGTATTGATCTCTAATGAAATGATGTCTAATCTTTATATGCTTTGTTCTAGAGTGCATAACAAGATTCTTTGTAATATTTATGGCACTAGTGTTGTCACACATGATTGGCACAGTTCCAAGATCAACACCAAAATCAGAAAGGTGTTGTTTCATCCATAAAATTTGTGCACAACAACTTCCAGCAGCCACATATTCAGCCTCAGCTGTTGAAAGTGCAACACTATTTTGTTTCTTGCTATGCCAAGACACAAGTGAATTCCCTAATAAATGGCAAGTACCAGATGTACTTTTTCTATCTAATTTAAATCCCAAGAAGTAAGTTAATTCTCCCATCATGGACATTTCAAATCTTCCTTTCATTGTATTTTCAAATTCTTTACAAAGCTTACTGTTTGTTGATCCAAAGATTATGTCATCAACATAAATTTGGACAAGCATAATGTCTTTTCCCTTTGTCTTTATAAAAAGTGTCTTATCAACATTTCCTCTTAAAAAATTTTCTTGTATGAGGAAATTGCTGAGCTTTTCATACCAAGCTCTTGGAGCTTGTTTCAATCCATAGAGGGCTTTTGTTAGTTTAAAGAAATGGTTTTGAAAAACAAGATCCTCAAATCCTGGAGGTTGACTAACAAAAACTTCCTCTTGGATGTCTCCATTTAGAAAGGCACTTTTTACATCCATTTGATATAGTTTAAAGTCAATTATGCAAGCATAAGCAAGCAGAATTCTAATGGCTTCTAATCTAGCTACAGGGGCATAGGTTTCATCATAGTCAATGCCCTCCTCTTGGTTGTAGCCTTTTGCCACTAGCCTAGCCTTATTCCTAGTTATTACCCCATTTTCATCCATTTTGTCCCTAAACACCCATCTAGTTCATATGACATGTTTGTCTTCTGGCTTTGGAACTAGGATCCACACTTTGTTTCTCTCAAATTGACTAAGTTCTTCTTGCATGGAAGCTATCCAATCACTATCCATGAGAGCTTCCTTTATATTCTTAGGTTCTACTTGAGAAACAAAGGTTGTAAAATTGCAGAATTGTCAAAGGGATTTTCTAGTAGCAACCCCTTTAGAAATTTCTCCTATGATGTTGTCAATAGGATGGTTTTTGTTGAATCTCCATTCCTTAGGTAAGTCATCTTCTCTAATAGGTTCTATGTACTCAATGTCAGTTGGAGGCACTGTTTCATTTGGTTCTTTTGGATCTGATTCTACACATTCAATAAGAGAATCATTAACTATAAGAGGGGTACTGTTCAAGTTTGTGATAAACATTTCATCAAATTTTACATGAACAAATTCCTCTATAGTTTTGGTTCTCTTATTGTAGATCCTATAGGCCTTACTAGATTGTGAATATCCTAGAAATATTCCCTCATCTGCCTTAGAGTCAAATTTCCCTAGATGCTCTTTTCCATTATTCAATACAAAGCACTTGCATCCAAAGACTCTAAAATAGGCAATATTTGGTTTTCTACCTTTGTATAGTTTATAGGGGTTTTTTTCTAAGGATAGGCCTAATGAGAACTCTATTCATCACATGAGCAGTTGTGTTTATTGCATCAGCCCAAAAGTATTTAGAAAGCTTAGAGTCATTTATCATTGTTCTAGCAAGTTCTCTATTCTTCCTTTCTACAACTCCATTCTATTGTGGAGTTCTTGGGGCTGAGTACATGTGGTGAATTCCATTTTGATCACAATAGTTATCAAAAGAATCATTTTGAAATTCTCCACCATGATCATTCTTAATGGAAACTATTTTCTGATTCTTCTCATTTTGAACTTGATTTGCAAATTTTTTGAAAATTGAGAAGGCATCACTTTTGTGAGACAAAAAATAAGTCCATGTACATCTAGAGTAATCATCAACTAACACATAACCATAC
>NC_021163.2:45499711-45500293 GCF_000331145.2 Cicer arietinum | reverse complement strand
GACTTAACTAACTTACTTTTCTCACAAGAGTCACATAATTTTTCTTTTGCAAAAGTTCTGTTGGGAAGACCTAGCACTAGTTGTTTACTAACTAGTTTATTAAGATGATTAACATGTATATGAGCAATCCTTTTATGCCACAATCAGTCTTCATCAGACTTAGATAATAAACAACAGATATCATTTACAGGTAAAGAATCAAAATTAATCATGTATATATTGTTAATTCTTTCACCTACCAATTTCATGTTTTTGTCTACCTTATGCTCAAGCGTACAAGACTGAGATGTAAAGTATACCTGGAATCCTTTGTCATACAATTGACTAATACTTAGCAAGTTGTGTTTCAAACCTTTGACATATAAAACGTCCTTGATAACTGCAGTTGATTTACTTCCTATATCTCCAACACCAAGGATTTTACCTTTATTGTTGTCACCATATTTCACATATCCATCATTTTTTGAATTGAGAGTCAAGAATTTTGATTTGTCTCCTGTCATGTGCTTGGAACATCCACTATCTAGGTACCATGAGTGCGTTTTGGATGTCAAGCACATCTGCAATACAGAATTAAACTTT
>NC_021163.2:45498962-45499466 GCF_000331145.2 Cicer arietinum | reverse complement strand
ATCATAGGTTTCTTTATTTTCCAAATTTGTTTCCAACCCTTATTAGCAAGCTTTTTCAATTTACAATTGTAATATATATGTCCCTTTTTACAATAGAAATGACATGAAAAAGAAGAGAATGAATTAACAGTTGGTTTAATGAAGATATCATGCATTTGCTTTGATTTAACAAATTTATGGTTCTGTTTAGCATTCCTGTTTTGTCTATAACCAATTCTAGATTTTTCATAATGATTCCTTTGATTTCCAAGAAGAACATTTAGGTTATTTTTACTATTAGCAAATTTAGCTAAATCAGATTTTAATGACACAACTTTTCTTTCAAGTTCAGTACAGCTAGTTTGTTTAACAAATGATTATTTTTTCAAATGTTCATTCATATCTTCAAGCAACTTATGATCTTTCTTAATTTCTTCACACATCATGCATTGTTTTTCTAGCATTTTCTTAGTGTAAATCAATTGTTTAACTACCTTAACATGTTCAGCATGCAATTCATTAAAA
>NC_021163.2:45481838-45498308 GCF_000331145.2 Cicer arietinum | reverse complement strand
CTCTTCATCAGATTCACTTTCTGAATCATCAGTTTCTGGTTCAGATTTCTCTTTGTGAGTTTGAGCCTTCAGTGAAAGTCCTTTTCTTTTCCTATTAGATTGTTCTGACTCATCTAATCTATGCAGTTCCATCTCATGCTCCCTGAGCTTTCCAAATAGTGTGGCAATAGTCATGTTTGCAAGGTCCTTTGATTCAGCAATGGCAGTGATCTTGGGTTGCCATTCTCTTGTCAAGCACCTCATTAGTTTTCCTATTTGTTGCTCATTGTCCATAATTTTTCCTAGAGCATGTAGATTGTTGATGATGTGAGTGAACCTTGTCTGCAAGTCATTGATTGACTCATCCTTTTTCATGTTGAAAAGTTCATACTCATGCATTAAAGTATTTGTTCTGGCCCTTTTGACATCTGTTGTGCCTTCACGAGTTTCTTGAAGTGTGTCCCACATTTCCTTTGCAGTTTTGCAGTTTTACACCCTGAAAAATTCATCAGCACTCAAGGTAGAGGTTATTATATTCTTGGCCTTTGCATTATGGCCAACTTTCTTTTTGTCATCATTAGACCAATCAGCTCTTGGTTTGATGATGATGGATGATCCCTCAGTGCCTGCAAGTTTAGGCACATAGGGACCATTTTCCACTGCCTCTAAGATGTCAAGCCGACAAGCCTCTAGAAAGATGAGCATCCTCTTTTTCCAGTACATGTATGCTGACCCATTAAAGGCAGGGGGTCTAGTTAAAGATGCCCCTTCACCCAAAAATTCAATAGAAGTCATTTTCTTTTTGAGAACTAGTCTAAAAGATCAGCCTCTTGATGCCAATTTTTGGTTATATGGCTTCTATCCTTAGGAGATTTTATACAATATTATCAACAAGATTATCTAATTCTTTCCTAAGTGATGAATTAATATCAAAACCAACTTGTTTAATATTAATTCCTATTTTAATAGCAAAAGATTCTAACAGTTTATACACAGCGGAATTTCACAATCACATGCAACATCAATATAAAAAGTAAAGAGATAAAGGAAATAGTGCACCAGGGGTTTTTATACTGGTTCAGCTATCACTTTGATAACCTACATCCAGTCCTGAAATCTACAACATATTTCAGCCTTTCACTAGAATGATTTGAGGAATATTTTTATAGACTTTCCAGCGTCACAGCCTATCCATCCAACTCGCAATCACTTCTATCACAATTACCAACCTATCCCTAAGAGTTACTCGTCAAACTCTAGCGAGATCAAGCTGAGGCTTCTTTTAGATAACCACAAGTATCCTAAAAGATAACTACCAGTGTACACTACTGGATTTCCAAAACTTCAATTACAGAAATTGTTCTTTCACAAAGAATTAAAGAATACTAAGAAAATTTGACTCAATCACAATGTAAGATCTCACACAAAAGTATTAGCTAATAAGTATTTGTGTGTTGTAACAATTTTTCTCTCAAGGTTTTTTTCAGTCTTCAGTGTTTATGAAAAAGTGTTATCAATTTTTTTTGAAAAATTGTGATTGATTCAATTTATATATTTTCAGAAAAACAACATATAAATCGATTTTGTAATTGATTTTATTAAAGTTTAAAGCCAGCTTAATCGATTACCTAATCGATTATCACGTGTCTTGTTTTTCTTGAATCTTGAAAATATATGAACTAATCAATTTCCTAATCGATTCCTTTAATGCACTTATCTGAGACTGATACTCAGTTGTATCAAAATCGATTGACTAATGGATTATACTTGTTTTGTTCAAACACTGAGATCAAAACAATCGATTACTCATTCGATTCATATATAGTAGGACGGGTAGCTCTAGCCACATTCACCACAGGTTCCACCTTTGGAGCCGTGCAATCCTTTGCCATGTGTCCTGGCTTCTGACAAGCGTAACAGGTGAGAATGTTAGGGGTACAAGCGTTAGCATAATGTCCCTCTTCCCCACAACGAAAACATCGGACCACTCGTCCTTGTTGTCTCCCGAAATTCTGGTTCCTCGGGCGATTTTGTCCACTGTTGTTAGTTCGTGGTCGATCATAGGGTTTATCAACTTGTTTCCCCTTGTTGTTCTGGTAATTCACCCGACTAGGCCCTCTTGTACCGAAATTCCCTCCTCGGCTAGCTCTCTTGTTCTTCATATCCTCAACTTCCCTATACTTTTCCACAAGGGCTTGGAAACATTGAATTCCCAAGGGTAAGACGGAGTCTTTTAAATACTTCCTGTAACTTAGACATTTTACTCCTATTGATTCGTCAATCGACTTGGCTGGTCACAGTGACTAAGGCATTTTACATCAATCGATTTGCCAATCAATTTGGCTGGTCACAATGACTAAGATGTCTTACGCCAATCGATTTGGTTTGTTACAATAGCTTAGCTATTTAATTAAAATCGATATGCCAATCGATTACACAATATGTTCCTGATAAATGATTAACTAGTTGATTCTTTCAATCGATTACCTAATCGATTGATGCAAAGCTTGCAACACAAGAAACACCTATCAATCGATTATCTAATCGATTAGTGCAAAGCTTGCAAATTAAGAAACTTATTTCAATTGATTGTCCAATCGATTTCGTTGATCACAGAACATATGTCTGATTGAAAAAGTATTTTCATAATCGATTTGCCAATCGATTGACTCAGTATGAGCTTGGTTCTGTGATTCACAAAATCGATTACTCAATTGATGTGCAAATCGATTGTCCAATTGATTTGTTTAAACACAGAACACAGGTTTTGATAAAACCCTTAAGTAATCGATTTCCCAATTGATTAACTTAGTGAAACCTTCATTATGTGAGTCAGACAATCGATTGCTCAATTGATGTATCAATTGATTTATTACTTGATTGATTAAAACTTATTTTATAATTTCATTGGCAAATACTATATGAGAACTCATTATGATTAAGTCTACCTAATTGACCCTATTAACACTAGACACTCTTGTACATCAGTCTTCAAGCCTCGTATGACATCATCCATCTTTGTTTGATTGCTTGAGTTCCAAGTTTTGTCCAAGTGTGTAGTGTTTGTTTATTTGCCTGAAATGTTTCTCAATTCAAATCATTAGATTAATCAAATAATGCATATACATTGTATGTTTGGAGATTAAATCAAAACATGATCAGGGAAGCACATGTCTTACACGATAGAAAACTAATCTTAAGTTGAAAAAAAGCTTTCAAAATGTCAAAGTACAAAGCCATAAAAAAGTACCCAAATGCATTGATCAAACATCACTTAATATGTATGCATGAACATATATATACTCCGCAATATATATACTCAAGTCTATCAGACTTTCCAATCAACAATGTCTCAAATTTCTTCTATTCCTCCTGACCTTTAATCAAGTAAATTTTATTAGGTTAAAACGCAATCGGAAGACCTGAGCAAACCTCACCAATTCAACATACTCTTTAAAATCACCGTAAGATTTACTTTCCCTCAACACAAATATTTTATACTTAATTAGAATAAACTTACTAACTTAAACCTTTAAAACACCAAAAACACTTTTTATTTTGAACAATTTTTCCTCAAAAACACGAACGACCAATTTTTTAATAGTTTGAAAACTCAACCAAAACCATAGAAATAAATTATAGAGTCATAAAGTTTAATACATATTATTTATATCAAATTAAATAGTCCTAAGTTAAAACACCTTTGATTAAAACATTTGAATTCTACTAAATATATACCAAGGCCTTTTTTTTTCTTTCAAAATAATATCATCAAATATATTTCACATTATACATTTCTTATTAGCTTTCATGTAACACCCCGTTTTTCTTAGCGAGGGTATATTTTTTTTTTTCAAAAGTAATTAAAAACGAACAAAGAATTAAATTAGGAATGCCTTTGGATAAATAATTGAGTCATTATAATTTACAAGCAGCGGAAAGTTTCTCCAATTATAAATCCAAAACATTTACACAACGTCAAATGGTACATGGAACCCATTCGAATAAGAAGTCAAACTGAAAATATTAGTATAAATACAGTTTTCCAAACTAAAGATACTCCAATCCCAAAAAGAAGGACACCTAGTTCCTATACATCATCCTAATCTGATCATCCTACCAAAAAGCTATACACCCTGAGTATCTCCACGCGCCCCGTGAGATCCTCTTAATGTAACTGCAATCACGCGTTCCCATCTCCATTCCCGTCCGTAGGGTACGAACCGGTAGGATCGTCCTGACTCTCATCTGAGGGCAAAGCCCAGATTTCCACAATAATTGTAAAGGGTCACCAACCGAAAATAACAGATAACACATAACATTTAAGTTTTAAATGCACAAAATAACCTTTCAACTAAGCATGCACCTTAAAAGGATTTTCCATATGCTAAAAGTTCATATAATGCTTGCCAATTAACAATGAACTCAAAATAAAGTTCTCAATCCATCAAGTAATACATAACTGACCAAAGCATTGATAAATCAATTGAGCAATCGATTATCTAACTCAAAATAAGGACTTTTGCTGAGCCAATCGATTGCCAAATCGATTTGGTCAGTTCTGCTGAGTTTCTGCATGACCAAATCGATTTCTAAGTCGATTTTGTCAGTTCTGATGAGTCCCTGGGTTGCCAAATCGATTTCCAAATCGATTTCGGCAGTTTTGCTGAGTTCCTGCCTCTCTGCCAATCGATTTCCAAATCGATTTCTTAAAAGATTTTGAAAGATATATTTATACAATCGATTGGCAAATCGATTAGGTCAAAATGGTGAACTTCCTGCAACTCATCCAATCGATTGGGAAATCGATTTCCCTCATCATTTTTCCAAAAATTCATAACTAACTCAATCACATTCATACATAATCTCAAATCCTAACACTTAGCACTGATAACGCAATCGCTACAACATCATTAGTTTCGAAATAGTATTGCAAGCAAACATGTTATCACCAAATTCCAAAACATAACACTTAACATTTATAACACAATTAATACAACATCATGGGTTTCAAAATGGTATAGCAATCCAACATGTTATCACCAAATTCCAAAACATAACACTTATAACACAATTACTACACATACCAAATGAACCAACAATTCACAATTTAACAGGGTGTAGTCTCTCACGGACAAACACCTGTGCAGTCTCTCACGGACAAACACAATTCCCTAAGGAACGTAAGTCGTAAACGTACTACCTATCACGGGTCCGTACCGTTTACCGAGGTGCCACCTATCCCGGGTCTGCACAACTTACCAAACGTAAATCGTAAACGTACTGCCTATCACGGGCCCGTACCGTTTACCAAGGTGCCACCTATCACGGGTCTGCACGATTTACCAAAACATACATAAGTAAACGAGACATTAAGAGATTCCCCATTCTTAATTCTCATCTAACTTAAACCAGGGCGTAGTCTCTCACGGACAAACCCCTGCGCAGTCTCTCACGGACAAACACAATTCCCTCAGGAACGTAAGTCGTAAACGTACTACCTATCACGAGTCCGTACCGTTTACCGAGGTGCCACCTATCCCGGGTCAGCACAACTTACCAAAACATACACGAGTAAACGAGACATTAAGAGATTCCCCATTCTTAATTCTCATCTAACTTAAACCAGGGCGTAGTCTCTCACGGACAAACCCCTGCGCAGTCTCTCACGGACAAACGCAATTCCCGCAGGAACGTAAGTCGTAAACGTACTACCTATCACGGGTCCGTACTGTTTACCGAGGTGCCACCTATCCCGGGTCAGCACAACTTACCAAAACATACACGAGTAAACGAGACATTAAGAGATTCCCCATTCTTAACGCCCAGTTAACTTAAACGATTTTCAAAAACAAATATTAAGTAACCGAGACATTAAGAGATTCCCCATTCTCAACGCCCAGTTAACTTAAACGATTTTCAAAAAAACAAATATTAAGTAACCGAGACATTAAGAGATTCCCCATTCTCAACGCCCAGTTAACTTAAACGATTTTCAAAAAAACAAATATTAAGTAACCGAGACATTAAGAGATTCCCCATTCTCAACGCCCAGTTAACTTAAACGATTTTCAAAAAAACAAATATTAAGTAACCGAGACATTAAGAGATTCCCCATTCTTAACGCCCAGTTAACTTAACAATTTTCAAAACAAAATATTAAGTAACCGAGACATTAAGAGATTCCCCATTCTTAACGCCCAGTTAACTTAAACGATTTTCAAAAAAACAAATATTAAGTAACCGAGACATTAAGAGATTCCCCATTCTTAACGCCCAGTTACATAAATGGTACTTTAAAATTATGGGTCTTACATTACTCCCCCCCTAAAATTAGTTTCGTCCTCGAAACTATGCATCGATAAACAACTCTGGGTGTTGTTCTCTCATCTTGCTCTCCAATTCCCAAGTCGCATCTCCAGTGATTGGGTTCCAAATCACCTTGACCAACGAAACATCCTTGGTCCTCAACCGCTTAATCTTCCTGTCATCAATTCTCACGGGTGGTACTTCGAACGACATGTTATCCTTTAGCTGGATTGCGTCTGGTTCGATCACGTGAGATGAATCTGCGAGATATTTCCTCAGTTGTGACACATGGAACACGTCATGAATATTGGACAGTATCGGAGGGAATGCAATCCGATAAGCAACCGGCCCAATTCGTGCAGAAATCTGATATGGTCCAATGAATTTAGGAGTCAACTTCTTCGATTTCAAGGCTCTACCTACTCCAGTAGTAGGTGTGACTCTCAGAAATACATGGTCACCCTGTTCGAATTCCAAAAGTCTGCGACGCTTGTCCGCGTAACTCTTCTGGCGATCTTGTGAAGTCTTCATTTTCTCCTTGATCTTCCTTACTTTAGCTGTGGTCTGTTGCACCATCTCTGGTCCGACAATCATATTCTCACCGTCTTTATACCACTATTTTGTTTCAAAAAAAAATTCTAAACTTTTTCCCAAGACCATTTTGTTTCCCTTTCCCTTAAAGTTTTTAATGTCAATGATTATAAATATTTCCCTTTCCCTTAAAGTTTTTATGAAAACATTAATTTTGAGAATGGTTCAACATATGCTTCAACTGATTTCGACACAGATACATATGAGCCGGACCAAATTGAGGAGATTGCAAAAGCAGTTGAAGATCTTCAAGATTGTCCTAAAATATTTGAGAGTTTGTTGAGTGATGCAGAGAAACCATTATATAAGGGTTGTACTAAATTCACAAGACTGTCAGCGATATTAAAGTTGTACAACTTAAAAGCGAGTAATGGATGGTCTGATAAAAGCTTCACAGAATTATTAACACTCTTAAAAGATATGTTGCCAGATGATAATAAACTTCTCAGTCAAACCTACGAGGCTAAACGAATTTTGTGCTCTATTGGCATGAGTTACGAAAGGATTCATGTGTGTCCTAACGATTGCATTTTATTTCGCAACGAATATGAATTACTAAAGGTGTGTCTGAAATGCAATGTCTCTCTATATAAGAAGAAAGAATCTACTCCAGCAAAAGTCGTGTGGTATTTTCCTATAATACCAAGATTTAGGCGCATGTATCACAGTGAAGGAGATTTAAAACACTTGACATGACATGCAGATGAAAGAATTAGAGATGGAAAGTTTTGACACCCTGCAGATTCTCAAAGTCCTAACAGAGAAGTGGCATTCTTGGTGAATACGAATAAAGAAAAGCAACTTTTGGATCAGCTCCAACGTGAAATACAAATGGAGAGTGAAAACGCTAGTTGCAACATTGGTCTTAAAGTCTTCCCGAGGTAATTAATTACTTAATAAAATAAGAAATTCATTCAAGCTAATTGTTTCACATACTTATGTATTAACCATTGATTTAAGGTGTTTCTACTTGCATGTTCTATTTATCCTCCCCTACTCATCGCAAGGTTGGAAAAGGAACATTGTGCAATACTTTGGGAGAAGTATTGCATAATACTCTGATCCCTGCCGGCCATGTCAAAGTATCACCCATGATTGCTTTTGAACCAAATGTACCGTTGCCTATACCGGACAACGATGGAGATATGAAGTATTTGGGAGCAGCAATAGGTAGTTACGTGGCATGGCCCAAAAATCTTGTTGCCCTTGATAAGGTATGTTTAGTTGAAATGTATGTTTAATTGATATGTATATTTAATTGCACGATATATGATTATGATTGATTATATTTAATTGTTGATTTTTTCCGCTGTTAACTTTAATTTCACATTTATTTAGATTCATAAAAGTCTAAAGGAAATGACAAGAAGATTCCCCGCAACGAGTCAGTCACGTCACCGGAAAAGGTTTGTCACATTTATTCTGGCAAGTTTGTCATTTTTTCTAGATTCAATTAACTAACAAACTGATTAACCTCATTTTTTCAGATTCAATCAAAACCACCCACACAACAAACCTGCCAGAATAAAGCCACACCATAGCTGGATGTTTGTGGTAAAAATAAAGCTGGCAAACTTCAAAATTTGGAGGGTAATAACGCTGCCAAAATTCAAAAACGGGATCGGGGTAAATCAGTTGTTGCTCCTAACATAAGTCATCCACGCCTTGCTCGATTTGGGTCGTATCTTGACATACAAGCAAAAACGAATATGGACATCAACGATTCACATATCATAAGCATGGAGAAAGCTATTTTCGGAGATGAGTATGAAGAACTACTTGAAAAAGAGCACATATACGAACTTCTCAATCATAAGGAGTTGAGTGCTACTGTCATCAGCTTATACATTAGGTAAAATACTTTATTTAAGATAAAAATTACTTTTAATTACATTTATTGGTAATTAATTTAATTTATTGGTAATTAATCTAATTTGAAATTTTCATTGAAGGTTTTTGCATGAGAAGTTGGTGCGCACGCGCAAATTGTCAAATAGATTTTCATTCTTGTCTCTGCAGAAGCTTTCAATGTTTAAACTCGATCCAGTTAATGTAAAGAAATATGGTGTGGATATCCTACTGGGAAATAAAGAGAAGGATAAGTTGTTCCTTGCGCCATATAATTCAGGGTAATTATATATTCTATATTTATATCTTTTTTAATTTATGAGATCTTAATTTATTAGTTGTGTAAACAAAATTGTCAACCAAATTTTTGTTGTTGTAGGGCACATTGGGTGCTGTTTGCAATCAATGCAACCTCTGAAGTTATATACTATTTAGATCCCTTGCACCGTCATTACAACAATCACTCGGATATAAAAACTATCATCGACACATAAGTAATATTCATTTATTTCTTACATATATGTATATAAATAATGTGTTTGTTAATGCTATAATAATCACATTTATTTGATAGTGTTTTACAAGTTTTCCGAGTTCAAATGGGTGCTACAGTGTCGAAGCAAAAGTCAAATAACATCACATGGATTCCAATAAAGGTTTGAAATGTATGCCTTTAAAATTTCATTAACAATCAATGCACAAATATTTATTGACTTATATGTTTTATTTTATAGTGCCCTTGTCAAACTAACGACATAGACTGCGGGTAATATATATTGCGATTCGTGAAAGAGATTGTTGATATAAATCAAACTATAATCCCAGAAACGGTACTGTATTTTCATTATATTTTGATTTTCATATATAAACTATGTATATATTTGATCCTAACTTATTTATGTTCAAATTTTATATCGCACAGTACTTTGACAATACTAGTCCAACATACTCTGAAAGAGATCTAACTGAAATAAAGGAAGATTGGTGTAATTATGTGATCAAAATGAAAATTATTTGATTTGCTGAGAAATTGGCTTGCTGCAAGGTTGTGAAATATGTAAATGTAAAAAATATGTGTTGTGTTGCAAGGTTCTGTTGTAAATATATAAAGTTATATAGTTCTGTGTTTTTGTGAATATGTAAATGTAAAAAATATATAATTGTGTCAATATCATGTGTTGTTTGTATACTGATTGTTTCAATATGTAAAGTTACAAGTTTTGTTGTGAACTGATTGTGTCAATAGGTAAAATTATAAAGTTATGTGGTTCTGTTGTTGTGAACTGATTGTGTCAATATGTAAAATTACAAGTTTGTTGTTGTTGTTGTTTAAATGTAAAATATAGTAATTGTGTCAATATCATGTGCTGAATGAAAATGATTTTGGAAAAAAATTAAAAGACAACACTTTCTTAAAAAAATGCCATAAAAAACCTGTTTATACAAACAAGCGTAATTTTAAGAATTCCATTTACAACGTTTTTTTTAATAAAAATAGAATAAGAATGCACCTATTACAACGCTTTTTTGAAAAAGCGCTATAAAACTATTACAACAAGCAGCGCGTTTTTAGAAGGATTTATAACGCTTTTTCATTTTAAAGAGCATTGTTGTATCTTTTTAAAGCGCTAGATACTACAGCGCTTAATTTTTGTAAAAAGCGATGTAAATGGCTTAAAAAAAGCGCTGTAAAATACTATTTTTTGCGTAGTGACTGTTAACTCGGTGTCAACGGTCTCGAATCATTTTCGAGTCACAAAGAGCTAATTATCTAAACATAGAATTTTAAACACTTTTTCTCGAATCAATTCCGTCCGATAAGCATCCTTGAATCATATTCTAACACTGCTATGCATATTTGAACTAGGGGTTGGAATAGGCTAGGCCAAACCGAGCTTTGACGGTTAAATTTTTAGGCCCAAGCCTGGCCTACGGCCTATCATTTTCGACCTAACCTGACCTATTTAAAAGTCTCGCCTCACCTAAAAGCCTATTTAAAAGTCTTATTCACATTAATGATTCTTCTAACAAAATGATTTTTAAAAAATTTGAAACAAATACCCCTTAAACCCTAAAAATTGATTTTTGGTTTCAAAAAATAAATTTTTTCCTGAAACAAACACACCCATTATTACCTCTCAAACAAATCATCTCAAACAAACTCGAACATATTCAGTAATAATATAATTAATATTATTATCAACTTTGAAATACTTCTAAAGAGACTGCACCTATTTTACTTCTAAAGGGATTGCACCTATTAACATTTGTTTTACTATTTTTTTTTTACAGATTCACATATACTGTATTTGATTTAAAATTTATTTTTATTTATAAAACCTAAAATTAGAAAAACTTCGATGGAGTTTTTAGAAAATTTTTAAGAGATTTTACAAAGACTAACTTTACTAAAGGAATGCAAAGATAAAAGGAGAAAAAAAGAATTTTAAATAGTAATATAAACGATTCAACTAAATAAAAAAGGGAGAAGAAAAAAACGGAAAGAATATGGAAAGGTTGAATTAATAAGAAAGAGAGAAGAAAAGAATGGAGAGAATATGGAAAGTTTGCTAAATTTAGAACAACTACTGATTGATATACTTTTAAATAGGAAATAATATTATTAAATAATAATAAAAAATAAAATTAATAAATAATAAAATATGTATAGGTCGGCCTCTGAGACCTAATAGGTTTTTCTATAAGCTTGAACTTGACATATTTAAATAAATACACTTTAAAAATAGTTAAGTCTAGCCTTTTTATTAAACAAATGCAATTAAAGCGCATATGTATGGACATGTTGCACATTAAACATGTATTTCACCATATTTCTCATACTCTAGCTGGTTTATAAGTTACAACAAAGAAAATCCTATTGATGTAAAATTGCCTAATGGAAATTTAGTTGAGGCTACTTACACTGGTAGAATACAATTGAGTGCAGACCTAGTGTTAGACAATGTGCTATTCTTACCAAGTTTTGTAGTCAATTTGATATATGTTTCTAATATGTGTCTTGAGCAGTCTTGCTCACTAATATTTAAATCAAACTAACTGTACAATACATGGGAGGAGTTTGAAGACGATTGGTTTGGCTAAACAAATTGATGGATTGTATTACTTATAGGAATAATTAAAGCTTTCAGGTTCTACATCTAGTTTTCTTACTACACTTAGTTTGAATACAAAAACGGTTTCCACTACTGAATTATGGCATTTGCATTTAGGGAACTTGTCATATGATAGAATGTTAGAAATGAATAAGCAATATGGCTACATTTGTGTTTGCAGCAGAAAACCTTGTGACATTTGCATTATGTCTTGACAAAAGAGATTGTGATTTCCTATCAGTAATCATAATGTTGTTTCTGTTTTTGATTTGGTACACCTTGATATTTGGGGACCTTTCTCCATTAAATCAATAAATGATTTTAGATATTTTCTTAATATTTTAGATGATCATAGTAGATATGTTTGAATTGTGATGCTAAAGTCTAGTCTGAAGTGCCAAGTAGAGTGCATAATTTTGTGGCTTTGGTGGAAAATCAATTTGGTAAATGTGTTAAAAGGATAAGAAGTGATAATAGGCCAGAATTCTTACTTACTGAATTTTATTCTACGAAAGAAATTATACATCATAGTAGTTTTGTGTCAAATGCACAACAAAATGGTAGGGTGAATAGAAGGCCCTAACACATTTTAAACATAAGTAGAGCTATAATGCTTCAATCTAAGCTTCCCAAAACTTATTGGTTTTACTCAGTGCTACATGCAATTTTTCTAATGAATAGGATTCCCACTAGATTGTGGGGAAACAAGTCCTTATATGAAGTACTTTATAGAACACAACTTGATCTTAGCCTTTTATAGATCTTTGGTTGTTTGTGTTATGCATCTACTTTACCCACTAATCATCATAAGTTTGATTCTAGAGCAAGAAAATGTGCCTTCTTATATTACAAATCTGGTATGAAAGACTACTTCTTACTAGACACTCACACGAGGGAAATATTTTCTGTCAAGAAATATTCACTTTTATGATTTGGAACTGCCTTTTCAACATACAATTCAGGATATCAAGCCTGCATTTATGCCTCTTATATGCCTGCACCCACAACTGGCCATACCTCTATCCTTGCCTTTTGTCCCTCACATGCACATGACTTTTCTTATATTCACACGGGTGTTGTCTCATCACCTTTACCATCTTCTAATACACCAATCAACTCTTTTTCACCTAACCAATTAACTCTTACACCTATTCCTACTAGGAAAACTTCCAAGCATACACAAAAACCAACTTACCTCAATAATTATGTTTGTAACTCAAGCTTCCTCCACTACCACTTATCTTTTATCCAAAGTTTTGTCTTATTCTTGTCTATCAAACATCAAGCCTATTCCCTATCTCTTACTTCAGAAAATGAGTCTCCTTTCTATGCAGCAGCTAGCAAAGACGCTAGATGGCAAGAAGACATGAGACTAGAAATTGAAGTTCTCAATACCAACAAAACATGGCAGTTTGCTGACCTCCCTTCTAGTGCAATTCCCATTGGTAACAAATGGGTTTAAAAAATTAGAAGGCATGCTGATGATACCATTGAACATTACAAAGCTCGCTTGGTTGCTCAAGGCTTTAATCAAACTAAAGGATTGAATTACTTTGAGACATTATCTCTCGTGGCTAAGCTTTCTATCATACGAGTTCTTTTAGTATTTGCTTCTATTCATGGATGTCACCTCCATCAACTAGACATCAACAACACTTTTCTTCATGGAGATCTCCATGAAGAGGTCTATATGAAACCACCACAAGGTGTTATTCCTCCCAAGCTAGGGCAAGTATGTAAGCTTCTCAAGTCTATCTATGGCCTTAAACATACTAATCGTCTATGGTTTGAAAAACTCATATTTCTTCTTGGCCATGGTCACACACAAGCACAATCTGATCACACATTCTTCGTTGGCTCAACCAATACTTCATTCACTATACTCCTTGTTTACGCTGATGATGTTATTCTGGTTGAAACTTCCATGTCTTAATTTGATGTGCTTAAGAAAACTTTGATTGATGATTTTTGAATTAAAAACCTTGGTGAGCTGAAGATATTTCTTGGGCTGGAAGTTGCATGCTCCTTTGACAGAATTTTAATATGCCAACGGACGTATTGCTTGGATCTTCTTGCTGATTCTGGTCTTACTGGTTGTAAACCAATCAACACGCCTTTGGATCCCATTGTCTGATTGCATCAAGATTCCAACACTTCTTTTTCTGACCTCACAACTTCCAGACGTTTGGTTGGTCGTCTTCTTTACCTTACCACCACAAGTCCAGATATTGCCTTCACAACTCAGCAACTTATTTAGTTTCTGGCTTCACCCACTAAAGTTCATTACTGTGTTGGTCTCCGTTTGTTGTGTTGCCTAGGTCTTGGTTTATTTTTTTTCTTGCAACTCTGTTATGCAGATTCTAGGCTTGAGTGACGCTGATTGGGGTGGAGGTATTGATTCTCGTCATTCTATATCTAGTTATTGATTTTTCATAGGAAGCTCCCTTGTCACTTTGAAGTCCAAGAAACAACAGATCGTACCATGTTCCTCAACTGAAGCTGAGTAGCGTGCCCTTACTTCTGCAACCTGTGAGATTCAATGGATTTCTTACCTTATGTGTGATCTTTCTCAGCACCCTTCCCAGATGATGACTCTTCATCATATGCATATTTTCCCACTATTTTAGTCTTATTTATCCTCAATCATTAGTTAAATTAAGGATTTATTTGATATATTTTGTTGATTTTTGTTCTTTGAGTTAATAAAGTGTTTTTTGTGTTTATTTCAGTGATTAAGTAGCAATTTTTCGTAATTTTACATTGCGTTATGTTTTGGTGCAGTGCTGAATTTTGGTGAGAAATCAACATGACATATGTAGAGTATCTCAGCCATATCTGGAGTTGTAGATGTCCAATTGGAGTCAAACCAAGTTCAAATGAAAGCTAAGATCCATAGCTACAACTGTCATGAAGACCCCAGAACCAAATTAAGACTCGAAAGAGGAGAAACATGCAATATACGCCGAACAGCAGATACTGCGCGCCCAAGCGCACATGAAGCGCGTTTTCCAGCAGTTCCTACTGCCCAAACGCGCCTGGAGCGCGCGACACGTACCAACAACCATAAAAACACAAATTTTTACTGTTTTAGGGATCTTTTTCACTCTTGGGAAGTTGGGAGACTTGTGCCCTAGCATAGAAACTCAAAGACAGCCGTTTCTAACATCATTGGAGCAGTTTTATCAAGAATCATTCATGAATCCTTCTTGTAATTCTTCTCTAATCTCTATCTCTTTTATCTCTGTCATGAGTAACTAAACCCTATTTGTTAGGGATGAGTGTAACAAGATGAAACCCTTATTTTTATGATTTGATTTCTAGTTATATGAATGAGTTTATTGAATTATTTTTCTCATCTCTGTGCTTAATGCTTTTTATTGCTTGATCAACATTAAAATGTTCTACGATTTGTATTTTGAAACGGAAGTGGACTTTACAAATGCTTGAGATGAGAAATTCATGAATTTGTAGTCTAGACATAGGTGCAGGTCATGAAACCAATTAAATTAGTTGCAAAGCAATAATTTCCCTCACATTTTTCTCAATTTATAAAGGATCAATTTTACTATTGTTGTCAATTTTAAATATTATTTCAATCAACTTGGGAACTTTTTGTTCAATTTTAGTAACTAAATATAATTCAATAGTAAAATGCAATCCTTGAGTTCGACACTCGGTACTACCATTTTATTATTACTTGCAACGATTCAGTACACTTGCTGAAACGCTATCAAGTTTTTGGCGCCGTTGCCAGGAATTGCCATATCACTATTGAATTTAAATTATTTACTGAATTGAAATTTTTTGCTCTGCAATAAAATTTCTTCTTTTATTTTATTTCAAAAAAAAATTATGTTTTAAAACTGTTTTGTTTTTACTTAATTATTTATTTTTCTTTAGTTTAAACTCTTCATTACTCACAATCTGTCTAACCTTGTATGCGAGGCCAGTCCTCAGCTGAACTTATCTTTGATCCAGAAATTGAAAAAACAGCGAAGGCACATCGAAAGGCGGCTCGAGAAAGGAGACAAAGGGAAATACATTTAGTTGTGGAAGAAGAGGTTTTGGGTGATTCCATCATAGTTACTGAAATGGCCGATCCACCACTGCCAGAACATACTCTCGGCGAGTATGGGAATCGGAATAGAAATCGTGCTCGATTGCCCATCCATAACCAACCAGTTATAGTCAACAAGTTTGAAATAAGTCCCGCTCTATACCAAGAGTTGAAGGAGATTCATTTTGCTAGTAGACATAACGAAGACGCCAATAGACATCTCACAAATTTCTTTGAATTATGTGAAACAGCGAAGGTGGATGGTTTGTCTGAGGAAGGCAAGAGAATGAAACTGTTCCCATTTTCATTGACAGATGATGCAAATGAGTGGCTTCATTCCTTTCCTACTGACAGCATCACCACATGGGATGATCTTGAAGATAAGTTCTTGGAACAGTACTTTCCCCCAGCTATGTTTGTTAGAAAAAGGCAAGAGATTTCCAGTTACAAACAAAAAGAGGGAGAATCTCTCTATGACACTTACAGGAGATTCAAAAACTTACTTGCAGGATGTCCTAATCATGCTTATGACGATACTGCCCAAATGCAAATATTCTGCAATGGTTTGAGAGC
>NC_021163.2:45471511-45481338 GCF_000331145.2 Cicer arietinum | reverse complement strand
GGTGGTTTGATGCGTCTATCGCCAATTTCTTCCAGCTATCAAGTTGCAAATGTTTTCACCAATGCATTTGGTCCTAGTGTGTTTAACACTCTTATGATAAGAGTACTGACTAGCAATTACATATCAATTAATTAGTTTCCTTTCTACTTTGGTATTTTCTGATGTGGCTTCACATTCAGTTATGATAATTTGTTATTTCATGCACCTATATAGTGGTGGTGATCTAATATTTGAATATAATAAGATATTTTTACCAATATATGATATGGAAAATTGGCATTGATTTCTTTTGATAATTGACTTTCTAAAGAAAAAAAATTGGTTTATCTCGACTCGTATCAAAGTGAGTTTGTGCTTAGTAGCAAGAAGGCAAGTATCATTAAATTGGTATCAACATGCATATTTTAGTTTTAATCTTACATTTTCAACCATTACAAAAATCACTAACTAATAACAATCATATCTTTCTAGTATAATTTTATGGAAGAATTATGCGTATTGGGTGATAAAATGGATGATGCAAATGAGAGCCGATGAATATAAGATTAAAGTATGAAAAATTTGTTGCAAAATATAGTTTTTAATTTCATTACATTATATGAAATTGGCACTAACGACTTTTCCACAATTATGCTAACAAACTGCACTACAATTGACAATGGATCCTTACAATAAAATGAGGGATTTGATCTTGTCAAATTCATTGAAACACAAACAACATTTCATGAAGGGAAATGAAACATGAAGTGTATAATTTATGAATTAGTCCCCTTCTTCTTTGGAAGCTCGATGTGGCAGCTTTAGTCTATCAAACTTTCTTTTAAATTCCATGGAGTTGTTATTTGCTTTCCTCCAATCCCAATGAGCCACCACATTAGATTCACTAAATTGTACTCTTGTTGACATGGGTGTGTCATGGCCATTTCATGAGATTTGTTTTTTCTCCATGATTTTTCCAATTTAGTCATTTGATTTTTTTATATGTTAAGTGCCTTAGTCTTCTTCCACTAAACGGCGTTGTTCTTTTTTTTTTTTTTTCTTCTTTCTTCTTTCCATTATGAGTGAACTAAATTTAATTGGTCTCATTGACCGCAAAAACTTGGTTTGACGATGGTTGAGAAAGGTTGTGAGTTTATTAGTAAATGAAAAAGGAACTTTGTCAAGTTTTCTTTTTAATGCTTAGAAACCGAAACCAAGTTGGAAACTAAGACTAGAAATTGCAATATAAATAGCTAGCAGACTAGAAATGTGGTACATATGCTTGAGTAAACTTATGGTTAGTGTTGGATTCATAGTTAGAGTTAATTTGAGCCATCAAAGCCATGTAGTCATCATCATATGATTCATCATAATCATCCCATGTAACCATCAGAATGTTCTTTATGGGTTTGAAGTCCATAACAAATTATGTTTTTCTTATCAGACTTGTCATCATTTTCTCTACTGGACTGCCTAGAATTTCTTTGAGGGAATGAAAGCCAACTCCTCATCTTTTGAGTCCACATTCTGGTCATTTGAATAATTATCCTCTAATTCAGTTGTTACCTTTAGAGCCTTCTTCTATTGTTACCTTAGGTCTCCACTTTCTTGGAAAACTCCTATGTATTTTCTTCAAATGATCAATAGTAGTATAACTCTTTTCAAGAACCTTTAATCCTGATACAAGAGACTAGAATCTGGAAAACATTGTTTCATTGTCTTCATTTTCTTCCATCTGAAATAGTTCATTTTTCTGACTAGGAGGTTGACCTTTGCTTCTTGAACTTGCTTGCTTCCTTCATAAGTCAAAATCAAATTGTCACACATGTTTATTTGCTATTTCTTTGTCAAACTCCTTAAAGGTGATTGCATTTATCATGAAGGTTTTGGACTTGTGATGCATCTTGTACATCTTATTTTATTCAACATCCATCTTTTTCCTTGAAATTTCAGTGGAATCAATATTTGTTGGAGCAATCTAGCCATCTTCCGCTAAGTCCTAAAGTTCAGGACCTTGTGAGATAAAAAATTCTTTTGAGTTTGTTTTCAAGTTCTCAAATGGTTCTCCATCAAACAAAGGTGGCCTGATGATATTTCCACCAGAGGCTTCTTCACCGAATCTAGACATGTTGAATCCTTGGATCTTTCCTCAAACACTATAAAGTACTTAGCCTTGAGATCGGGCTCTTGATTTCAATTGAAGGTGCAAACACGAGAAAAGGAGTTAAATTGTTTTGTATAAGTTGGATTATTTTTTGATTATTTATTCAAAAACTGGTTCGAGTTGGTGATTTTTACTAAAACAAAGGCAATATCAATTAGGCTTAAGTAATTAGAGGCAACAGTAAAGTAAAAAGTGCAAAAGTAATGTGACACAAGCAGATTTATGTTGGTTCACCATCAACTTGGCAGCTACATCCAATCCATTCACTTAGAAGGGTTTAACCACTAATTCAAATCCCTGAATTACGTAGCACCTGACACCTACAGACTTTTTGAGGCAAACAAACACATTGACTCTACAAGTCAAGTCTTCTCCACACAACCTGAAAAACCACAAAATTGTTGAAGGCAACTACGTCTTGACCCTACAAGTTAAGTCTTCTCAACACAACTTGAAAACCACATATTGCTTGAGGAACACAAACCCACAATCGAGTAGGGTTATGCAAGTTTTGAATGGATGGTGTTTTGCTTCTACTAAGCAGATTGTTACAATTGATTTCTCACACTAAAATACGTAGAAAATATTTCTTTGAGTAAGTGTTTCTCCAGAACTTAAACATTTGAAATTTGAATACTTTAGGAAATTTGAGCTCTCAAATTTTTTTTTCTTCTGAATTGTATGGACTTTTAAGATTATGAGTTTGTGCTTTCTTCTTCAGTCTTGAGTATCTATTTATAGAGTATATTAGGGCTTCACTTTTATCCTTGTAAAATCTAGATCATATCTTTCTTGTGAACAAATTATTAATGTATCTTGTGAACAAATTTTGAGTGTATCTTCTTGTGAATAATTCTAAGTGTTTCTTATTGTGAATAATTTTGAGGGTATCTTCTTGTGAAAAAATTCTGAGAATATCTTCTTGTGAGCAAATTCTAACCATATTTCTTGTGAGTAATATTTTGATCATATCTTCTAATGAATAATATTTTGACCATATCTTCTTGTGAACAATTTTTTAACTATATCTTCTTGTAAATAACATTTTGGCCATATATTATTGTGAACAATATTTTGACCATATCTTCTTGTGAACAATATTTTGACTATATCTTCTTGTGAACAATATTTTGGCCATATATTCTTTTCAAATAGGTCAAAGATTACCTTCAATTATAATTTTGAATCGTATCTAATTTCATATTGTGTTCAAAAACTTATTCGCTTGAATCTTCCTTCATACTATTGATTGATTGGAGAATTAATGGATTCAAACTTGTTCTTGAATATTCAAAATATTATGATTCAGTTGAGTCTTTTCTTCAGAATGAATTCTTTCAATTAGAGTCGTTGACTTTCGTTTAGAGCCATTGACTTTCTTGTTGGGGTGAGATGTTGTGTTTCTTGGATTATAAATGTTTGAGACAGAATTGTGTGACTTAGAATTAGTTGCTTTGGGTAAAACACATTGTTGAATCATCAGAGTATTTGTAACATTAGAGGTTGCATATTAGAGGCATCATTTTAAGTGTGTTGCAACTTTTGATTAGTGGGATATAAGCTCTGAATGCATAACTTTAACAATCTTTTTATAATTAATGATAGCTTGATATAAATCTTCAAATGCATGTTGAGTTTTGGCACATTAGAGGCACACAAGGGCTTTAGAGGCATGCTTCAAATCTATTCTTCAAATAGTCTTTAGAGGCAGTCTTCAGACCCAAACATCAGAGTCAGTCTTCGTAGCCTTTGATAGTGTTTCAGCAAGTGCACTGAATCGTTGCAAGTAATAATAAAATGGTACTACCGAGTGTCGAACTCAAGGATTGCGTTTTACTATTGAATTATATTTAGTTACTAAAATTGAACAAAAAGTTGCCAAGTTGATTGAAATAATATTTAAAATTGACAACAATAGTAAAATTGATCCTTTATAAATTGAGAAAAATGTCAAGGATGAGTTTCATTTCGAATCCAACCTTGGTGTCTAATTTGATCCTAGTTACTAAATTCCTTTATTGACTTATTACCGAATTCTCTTTATTATTCTTGCCCTAATGTCTTAGTGATAGAACCTTTAATTCCAAAGTAACCCCTAATTCCTTAGTAGATTTAAGATTAGAATTAAGCATTACCGTATAGAAATTCTCTTTCAAATTATTGCTTTGCAACTAATTTAATTGGTTTCATGACCTGCATCTATGTCTAGACTACAAATTCATGAATTTCTCATCTCAACCATTCGTAAAGTCCACTTCCGTTTCAAAATACAAATCGTAGAACATTTTAATGTTGATCAAGCAATAAAAAGCATTAAGCACAGAGATGAGAAAAATAATTCAATGAACTCATTCATATAATTAGAAATCAAATCATAAAAATAAGGGTTTCATCTTGTTACACTCATCCCTAACAAATAGGGTTTAGTTACTCATGACAGAGATAAAAGAGATAGATATTAGAGAAGAATTACAAGAAGGATTCATGAATGATTCTTGATAAAACTGCTCCAATGATGTTAGAAACGACCGTCTTTGAGTTTCTATGCTAGGGCACAAGTCTCCCAACATCCCAAGAGTAAAAAAAGATCCTTAAAACAGTGAAAAATTGCGTTTTTATGGTTGCTGATGCGCGTCGCGCGCCTCAGGCGCACCTGGACAGTGTTTCTGGTTCGGAAATGCGCCCCAGGCGCAGAAAACGCACTTCAAGCGCGCCTGGACAGTGCTGAATGGCTGGAAACGTGCCTCAGGCGCGGCTGGCGCGCTTCAAGCGCACAACATCTACTGTCTGACGTATATTGCATTTTGCTCCTCTTTAAAGTCTGAATTTGGTTCCGGTGTCTTCATGAAAGTTGTAGCTATGGATCCTAGCTTTCATTTTCACTTGGTTTGACTCCAATTGGATATCAAAAACTCCAGATATGGCTAACATACTCTACATAGGCCATGTTGATTTCTCACCAAAATTCAGCACTGCACTAAAACAAAACGCAATGTAAAATTACGAAAAATTCCTACTTAATCAATGAAATAAAAACACAAAATGTTACTCAAAGAACAAAAATCAACAAAATATATCAAATAAATCCTTTTTAACTAATGATTGAAGATAAATAAGACTGAAACAGTGGGAAAATATGCATATGATGAAGAGTCATCAGCCTTCAAAGACACATTTTTCAAAGGTATATGTTCGGCAAAGGTATATGTTCCTCTTTTGGTGACTTCCTCTGGTAGCTTCCTTTGGTTGCTTCCTTTGATACATTCCTTTGATTTGATTGTTCTAATTATTGCACACTTAACGAAGCCATTAATCCAAACAAATTATTATCATAAAATACCTTTGTTAACATCAAAATAAAAAAAGGTAAACCAACTTGGTTCAAACAAGATTGAGAAAATGAATTACAATCACTTATGTTAGAACGGTTAATTCACTGGTTCGTGAGTTTCAGACCTATCATATATTCTATCAATTGATTCAATTTCTAAATTGTGACTCTATGCTTCTTTGACTATAGATTTGATCAATCAGGCGTAATCATCCCTGTGTGAATTATATTTTCTTGACTGGATTAAACATCATAGTAATTGATGGATTATAGTTAACAATCAAACGTCGAAAGCTACAATTAATTAATTTAGAAATTGAATTATGTCAAACCAAATTTATCAATTATATTGAAATTCAAATTAAGAAATCAAAATAAATTATAATCAAATGAAAAGAAATAACATCATCAACGCAAAATTAAGATTTTAAAACAAACCTCAAGGTCTAGATGAAATCCTGAAATAGTGGAGTAATCCTAGAAAAGTAGGCTTTCATCCAAGAATCTAAAAATAGAAGATTATGTTTCGAGATAAAAAGACCCTATGAGTATATGAGTATCTCCCTGTCTATCTTTATCTCCACCTATAAAAAAAAAGCCTTTATGTAAAAAGTGCCTTACTCATTTTGAGCTCTAAAAGCTCTAGGGCAAAAAAAACATGTGGTCCGATACTACATATTATTACAAAACCTGGGTCACATAATCAACAATTTTGACCAAGTAAAGTTCCAAGTTGGGCTACTGCGCGAACATCAAAGTTGTAAGTCTAACTCTTATCTATCCAACATCTGCTCGCATGCGTCAATCTGATATCTAGAGCTCATGTTATGGCATGCTGAACGAGCAAGGATCAATATGCAAATAATTACATTAAAACTCAATTATGGCCCAAAGTTTAGAAACATGCTAAAAAAACTAATCTTAGGCTGAAAAGAGCTTTCAAAGTGACACAGTACAAAGCCAGAAGCATGTGCCCACCTGCATTGATCAAGTTAATACTTCCTTACAAGTATATTTTCCTTAGCTTCATTTGTTGGTTTTATGGCTTCTATCCTTAGGAAATTTTATACAATATTATCAACAAGATTATCTAATTATTTCCTAAGTGATGAATTAATATCAAAACCAACTTGTTTAATATTAATTCCTATTTTAACAGCAAAAGATTCAAACAGTTTATTCAAAGCGGAATTTCACAATCACATGCAAGATTAATATAAAAAGTAAAGAGAGAAAGGAAATAGTGCACCAGGAGATTTTTATACTGGTTCGGCTATCACTTTGATAACCTAGATCCAGTCCTGAAATCTACAACAGATTTCAGCATTTCACTAGAATGATTTGAGGAATATTTTTACAGACTTTCCAGCGTCATTGTAAGACCCATAATTTTAAAGTACCAATTATGTATTTTTGGGTGTATTTTGGATTTTGACTCGGAGGCTTTTAAGCCAAAGTTAATAATATTTTGGAGTTTTATAATCAAAAAGATATTTTGATGCCAATTAAAATTTCTCGTCGATAAATAAATTGGATTTAACTGCGGTGAATCCTTTACGGAGAATTTAATGCGTTTCGGGTGAAATGGTAATTTAACAAATATCTAGATTTTGAGATATTTATTAAGTTATATTTATTATATTTATATATGTTTGTTTGGGGGGAAAAAGAAAAGAAAACTAGAAGGAAGGAAAAGGAAAAGAAAAGAGTATATAAAGGAAAGAAGGAAAAGGGAAGAAAGGAAAAACAAAGGAAAGAAAAAGAAAGGAAGGAAAATTGGAATTTTCCATCTTCTTCCTCTGTGACCGCGAAGCTTTTCCCTCTTTTCTCCCATTTTCATTTTCGTCGCTTTCTTTTCTTCAAAACTAGTAACCCAAGGTTGGGTGAGAGTTAGATCAAGGTTTTCGCAACTCCACTCCTCCTCTTTGATTCGAAAACGAAGAAAAACGGTATTTGAGATCCAAACACAAACCCCTCCGTTTCTTCTAGATCCAAGCTTCATTTCTCGAAGAGGTAGAAGGGAAAGTTGTTCACCACCACGCTACGGTGCTAGTGAACTAATTTGGAAGCGGCGTTGCAAGCGGAGATTTTACCGGAATTACTCGCGGTACCGGAAACGCACGTTAAAGCTAACGTTGAGGTAAGGGCTCCTTCCAAACTTTTAGTTTGCATTTAGGGACTTATCTGTGATTGTGTGGAAAGGATCTTGTTAGGGTTTGAGTATTGATTTGGGGGAAAATGGATCTAAGACTTTATGGGTAAAATCTTAGAGTTAGGTTTTGGTTATATTTGATGGATGTTTCGGGAAAATGAACTTAACTAATTTGTGTATGATTATGGGTAAATGAAATTTGATGTTTTTGAGTGCTATGTTGTGTTGATTTGTGTTCGTCGTATTTGACGGGTTCTAAGTTAATACCGATGAAATTTGATGTGTTTTGGTGTGGATTGTGAATTAAATTTGATAAAATGTTTTGAGTTGGTTTTGTTGTGAAATTTGAAAACCATTAGAATTAAACGAGTATTAAAAATGGGGAATCTTTTAATATCTCGGTTTACTTAATGTGTGTTTGTGAAAATCGTTTAAGTTAACTGGATATTGAGAATGGGGAATCTCTTAATGTCTGGGTTACTTAATGTTGTTTTGAAAAATCGTTTAAGTTAACTGGGCGTTAAGAATGGGGAATCTCTTAATGTCTCGGTTGCTTAATATTTTGTTTTGAAAATCATTAAGTTAAATGAGTATTAAGAATGGGGAATCTCTTAATTTCTTGTTTACTTAATGTTTTGTTTTGAAAATCGTTAAGTTAAATGAGTATTAAGAATGGGGAATCTCTTAATATCTTGTTTACTTAATATTCGTTTCGAAAATCGTTTAAGTTAAAAGAGTATTAAGAATGGGGAATCTCTTAATATTTCTGTTTACTTAAAGTTTGTTTTGAAAATCGTTTAAGTCAAAAGAGTATTAAGAATAGGGAATCTCTTAATATTTCTGTTTCCTTAATATTTGTTGTGAAAATCGTTTAAGTTAAGTGAGTATTAAAAATGGGGAATCTTTTAATATCTGCATTTACTTAATGGCGTGAAAATATGATTTTTCCATCTTCTTCCTCTGTCACTCACGCGCACCAATTTCCTTCTTCTCCTCCATTTTCGTCCTTCTTTGCTTTCTTTCTTCAAGTTTAGAAACCCAAAGCTTGGTGAGTGTTAGGATAAGGATTTCTTAACTTCACTCTCCCTCGTTGAATCGAAAACGAAGAAAAACGGTGTTAAGGATTTCAAAACCGTTAAACACAAACCCCTCGTGACACCTCGGTAAACTGTATTGACCCGTGATAGGTGGTACGTTTACGATTTACGTTTTTGGTGAATTGTGCTGACCCGTGATAGGTGGCACCTAGGTAAACAGTACTGGTCTGTGATAGGCGGTACGTTTACGATTCCCGCTTTTTCTTTTAGTAAATCGTGTTGACCCGTGATAGGTGGCACCTCGGTAATTGGTACTTTGGCCTGCGATAGGCGGTACGATTATGATTTACGGCCCTTCGAGGAGGGTTTTGGTTTGGAATTCCGAGTCCATGCATTTTGGCATATACGCATTGCATTAGGGTGCTTGGCACGCGAGTCGTATTTGATTTGAGTGTATGATTGAGTGATTTGAATTTTGATTTATCGTAGTAATTGCGTTGAAAATGCTAAGTGTTATGTGTTGATTATTGTGTGTAAGTAAGATGGTTATCGAGATCCCAATTGCCGTGGTAATCGCGTAGGAATTGCTAAGTGTTAGGTTGTGAACTTGATTAGGAATGACTTGGGTTAATTCATGAATTTTTGGAAAAATGATCAGGGAAATCGATTTCCCAATCGATTGGATGGAAGTCAGGGACTTGGCCAAATGGACAAAATCGATTAGCCAATCGATTTTGTAATCAGTTTTCGAAAATCCTTTACGAAATCGATTGCCCAATCGATTGGGCCTAAGTCAGGGACTCATCCATATTCGACCAAATCGATTTGGGAATCGATTGGCTTAAAACCTGGGGGCTCAATACCCACTCAATCGATTGCCAAATCGATTGATTCAGCCCAAGATTCTATTTTCATTAAAAACCTTTACCCCAATCGATTTCCCAATCGATTGGCTCAGTGAAAATCCTCAATTTGAGGTAGATGATTGATCACTCATTAACTTATCCATGTCTTGACTTGTTATGTATTAATTAGGAGATTGAGAACCTCATTTTACTTTCATTTTAATTGGCAAAGTATTGTATGAACTTTTAGCATATTGAAAATTCTGTTAAGGTGCATGCCTAGTTGAAAAGATATTTTGAGCATTTAAAATCTTAATTG
>NC_021163.2:45461050-45471392 GCF_000331145.2 Cicer arietinum | reverse complement strand
CGTTTATGTTTTTCGGTTTTTTGTAAATTGTGCAGACCCGTGATAGGTGGCACCTTGGTAAATAGTACTTTGGCCTGTGATAGGCGGTACATTTACAATTTACGTTATTTTAGTAAACCGTGCAGACCCGTGATAGGTGGCACTTTGGTAAAGCATACGGGCCCGTGATAGGCAGTACGTTTATGGTTTACGCTTTTTAGTAAATCGTGCAGACCCGTGATAGGTGGCACCTCGGTAATTGGTACTTTGGCCTGCGATAGGCGGTACAATTATGATTTACGGCCCTTCGAGGAGGGTTTTGGTTTGGAATTCCGAGTCCATGCATTTTGGCATATACGCATTGCATTAGGGTGCCTGGCACGCGAGTCATGTTTGATTTGAGTTTATGATTGAGTGATTCGAATTTTGATTTATCGTGATAACTGAGATGAAGGTGTTAAGTGCTATGTGTTGTGTATTGTGTGTGAGTATGATGGTTATCGAACCTTCGTGTGTCGTAGTAATCGCGTAGGAATTGCTAAGTGTTAGGTTGTGGACTTGATTAGGAATGACTTAGGTTAATTCATGAATTTTTGGAAAACTGATCAGGGAAATCGATTTCCCAATCGATTGGATAGAAGACAGGGGCTTGGCCAAATGAACAAAATCGATTAGCCAATCGATTTCGAAATCAATTTTCAAAGGAATCAGTTAAGAAATCGATTGCCCAATCGATTAGGCCTTAAGTCAGGGGCTCAGGAACCAATCAATCGATTTACCAATCGATTGAATTCAGCCCAGGATTCTGTTTTCATTAAGAATCCCTCACCAAATCGATTAGGAAATCGATTGGCTCGAAACCAGGGGCTCAGGAACCAATCAATCGATTTACCAATCGATTGAATTCAGCCCAGGATTCTGTTTTCATTAAAAATCTTCACCCCAATCGATTGCCCAATCGATTGGCTCAGTGAAAATCCTCATTTTTAGTTGTATGATTAATTGCTCATGAATCTATCCATGTTTTGTTTTATCATGTGTTAATTAGGAGATCGAGAACTGCATTTTACCTTCATTTTCATTGGCAATGTAATGTATGAACTTTTCGCACATTGAAAATCCTGTTAAGGTGCATGCTTAGTTAAAAAGTTGTTTTGAGCATTCAAAAACTTAACTGCTATGTGTTAACTGTTATTTTCTGGTTGGTGACCCTTTACACTATTGTGGAAATCTGGGCTTTGCCCTCAGATGAGAGTCAGGACGGCCCTACTGGTTCGTACCCTACGGACAGGGATGGAGATGGGAACGCTTGACTGCTGTTGTGTTAGGAGGATCTCACGGGGCGCGTGGAGATTACTCAGGGTGTATAGTTTTTGGTAGGATGATCAGATTAGGATGATGTATAGGGACTAGGGGTCCTTCTTTTTGGTTTGGAGTATTTTAGTTTTGGAAAACTGTACTTATACAAATATTATCAGTTTTATATCATCTTTGAATGGGTTCCATGTACCATTTGATGTTTATGTAGAAATGTTTTGGATTTGTAATTGGAGAAACTTTTCCGCTGCTTGTAAATTATAATGACTCAATTATTTATCCAAAAGCATTTCCTGATTTATTCTTTGTTCGTTTTAATTACTTTTAAGTATATTAAGAATGGGGAATCTCTTAATATGACTGTTTGCTTAACGTTTTGTTTTGAAAATCATTAAGTTAAATCGGTATTAAGAACGGGGAATCTCTTAATGACTTATTTAATTAATGTTGTTTGAAAGTCGTTTAAGTTAAATGGGTATTAAAAATGGGGAATCTTTTAATATCTGCATTTGCTTAACGATTGTTGTGAATGGAGTCTGTGTATGCTCATGCATTTCATTTGGTAAATTGTGTCGACCCGTGATAGGTGACACCTTGGTAAACTGTACTGACCCGTGATAGGTTGTACGTTTACGATTTACTATTTAGTAATTCGTGTTGACCCGTGATAGGTGACACCTCGGTAAACTGTACTGACCCGTGATAGGTTGTACGTTTACGATTTACTATTTAGTAATTCGTGTTGACCCGTGATAGGTGACACCTCGGTAAACTGTACTGACCCGTGATAGGTTGTACGTTTACGATTTACTATTTAGTAATTCGTGTTGACCCGTGATAGGTGACACCTTGGTAAACTGTACTGACCCGTGATAGGTTGTACGTTTACGATTTACTATTTAGTAATTCGTGTTGACCCGTGATAGGTGACACCTTGGTAAACTGTACTGACCCGTGATAGGTGGTACATTTACGATTTACATTTTTGGTGGATTGTGCTGACCCGTGATAGGTGGCACCTTGGTAAATTGTACGGACCCGTGATAGGTTGTACGTTTGCGATTTATATTTTAGTAAATCGTGTTGACCCGTGATAGGTGACACCTCGGTAAACTGTACTGACCCGTGATAGGTGGTACATTTACGATTTACATTTTTGGTGAATTGTGCTGACCCGTGATAGGTGGCACCTAGGTAAACAGTACTGGTCTGTGATAGGCGGTACGTTTACGATTCCCGCTTTTTCTTTTAGTAAATCGTGTTGACCCGTGATAGGTGACACCATGGTAACTGTACTGACCCGTGATAGGTGGTACATTTACGATTTACATTTTTGGTGGATTGTGCTGACCCGTGATAGGTGGCACCTCGGTAAACAGTACTGGTCTGTGATAGGCGGTACGTTTACGATTCCCGCTTTTTCTTTTAGTAAATCGTGTTGACCCGTGATAGGTGACACCATGGTAACTGTACTGACCCGTGATAGGTGGTACATTTACGATTCCCGCTTTTTCTTTTAGTAAATCGTGTTGACCCGTGATAGGTGACACCATGGTAACTGTACTGACCCGTGATAGGTGGTACATTTACGATTCCCGCTTTTTCTTTTAGTAAATCGTGTTGACCCGTGATAGGTGACACCTCGGTAAACTGTACTGACCCGTGATAGGTGGTACGTTTATGATTTACGCATTTTAGTAAATCGTGCTGACCCGTGATAGGTGGCACCTCGGTAATTGGTACTTTGGCCTGCGATAGGCGGTACAATTATGATTTACGGCCCTTCGAGGAGGGTTTTGGTTTGGAATTCCGAGTCCATGCATTTTGGCATATACGCATTGCATTAGGGTGCCTGGCACGCGAGTCATGTTTGATTTGAGTTTATGATTGAGTGATTCGAATTTTGATTTATCGTGATAACTGAGATGAAGGTGTTAAGTGCTATGTGTTGTGTATTGTGTGTGAGTATGATGGTTATCGAACCTTTGTGTGTCGTAGTAATCGCGTAGGAATTGCTAAGTGTTAGGTTGTGGACTTGATTAGGAATGACTTAGGTTAATTCATGAATTTTTGGAAAACTGATCAGGGAAATCGATTTCCCAATCGATTGGATGGGTAAACAGGGACTTGGCCAATTCACAAAATCGATTAGCCAATCGATTTCGAAATCAATTTTCAAAGGAATCAGTTAAGAAATCGATTGCCCAATCGATTAGGCCTTAAGTCAGGGGCTCAGGAACCAATCAATCGATTTACCAATCGATTGAATTCAGCCCAGGATTCTGTTTTCATTAAAAATCTTCACCCCAATCGATTGCCCAATCGATTGGCTCAGTGAAAATCCTCATTTTTAGTTGTATGATTAATTGCTCATGAATCTATCCATGTCTTGTTTTATTATGTGTTAATTAGGAGATCGAGAACTGCATTTTACCTTCATTTTAATTGGCAATGTATTGTATGAACTTTTCGCATATTGAAAATCCTGTTAAGGTGCATGCTTAGTTGAAAAGTTGTTTTGAGCATTCAAAAACTTAATTGCTATGTGTTAACTGTTATTTTCTGGTTGGTGACCCTTTACACTATTGTGGAAATCTGGGCTTTGCCCTCAGATGAGAGTCAGGACGGCCCTACTGGTTCGTACCCTACGGACAGGGATGGAGATGGGAACGCTTGACTGCTGTTACGTTAGGAGGATCTCACGGGGCGCGTGGAGATTACTCAGGGTGTATAGCTTTTTGGTAGGATGATCAGATTAGGATGATGTATAGGGACTAGGGGTCCTTCTTTTTGGTTTGAAGTATTTTTAGTTTGGAAAACTGTACTTATACTAATATTGTCAGTTTGACATCTTCTTTGAATGGGTTCCATGTACCATTTGATGTTGTGTAAATGTTTTGGATTTATAATTGGAGAAACTTTTCCGCTGCGTAAATTATAATGACTCAATTATTTATCCACAAACATTTCCTCATTTGTTTTACTTTGTTTTATTTTAATTTCTTTTGAAAAAAAAATATACCCTCGCTTTGAAAAACGGGGTGTTACACTTCGAGCATTTAAAATCTTAATTGCTATGTGTTAACTGTTATTTTTTTGGTTGGTGACCCTTTACAATTATTGTGGAAATCTGGGCTTTGCCCTCAGATGAGAGTCAGGACGGTCCTACCGGTTCGTACCCTACGAACGGGAATGGAGATGGGAACGCGTGACTGCAATTACGTTAGGAGGATCTCACGGGGCGCGTGGAGATACTCAGGGTGTATAGCTTTTTGGTAGGATGATCAGATTAGGATGATGTATAGGGACTAGGTGTCCTTCTTTTTGGATTAGAGTATTTTTAGTTTGGAAAACTGTACTTATACTAATATTGTCAGTTTGACTTCTTATTTGAATGGGTTCCATGTACCATTTGATGTTGTGTAAATGTTTTGGATTTATAATTGGAGAAACTCTTCCGCTGTTTGTAAATTATAATGACTCAATTATTTATCAAAAGGCATTTCCTGATTTAATTCTTTGTTTGTCTTTAATTTTTTAATTACTTTTGAAAAAAAAAAATATACCCTCGCTTTGAAAAATGGGGTGTTACAGTCACAGCCTATCCATCCAACTCACAACCACTTCTATTACAATACCAACCTATCCCTAAGAGTTACTCGTGAAACTGTAGCGAGATCAAGCTGAGGTTTCTTTTAGATGAACACAAGTATCCTAAAAGATAACCACCAATGTACACTACTGGATTTCCAAAACTTCAATTACGGAAATTGTTCTTTCACAAAGAATTAAAGAAGACTAAGAAAATTGACTCAATCACAATGTAAGATCTCACACAAAAGTATTAGCCAATGAGTATTTGTGTGTTGTAACAATTTTTCTCTCAATGTGTTTTTTCAGTTTTCTGTGTTTATGAAAAAGTGTTATGATTATTATTTTACAAAATTGTGATTGATTCAATTTATATATTTTCAGAAAAACATCATATAAATCGATTTCGTAATCGATTTTATTAAAGTTTGATACCAGCTTAATCGATTACCTAATCGATTATCGTGTGTCTTGTTTTTCTTGAATCTTGAAAATATATGAACTAATCGATTTCCTAATCGATTCTTTTAATGCACTTATCAGAAACTGATACTCAGTTTGTATCAGAATCGATTGACTAATCGATTATACTTGTTTTGTTCAAACAACGAGATCAAAACAATCGATTGCTGATTCGATTTATTTATTAACATAATCGATTTGGCAATGGGCTAAACTCTCCTTGTAACTCAGACATTTTACTTCAATCGATTCGTCAATCGACTTGGCTGGTCACAGTGACTAAGATGTTTTACTCCAATCGATTTGTCAATCGACTTGGTTGGTCACAGTGACTAAGATGTTTTACTCCAATCGATTTGTCAATCAACTTGGCTTGTTACAATAGCTTAGCTGTTTAGTTAAAATCGATGTGCCAAGCGATTATGCAATATGTTTCTGATAAATGATTAACCAGTTCATTCTTTCAATCGATTACCTAATCGATTAATGCAAAGCTTGCAACTCAAGAAACATCTATCAATCAATTATCTAATCGATTAGTGCAAAGCTTGCAACTTAAGAAACTTATTTCAATTGATTGTCCAATCGATTTCGTTGATCACAGAACACATGTCTGATGAAAAAGCATTTTCATAATCGATTTGCCAATCGATTGTAGCTTAGCTGTTTAGTTAAAATCGATGTGCCAATCGATTATGCAATAAGTTTTTGATAAATGATTAACCAGTTCATTCTTTCAATCGATTACCTAATCGATTAATGCAAAGCTTGCAACTCAAGAAACATCTATCAATCAATTATCTAATCGATTAGTGCAAAGCTTGCAACTTAAGAAACTTATTTCAATTGATTGTCCAATCGATTTCGTTGATCACAGAACACATGTCTGATGAAAATACATTTTCATAATCGATTTTCCAATCGATTGACTCGGTATGAACTTGGTTCTGTGAATCACAAAATCGATTATTCAATTGATGTACAAATCGATTGTCCAATTGATTTGTTTAAACACAGAACACAGGTTTTGATAAAAACCTTTAAGTAATCGATTTCCCAATCGATTACCTTAGTGAAACCTTTATTCTATGAGTCAGACAATCGATTGCTCAATTGATGTATCAATTGATTTATTACTTGATTGATTAAAACTTATTTTATGATTTCATTGGCAAATACTATATGAGAACTCATTATGATTAAGTCTACCTAATTGACCCTATTAACACTAGACACTCTTGTACATCAGTCTTCAAGCCTTGTAGGACATCATCCATCTTTGATTGATTGCTTGAGTTCCAAGTTTTGTCCAAATGTGTAGTGTTGGTTTATTTGCCTGAACTGAAATATTTCTCAATTCAAATCATTAGATCAATCAAATAATGCATATACATTGTATGTTTGGAAATTATATCAAAATCATGATCAAGGAAGCGTATGTCTTACAATCTCCCCCTTTTTGATTAAATGACAAACATACAATTTAACCTTGAGTTTATAACTTTATAATAATAACTATTATTTAAAATCTCCCCCTGAATTTTAGAATTCATGATTCATTTCAACAGCATAAGCACAAGCTATTCACATTCATTGGTATCAGATTTTGATATCATAGCTTGCTATTCAACTTTGATATCATGAGCATAATTATATCAGAGCAATATCATTCAGTATCAGAGCATTCAATTTAAACTCTTTTAAAGTTTAGTATATCAAAGCGCAGTATCAGAGCAATATCAGTGCTTTTACTTCCAGATTTGGTATGTATCATAGTACAAAGTATAAGCACATGAATTTGGAATATCAGAGTACATTATCATATATTAATTTTGTATGTATCAGAGTAGTATACTCACAATTAATCAAGTTAGGTATCAGAATCAGATATCAGAATACAATAACCATATCTATCAGTCAATCAGAGCAAGATCACAAGTTAAATTTGTTCATTTAAATTCTCCCCCTTTGTCATTGAATTCAAAAAGATATACAAGAGAGAATGATGAATCAAAAAGCTATTATACGATATATACAAGACCATTACAAAGCAACAAAGAATACAAAATCCTAAACAACTAATCTAGGGCTGCTCCTCATTATCACCAATGGGAGAGGTAGAGACTGTTGTATTAGCCTCAGCAAGTGTCTCCTCACCATGAGGTTCAGTGCTATCTAGGTTGGTAGGATTTGGTTCTGCAGTTGCTTGATTGCCAATGTCAATAATGTCTTCAAAAGACATTTTGAGACCCAAGTGTTCTTGGATGGCATCCACATCTTGAACCACTGAGTTTAAAGTTACTTGGAGTTTCCTCAGAGAGGCTTCCACCCTAGCATTGTGAGCAGCCTGGGACTCCATCAATTCCAACAACTTAGCCAAAACCTCAGATTGGGTTTCAGCTGGCTCAGGTTGTTCAGCACTTGGTTGTGTTGGTTCAGAACTTGGTTGTGCCCTTGTCCAAATGCCATTGATCTGTTTCAATTGCATTTGATTTACAATGGATTCACCCAAAATTAGAGTAGTTTTTATTGATTCTTCATTGACACATGATACCTTGAAGTGTCTCAGAATCTTTGTGATTAACTGAGGGTAAGGGAGCATCAGCTTTCCTTGTGCTGATTCCACCATGTTCATCAGCACAATCCATGCCCAGCTCATCTTGAGCTCCTTGTACAGGCCCCACAGCAGAATAATGTCCAGCCTCTATACAACAACATGGTTTCCTGATTGAGGTACTAACATCCTTGTTAGCACATACATCAGCATACGATGTTGGACCTTCATCTGACTGATTGGAAGTGATACTTTTTCAACAAAGCCTTCAATCATCAGGTCATGAATTGTTGTGTGTCGATCTACTGATGTTTCCTAAGCATCATCAGTAGAGTCAGGATCTGTCCTTCCATCAACAGCTTCTCCAAAGAATGGCAATCTTGAAAGCTTGGAGAATTCTTCAAATGTCATTGATATTTTCTTGCCCTTGACTTCAGCCTCGAATCCAGTATTAGTGAGGTTGAAGGTTGAATAGAAGGCTCTAATCAGCCTTGGGTAGATTTCCAATGAACAGGAGAGGAAATTTACTAAGCCATGAAATCTTAAATGGTTTTGGAAAGTAAAACCATTCGCATCAAAATAGGCAAACTCCAGAGTTCTTGCCTCTTGGATTTTCCTTTTTAGAAATGCAGAAGGAATAACCATATCCTCAATAGGTTTACCTTGAGGCTTCTTTGGCTGAGGGGAAGAGATAGGTTTCTTCTTCTTTTGTGATGGTTCCTTCATTGCATCACCCATCAGCTTCTCAGATTGAGGAATCTTCCTCTTTTTGCTCTTTCCTTGATCAGTGGCAATGGCTTTGCCTTTTCCATGATTTTATGAGTAGGAATGGATACTCGTTTAGCAGGAGGTGGAGGAGATGGTGTTCTGCCACTAGAGGTAGAAGAATAGGGGGATTTGTCACTAGTTTGCTTGACTCTAGTCATGTGAGAGTTGAATGAAGTTTAAGATGTTTTGAGAACTTTGAGAGATTTTAAGAAACACAGAGAAAATGCAGAGAAGTTTGAGATGTTGGGGAAAAATGAGATAGGAAATCGATTTAGGGTTTTAAGTAAGACTGTTCAGAATTGATTAGCTAATCGATGTTGTTAAGTCTCCGTACATGCCACGTTGATTGCCAAATCGATTTTAATTACCCTTGCCTCCAACGGCTATAATTTTTATAACAGTCATATTTCAAGTCGATTCCCAAATCGATTTTGTTTAGTAAATGTTTAATGACTAAATTGATGTCCAAATCGATTTCCATATCAGTTCAGGAAACTTCTCATAACAGCATCGACTTCGAAATCGATTTACGTTGATTATAGGTTTTAAAAACTTGACACAATCGATTAACCAATCGATGCTCGGGTTGGAGTTTGGAAAATTTCTCACATTTGTGGATGTCTGAAACAAATAATCGATTATGAAATCGATTCTTTAAAATGATTTTCCAAATCGTCCATCCATTTATCAATCGATTGGATTGATGTATACTCCAGCATTTTTTATATCTGAGATTACTAAATCGATTATGAAATCGATTATCGTGTTTCAGATTTTGACAAATAAGACAATGTGTAGCATAAATCGATTATGCAATCGATTTGGTAATGCTGATTTTCCATTTTGTCATAGGATAATCGATGTCTCAATCGATTTTGCACAGGGATCATATTTCATTTTGATCCATAATACCAAGTTTCATTCTAATATAGAAGAAACTTTCCTTGGGTAAGGCTTTGGTAAATATATCCGCTAATTGATCAGATGTATTAACATAATCAAGCATGATATTACCATTTTGGTATTGATCTCTAATGAAATGATGTCTAATCTCTATATGCTTTGTTCTAGAGTGCATAATAGGATTCTTTGTTATATTTATGGCACTAGTGTTGTCACACATGATTGGCACAGTTCCAAGATCAACACCAAAGTCAGAAAGGTGTTGTTTCATCCATAAAATTTGTGCACAACAACTTCCAGCAGCCACATATTCAGCCTCAGCTGTTGAAAGTGCCACACTATTTTGTTTCTTGATATGCCAAGACATAAGTGAATTCCCTAATAGATGGCAAGTACCAGATGTACTTTTTCTGTCTAATTTGTAACCAGCAAAATCAGAATCAGAGTAGCCAACTAGAGTGCAAGTTGATCCCTTAGGATACCATAAGTCTAGGTGTTTGGTTCCTAATAGATATTTGAATATTCTTTTGACTGCACTTAGATGGGATTCCTTAGGATTGGCTTAGTATCTTGCACACATGCAGACACTAAACATAATGTCAGGTCTACTAGCTGTAAGATACAATAAAGATCCTATCATGCCTCTAAACATAGTCACATCAACAGATTTTCCCTCTTCATCTCTATCAAAATGACAAGCTTGACTCATGGGTGTATCAATAGGTTTAAATTTATCAAAGCCAAACTTCTTTAATAGATCATTACAGT
>NC_021163.2:45456538-45460678 GCF_000331145.2 Cicer arietinum | reverse complement strand
CGGACATTTCAAATCTTCCTTTCATTGTATTTTCAAATTCTTTGCAAAGTTTGCTGTTTGTGGATCCAAAAGTTATGTCATCAACATAAATTTGGACAAGCAGAATGGCTTATGGTATGAGGAAATTGCTGAGCTTTTCATACCAAGCTCTTGGAGCTTGTTTCAATTCATAGAGGGCTTTTGTTAGTTTAAAATAATGGTTTGGAAAAACAGGATCCTCAAATCCTGGAGTTTGACTAACATAAACTTCCTCTTGGATGTCTCCATTTAGAAAAGCACTCTTTACATCCATTTGATATAGTTTAAAGTCCATTATGCAAGCATAAGCAAGCAGAATCCTAATTGCTTCTAATCTGGCTACAGGAGCATAGGTTTCATCATAGTCAATACCTTCCTCCTGGTTGTAACCTTTAGCAACTAGTCTAGCCTTATTCCTAGTTATTACCCCATTCTCATCCATCTTATTCCTAAACACCTATCTAGTTCCAATGACATGTTTGTCTTCGGGTTTAGGAACTAGGATCCACACTTTGTTTCTCTCAAATTGACTAAGCTCTTCTTGCATGGCAATTATCCAATCATTGTCCAAGAGAGCTTCCTTTATATTCTTAGGTTCTACTTGAGAAACAAAGGCTGTAAAATTGCATAATTGTCTAAGGGATTTTCTAGTAGCAACCCCTTTAGAAATTTCTTATATGATGTTGTCAATAGAATGGTTTTTGTTGAATCTCCATTCCTTAGGTAAGTCATCTTCCCTAATATGTTCTATGTACTCAATGTCAGCGGGAGGCACTGTTTCATTTGGTTCTTTTGGATCTGATTCTACACATTCATCAAGAGAATCATTAACTATAAGAGGGGTACTGTTCAAGTTTTTGGTAAACATTTCATCAAATTTTACATGAACAAATTCCTCTATAGTTTTGGTTCTCTTATTGTAGATCCTATAGGCCTTACTAGATTGAGAATATCCTAGAAAAATTCCCTCATCTGCCTTAGAGTCAAATTTCCCTAGATTCTCTTTTTTATTATTCAATACAAAACACTTGCATCCAAAGACTCTAACATATGCAATATTTGGTTTTCTACCTTTGTATAGTTCATAGGATGTTTTTCTAAGGATAGGCCTAATGAGAACTCTATTCATCACATGAGCAGTTGTGTTTATTGCATTAGCCCAAAAGTATTTAGGAAGCTTAGAGTCATTTATCATTGTTCTAGCAAGTTCTTCTAGAGCTCTATTCTTCCTTTCTACAACTCCATTCTGTTGTGGAGTTCTTGGGGCTGAGTACATGTGGTGAATTCCATTTTGATCACAATAGTTATCAAAAGACTCATTTTGAAATTATCCACTATGATCACTCTTAATGGAAACTATTTTCTGATTCTTCTCATTTTGAACTTGATTTGCAAATTTTTTGAAAATTGAGAAGGCATCACTTTTGTGAGACAGAAAATAAGTCCATGTATATCTAGAGTAATCATCAACTAACACATAACCATACAGATTTCCTCCAAAGCTTTTTACTTGAGATGGACCAAACAGATCCATATGAATTAATTGTAGAACTCTATCAGTTTGTACTAAGTCTATTGAAGGGAATGAGGACTTAACTAACTTACTTTTCTCACAAGAGTCACATAATTTTTCTTTTGAAAATTTTCTGTTTGGAAGACCTAGCACTAGCTGTTTACTAACTAGTTTGTTAAGATGATTAATATGTATGTGAGCAATTCTCTTATGCCACAACCAGTATTCATCAGACTTAGATAATAAATAGTAGATATCATTTACAGGTAAAGAATCAAAATTAATGATGTATATATTGTTTACTCTTTCACCTACCAATTTCATGCTTTTATCTTCCTTATGCTCAAGTGTACAAGACTGAGATGTAAAGTATATCTGAAATCCTTTGTCACACAGCTGACTAATACTAAGCAAGTTGTGTTTCAAACCTTTGACATATAGAACGTCCTTGATAACTGCAGTTGATTCACTTCCTATGTCTCCAACACCAAGTATTTTACCTTTGTTGTTGTCACCGTATTTTACATATCCACCATTTTTTGAATTGAGAGAAAAGAATTTTGATTTGTCTCCTGTCATGTGCTTGGAACATCCACTATCTAGGTACCATGAGTGCGTTTTGGATGTCTAGCACATCTGCAATACAAAATTAAACTTTGGTTTTAGGTACCCAATTTAAATTGGGTCCTTGAGGGTTAGTTTCAATCATAGGTTTCTTTATTTTCCAAATTTGTTTCCATCCCTTATTAGCAAGCTTTTTCAATTTACAATTGTAAGATATATGTCCCTTTTTACAACATAAATGACATGAAAAAGCAGAGAATGAATTAAGAGTTGGTTTACTGAAGATATCATGCATTTACTTTGATTTAACAAATTTATGGTTCTGTTTAGCATTCCTGTTTTGTCTATAGCTAATTCTAGATTTTTCATTATGATTCCTTTGATTCCCAAGAAGAACATTTAAGTTGTTTTTACTACTAGTAAATTTAGCTAAATCAGACTTTAATGATTCAACCTTTCTTTCAAGTTCAATACAACTAGTGAGTTTATCATGTGATTCTTTTTTCAAATGTTCATTCACATCTTCAAGCACCTTATGATCCTTTTTAATTTCTTCACACATCATGCATTGTTTTTCTAGCATTTTCTTAGTGCAAATCAATTGTTTAACTACCTTAACATGTTCAACATGCAATTCATTAAAAGCATCATGCAATTCTTCATAAGATGGATTAGAGGTAGTACTTACTTCACTATCAGAATTTGAATCTGTGTTGGCCATGAGACACAAGTTAGCTTCTTCATTTTCTGAATCTTCAGATGATTCTTCATCATTGTCATTCCAAGCTATGTAGGCTCTCTTTGTTGAAGGTTGTTGATCCTTGCCTTTAGCCTTCACAAGCTTGTTTTTGTTTTGCAGTTTAAAGCACACAGATATGATGTGGCCTGATTTACCACATTCATAGCAAGTTATTAATTTGCTATCATTTGTATCACTCTTGCTGAAGTTTTTTGTCTTTGAATTTGGTGGTTTTCTTGATTGGTTTCCTTTCTTTTTCAGAAACTTATTGAATTTTCTGACCAGCATACCTATTTCAGGTTCTTCATCAGTTTCACTTTCTGAATCATCAGTACATGTTTCTGGTTCATATTTTACTTTGTGAGTTTGAGCCTTCAGTGACAGTCCTTTTCTTTTCCTATTAGATTGTTCTGACTCATCCAATTTGTGCAGTTCCATCTCATGCTCCCTGAGATGTCACATAGGGACCATTTTCCACTGCCTTTAAGATGTCAAGCCCACATGCCTCTAGGAAGATGAGCATCCTCTCTTTCCAGTACATGTAGGCTAACCCATTAAAAGCAGGGGGGTCTAGTTAAAGATGCCCCTTCACCCAGAAATTCAATAGAAGTCATTTTCTTTTTGAGAACTAGTCTAAATGATCAGGCTCTTGATGCCAATTGTTGGTTTTATGGCTTCTATCCTTAGGAAATTTTATACAATATTATCAACAAGATTATCTAATTCTTTCCTAAGTGATGAATTAATATCAAAACCAACTTGTTTAATATTAATTCATATTTTCACAGCAAAATATTCAAACAGTTTATTCAAAGCTGAATTTCACAATCACATGCAAGATTAATATAAAAAGTAAAGAGAGAAAGGAAATAGTGCACCAGGAGATTTTTATACTGGTTCGGCTATCACTTTGATAACCTACATCCAGTCTTGAAATCTACAACAGATTTCAGCCTTTCACTAGAATGATTTGAGGAATATTTTTACAGACTTTCCAGCATCACAGCCTATCCATCCAACTCACAACCACTTCTATCACAATACCAACCTATCCCTAAGAGTTACTCGTCAAACTCTAGCGAGATCAAGCTGAGGTTTCTTTTAGATGAACACAAGTATCCTAAAAGATAACCACTAGTGTACACTACTGGATTTCCAAAACTTCAATTACAGAAATTGTTCTTTCACAAAGAATTAAAGAAGACTAAGAAAATTGACTCAATCACAATGTAAGATCTCACACAAAAGTATTAGCCAATGAGTATTTGTGTGTTGTAACAATTTTTCTCTCAAGGTGTTTTTCAGT
>NC_021163.2:45448882-45455984 GCF_000331145.2 Cicer arietinum | reverse complement strand
AAAACATCATATAAATCGATTTCGTAATCGATTTTATTAAATTTTGATACCAGCTTAATCGATTACCTAATCAATTATCGCGTATCTTGTTTTTCTTGAATCTTGAAAATATATGAACTAATCGATTTCCTAATCGATTCTTTTAATGCACTTATCAGAAACTGATACTCAGTTTGTATCAGAATCGATTGACTAATCGATTATACTTGTTTTGTTCAAACAACGAGATCAAAACAATCGATTGCTCATTCGATTTATTTGGCAATGGGCTAAACTCTCCCTGTAACTCAGACATTTTACTTCAATCAATTCGTCAATCGACTTGGCTGGTCACAATGACTAAGATGTTTTACTCCAATCGATTTGTCAATCGACTTGGCTTGTTACAGTAGCTTAGCTGTTTAGTTAAAATCGATGTGCCAATCAATTATGCAATATGTTTTTGATAAATGATTAACCAATTCATTCTTTCAATCGATTACCTAATCGATTAATGCAAAGCTTTCAACTCAAGAAACATCTATCAATCGATTATCTAATCGATTAGTGCAAAGCTTGCAACTTAAGAAACTTATTTCAATTGATTGTCCAATCGATTTCGTTGATCACAGAACACATGTCTGATGAAAAAACATTTTCATAATCGATTTTCCAATCGATTGACTCAGTATGAACTTGGTTTTGTGAATCACAAAATCGATTACTCAATTGATGTGCAAATCGATTGTCCAATTGATTTGTTTAAACATAGAACACAGGTTTTGATAAAAACCTTTAAGTAATCGATTTCCCAATCGATTACCTTAGTGAAACCTTTATTCTGTGAGTCAGACAATAAATTGCTCAATTGATGTATCAATTGATTTATTACTTGATTGATTAAAACTTGTTTTATGATTTCATTGGCAAATACTATATGAGAACTCATTATGATTAAGTCTACCTAATTGACCCTATTAACACTAGACACTCTTGTACATTAGTCTTCAAGCCTTGTAGGACATCATCCATCTTTGATTGATTGCTTGAGTTCCAAGTTTTTTCCAAGTGTGTAGTGTTGGTTTATTTGCCTGAAATGTTTCTCAATTCAAATCATTAGATCAATCAAATAATGCATATACATTGTATGTTTGGAAATTATATCAAAATCATGATCAAGGAGGCATATGTCTGACATCATTTACCTATATTTTCTAAAGGTGCAGAGCGATGTCTGCATTGCTTGCTAGTTTTTCTCCCAGTCTCATACTCAACCTTTTAGCCGGTTTACACCTTTACTCTCTGTTTGAATCGAGCCAGTTAGATCAATAGAGAAGTCATGCACTCAATATACTTAAAGGAAGGTTTCACCCATAAATTGATTGATCAATGTTATCGGGAAGTAGCAACATAGACAATTATTGGGAGTTGTCCCATAACAATAAGTTGCAAAAGAATACGTTCAAGGGTTTTTTGAGTACTCTCACAAGAGACTATTTACAATGTTGTATTCTCAGAAACTGTTTCTCAACAGTTAGACAAAATAAAGGATATAGAGCAAGAGTGTAGGGACGACTTTATTGTGCTTATTTCAATGCAATGTTATTTTTTGTTTTTGTTGTTTCTTCAAAGAGGGTTGCACTTTTTTTATAGAGAACTTTAGGATTTTTTGTCATTGTTTTGATTGCAAGAAATCAACATGTATGATGTGGTTTCTTATCAAATTTTCAGAGGTTGATTCTCCATTGCACATTGTCCAAAAACAGACCTTGTAATTGATTATGTGTATCTTGATATAAAGACATAGAGAGTAAAGGCTATCATGATTAGTGTATGTCCTATAGGCCTTCAGACAAATAACAGATTTAGAGTATTGATCAAAGGATGCACAAATTTGTCTTTTTCATAACATTGATTTTTCTGAGTGTTGACTTTTCCAAAGCTATGACTTTTCATTAGAGCATTGACAATCAAGAGTGTTGACTGTTTATCAGAGCATTGAGTTTTAGAAAGTTGACCATTTATCAAAGCTTTTACTTTTACATAGAGTAAGAAGATCAGATGCTTGAAGCGATTATCAAAGGCAAACAATCAGTTATCACACTTATTAGAGGAAAACGATCACTTGCTTTTTCAGAGGCAGAGAGATTAGATGTTTGTTGATATCGTTTCAGCAAGTGTACTGAATCATTGCAAGTAATAATAAAATGGTAGTACCGAGTGTCGAACTCAAAAATTGCGTTACACTATCGAATGACATTTAATTATTAAAATTGAACAAAATGTTCATCAATTGATTGAATAATTTTTGAAAATAACAAGAGTAATCGTATTGAACTTTTATGATAAGAAAAATGTCAAGAATTAGCTCCACTTTAAATCCAACCTTGATTTCTAATTTAATTCTAGTTACTAGATTCCTTTTTTGAACTATTACCGAATTCTCTTTTTTATTCTTGCACTAATTCCTTAGTAAGATTAGAATTAAACTTTAAAGAACAAGAATTCTCTTAGTAAACTATTTCCTATACAAATAATTCAATTGGTTCCATGATCAACATATATCCCAAGGAAAATTGTAACACCCCAAATTTAACGATGGGAGAATTGTAATACCCCAAATTTTATAATAACTATTTTATTAATGAAATAGGATTTTAGGTAATTAATTTGGTGTTAAAATTATTTTAGAATATATGTTGAATAGTTTTATGGTTAATTTTCTTTGTATGTGTGTTTTCTATGATGTGCTAATTTTGTACATATTTGACTAAATGAATGATATAAATAACAAATATTATATTTTATTATTTTATATATATTTTTAAAAAATAATAGTATTTTAATGTAAATGTTTAAAAAAATAAGATTTTAGATGATTTTACGTGTATACATGAGTTGGTAATTAATGTGATATTTTCTTGTATATTTGACTAATGTTAAGTTGCACATATTTATATTTTAATTATTTCTTTGTACTTCTTATTTTAGTTATTTATTTTTAAATAATTATCTTGAGATAGTAGTAATATTGTGTTTGATTTCTTTTATTTTTATATACTTGTCATGACATGATGATTTTATGTATATTTATTACGATTTAGTAATTAATATAAAGTGTGGATGTTATATTTTTTTATTTTATAATTTTGACTATTCCCTAGTAATGGTAGTATTTCAATGTGAGTATTTTGAAATATAAATATAATTATAGTGATTATTTTGAGTATGAGAGTTTTTGTCGTTAGTAATATATATTTTTTTTAAAGTTAATTATTTTAATTATTCTAATTTAAAAAATATTAGTTTTGAAATATTGGTAATTTTCTATTAGTAACATTGTGTTTAAAAAAAGTGTTAAAAAATTAGTTTTCATAATTGTTGGTTTTATTTTTAAAAAAATAAAAGAAATGAGTAAAATGTGTTTTATGAGTTAGGCTCATATGCAAGAGTAAAACCTAATCAAATATTAATAAATGAAAAATTAATTGAAAATGAAAAATAAGAAAATTATAAAAAAGAGAGAGGAGCGAAGACAACAGAGGAGCGTCGGCATCACATGAGAGAAAAGGAAGGAAAATGACATCGGTGATCGATAACTGTCTCATAAAACTTTCTCAATTTTCGTCCAAATTTTAGTATGTTGTTTCATGAGTATAATACGTTGTGAGATGAACGGAAAAACTGTATTTTCCAATAATTTATTTGGGGCTTGCTACATATGGTAATAACTCTTTGAGGGATAAATTAATTAATGTGAAAATATGAAATTGTGAGATTAAAATATGGAATAGAAACATTTATAAGGTGTTGATGAATTTAATTTAGTTGAATGTGTGGTATTTGATATTATTGTGATATTGGATGTCGAATGAATTTGGTGCATATGTTTGACGAAACGAGTTTATGTGAGGTGATAATAAAATATGGATGCATTGTATGATATAAGTTTATCTGATGACGATGATGTATGATTTATGATAGCGATGTTATAAATTTGTGATAAGTTTATGTGATAATGATGATGTATGATTGATGACAGTGATGCATAAATTTTTGATAAATTTATGTGATGATGATGAAGTTGTAGGATTGACCATAGTTGATAAAATAGTGATGATTCCAACTTGTACTAAAGATAATGCTCTTAATGGAGTAGCCTAGGCCAACAAGGGGTGAAAATAGATACTGAAAACTTTTGAAGTGGAGATTATTTTATCATCATATAGGTAGGACCTGACAAGCCTAGTGATTTCGAGGAAGTACAACTGAATGAGCCTGATCGTGGCGGTCTACTGTTGAACCTTAAGGCAAGATTATTAGATCTTGGAGGTATTTGGGTGGGAAATTCCTAGGTGACTTGGAGGTAGCACTGCAAATGTCGGAAGCTACCATGCAACACATGTTTACCTCGACTGTCGCGTATATGTGTCTCGGATTGAGTTGAAGGAATCTATGAGGGAAAGACCAATTTGAATTGTTCGGATGGTGATGTAGTATCAAGACTCCTAACTAAGTAGTTCAGAGTTAGAATGATACCAAATTATGAAGTAGAGTTCAAACTCATGCATATCGTTGCGTTTTCTTGTGCTTGTTTTGTTGTGATTAATATGTATTATGTGCGATAATAATTTATCTTAGATGATTTGATGTTATAGTGAAATGTATTGATTTTCCTTGAGTGATGTTGACTTTATAATATGATGTTTTTCCTTGAAGAATGTTAGTGTCATGATATGGTTTATTTATGATTAATTGCATGCACTTTTTACTTATATTATACTATCAACATGATTTCGAAACTAATCTCCTTCATTGTTTGTGTTTGACTTGTTTGACCTTGCGTTTGTGAAATTGTAGTTATTACAGGGTAATGAGTCTTAAAGTTCAAGTTTGGGAGAAGCCCCGCTTTGGTAGGTGATACCGGAAATGAGAGTTATAAGTTGTGGTTTACTTATTTAATTAGAAACGACTTTTATATGAAAACCTTATAAATACTAATAAGATTTTGGAATTAAATTAAGAAATTATACTTAAATCAAGTTTATTGAAGTTGCACTATTTTATAGGAGAAAACAAGTTTAAAGTGTTCCAATTGTATTTTGAGAAATGTGATATTCTAAATAACCCACAAATGTTTCTTTTTTCCTTAGGGCGTTTTGCCCTAAGTTCGAGAAAGTTTTGATGCGGAGCGTGTTGATATTGGGTTGGGTCTGACTTAGGTGAACGCGCGTCCGACCCAAAGTAACATCCAAAGAATAAGATGGCCAAAGAATGAAAGTCAATGAACATAATGCATTTTTTTATTTTTTTATTGTATCATCTAATTAACTAGATGATAAGAATGTAAAATGACGATAATTGAAAAGATAGGTCAATGCCTCTAGTTTCTAATTACAAGATACACCAAACGGAAACATTTAAGTGTTGTGAGATTTAGTTCAAATATTTACTTTAGAGATTGTTGATGTACTTGCAATCCTAATGTGTTTGAGAGAAATTTATATATTATATCTTGTTATTCTTTAATTGTTGTCAGACTACGGTCGTGATTTTTCTCTGATATTTTGAAGTATTTCACATTACATTAATTGTTGTGATTGTATTCCTTAATTTCTTTATTTAATTTTTTTTTTCCAAACAAAATCCACATTGTCAAAGGAAGGATGAACTTTACGCAACTTCCAAAATCATTTGGGATGCATACATTCAGAATAATGTGAATTTTTTACTGTTCCAAAGAACAAAACATGTTCTATGTTTCTAAACAAAATATGTAGGCTAGGGAAGTAGAAGGGTTGGGGAAAGTTATCTTACCTAGGGTAGATCGAGCTTTATATAGGATTAGCAAATTATTAAGAAAATTTCTTATTCAATCTCCAATATTCTAAAAAATCCCTTAACTTATTTTTAATTTTTAATTTTTAATTTTTAATTTTAATTTATTTGAACCAATCAATATTAATTGAATTTGTCTGGACTGACCGATTCGAAAGTGTCAATACCAACTTGAAAATTTTCATAAAATTATTTAAATCTTCATAGGTATAAATGTTAATTCACAATTTTTTACATTTTTGAACTAATTTGGAATTATAAATTTTTTGAGAAAATTTAAGTTAATATTTACATGTCCGTGTTAACCCTTCCAAACAAATCCCAACTGAATTAGTTAATTTAGGAATATTAAAACCGACAATAAAAAACTGATTTTTGAGAATGTTGGAGGTGAGATGAGAAATTTCTGATTATTAAAAGCCAACGTATAGACCAATTGGAGTACACGATGAGCTGATGTTTGGATCTACTATTCATTCTATAATTTTGGATATCACTTGCCACTTCACTAATTATAATCATTTCTTGAGAAACAAATTTTCTTTATTTTCAAAATAAATGATAATTAATTTGTCTTGAATTATGAGTTATAATCTATTAGTGATCAAAATAAATGATAAAATTTATTAAATATTTATTTTGATAATTAATTAATATAAGCGTAGACGTCACTTATGATTCGATATTTTTTCTTAATTTTAAAATTGTTTAGAATATAAAGAGTTACGTTGAGAAAGAATCTAAAAAATGTAAACATCTCAATTGTAATGGTCTACAAACCGGCGCAAACTTTAACAATTTCAAAGCAACATCTCAATTATGGGTGAAATGATTAAATTTTGTGTGATTTTTTAGCTTCAATTTTAGTAAAAAAAACAAAAATTTAAGAATTTTGCTATCGTGTATTTCTTTTAATAATTAGATTTTGCTATCGTGTAGAGATGGAATGTTTCGACACCCTGCAGATTCCCCACAATGGGCAAAAATTGATCACGAGTATCCTGAATTCGGGATAGAGTCAAGAAATCTAAGACTTGCACTTTCTACTGATGGAATGAATCCACATGGTCTTCAAAGCATCTCACATAGCACGTGGCCTGTGATTTTGTTAATATATAACCTACCTCCATGGTTATGTATGAAGCGTAAGTTTATGATGTTGTCTCTGTTAATTTCTGGACCCAAACAACCGGGGAATAATATCGACGTATACTTGACTCCTTTAATTGAAGATTTAAAAATTATGTGGGAGACAGGTGTGGAAGTTTATGATGGGTATAGGAAA
>NC_021163.2:45403845-45441195 GCF_000331145.2 Cicer arietinum | reverse complement strand
TAATTAATTTACAGCGTTTAAAAAAAAAAAAAAAACACACACACATTTTACAGCGCTTTTTTTACAAAGCGCTGTAAAATGTTGTTCTAAAGCGCTTTAATGGTGCACCTTTTACAGCGCTTTCGTGAGAAAGCGCTATAAAATGTACAAGAAAAACGCTGTAAAATGCAGACCCATAATATGAAATTATGGGTGGGCATTTTACAGCGCTTTTTTGAGAAAGCGCTGTAATATGCTCACCCATATATGAAATTATGGGTGGGCATTTTACAGCGCTTTCTCAAAAAAGCGCTGTAATATGCCCACCCATATATGAAATTATGGTTGGGCATATTACAGCGCTTGTTTGAGAAAGCGCTGTAATATGCCCGCCCATATATGAGTTATGGGTGTGCATTTTAGAGCGCTTTTTTGAGAAAGCGCTGTAAAATGCACACCCATAACTCATATAATGGGGTGCATATTACAACGCTTTTTGTGAAGAAGCGCTGTAAAATGTGCATAACAAGCGCGCGTTGTATTTACATATTTTATAGCGCTTTTTTAAAAGCGCTGTTGTATCATTTACAACGCTCGTTTCCACAGCGCTTATTTTTTTGAAAAAGCGCTGTAAATGGCTTAAAAAAAGCGCTGTAATATGCGTTTTTTCGCGTAGTGTAAATAGACTAAAAATGTGTTTTTCAATGTAACCAATTAAGTTATTTGCAAAAAGACAAATAATTGTTTGTTGTAGCTAACTATATATTATCAAAGTAGTTAAATGTAAAAGTATATTATGTTTATGTGTTAATTTTTCATTAGAGTGGCATAAAAAAATCTTAGATTATGGGCTATGTGATTTTCTTGAATATTGGAGGAAAATATGAATATAAAGATGATATATTTGAATGATACTAATTACCATTTGTGGAAGGGCTAGATGAAGGATTTCTATTTGTCAAGAAAATGAATCTTCCTGTGTTTCAACATCAACATGTGAGTGGTTTTATTTATCAATATTTAGAAGATAATTTTACAACCATATTACTAATGAGATAAATGCAAACAAATTGTGGGAGAAGATAAAGTCCTTGATCTTGTTGCATAGCTTCATAAGTTTGAAGTATAAGGAGAGAATGACTATTTCTGATCACATGAGTGATTTTCAAGATGTACCTTGAATTAGATGTTATGAACGGGTATCAAATTTAATGATGAGATTTAGCAACTGTTTATATTGTTATCTTTACTGGAGTCTTTGGAGACATTTTAGTTTTCTTCAACGAATTCACCTTCTAAAGGTGATGTTTCTATCGAAATGACTAAGGGTTTTGTTCTTAATGAGGATTTGAAAAGGAAGACACATGGTTCTTCATGAAAATCTTATGATCTTTTCTCAAGAGATCGAACTCTGATGCCAATTGAAGGCGGGAAAGACACCAGAAATGAGGGATGAATTGTTTTTTAAAAATGCTTTTCTTTCCAAACATTAAAATATATTAAAAACTTTGAAAATAAAGTAAAAGGAAAACAAGGATAGAACACAAGAAATTTATGTTGGTTCACCACCAACTCGATAGCTACATTCAGTCCCTTTAATCTGGAGAATTTTAATCTAGTCAAACTGACTATGTTCTAATCTCCTCGAATTGATAACTTTCATACTTTTGAGTAACACAACCACTTCTATGCTACAATAAAAGAAATTATTATTATTATATTACTATTATTATTATTATTATTATTATTATTATTATTTTTTTTTTTTTTTTTTTTTTTTTTTTTTTTTTTTTTTTTTTTTTTGGTTTTTGTGAGAGTTCTCTAGATAGCTTTGTAATCGGAGAATATAAAGAGTACGCTTATAAATTACTTGATGGTTTTGCAATATAGTGGCTCAAATTATTTTTTGCTTTTTGATTTGCAATAACATTTGATTATCCTTTTATAGTGCATCATGCATTGTAATGATTTTCTGACAGTTGCAACTAATTTCGCAAATCTTGTACATATTGTACTGTTAGGGCAACTAGCCTGTATAAGATTCTCTTGTCCTTTTTTTTGCGCTTCATTACTTAAGAAAATATCTTGTTCACCAAGTTTGAATGACCAGAGGAAGTAGTATTATAGGATTCATCTCGAGTAGTTGTACATCAATTTAGAAGATTGAGTTAAGTCAAACTTGTCTATTAGAGTGTTTGAATGTCGTGTTTATCAGAAGATTACATTTCTTAGATGATTGACAAATATAAGAGGATTTGATTTTTATCAAAGCGTTGACTAGATAACCAGTTTGTTGTGTAAAGTTGCTTGATAATACAAATCAATTAGACGCATTAGTGTACAAAAGGAGTGCATTGATAAGAGGATTGACTCAAGTGCTCAGTAGTTGAATAAACATAGTGTATCTACACTCAAATGAACTTGCTCAATATCTTTTATCAGATGATCTATACACTTAGAAAATACGTTAAAGTATAAATTATTCTTACACATATTTTGTTATTATAAAAAAAATTAGGGTCATTGTTCTTCAAACCAACTTGATTATAACAATTTTCCCCTTTTTGAATATAATAAACATCTAGGTTGATGCACAATTTTTGTAAATAAATAAAAGCTTCCCCAGATAATATGTAGGGATGTATTTCAGAATATTTAAAAATTGAAAGTCAACAATCAAATAACAAAAACAAATGCATAAACTTATTGACTTATGTTGACATTGTCATTGTTACGTATTTTATTTTCGATTGAAATTGTTCTCAATTAAATTTCTCCCCCTTTATCGTCAGAAAAAAACAGAATAGAAAATTCTATCACAACTTTGATAATAATTTTAATAGATTTACTAACATTCATTAGGATTGTCAAGGGACCAGATTGACATCCATTAGGATTGCATTTTAAGAATCTAGTGGATTTACTAACATCCATTAGTATAATCCTACATTATGCGTTTCTTTCGATTCTTAAATTTAATAACCCAAAGGTAGAGGAACTCTGTAGTATTTTCAAAAGCCACCGTGTTTTGTTGTGCCAAGTGTTTTCCGTACTTCGTGGTGTCTCTCATCCAGTCTTCTACAAAAGTGAGACATTCATCCCACTTAGCACAAACATCACTAGGATCAAAATTGCTTGAGTTGTTATTTTTAATCTTATTAACTTTGAAAATAAATGAGCTAATAAACTCATATAGGCTAAGAAAACCATAAGGTAAGGATGGTGTGAATGGGTTTAGATTAGAGGGAACAAGAGTGGTGAAGTTAGGTTTAGGGGTAAAGGGAGAAGGAAAAGATATTCAGATAATAGAAGATGTATCATTTGAAGAAGTTTCAGAGTTTATATCCTCAATAACCTCAGTTGCTATTTCAAAGGCAACGTGAAAGGGTTTCACAAACATAGGTGTGTGGGTCAGATATAGGCGAGGAGTGAAAGGGTGAGTTTGGATGAAGGTTTAAAGTTTCTAAGTTAGGATAGGGTGGTGCTTTTATAGCTATGATTTTAGTGCTGTTTGTGATTAAGTGTTTAGGGGATACGGGTTTATCAAGTAACTTTAGCTTTAAGTTTAGCTTCTAACACTACGCGAAAAAACGTATTTTACAGCGCTTTTTTTAAGCCATTTACAGCGTTTTTTCAAAAAAAATAAGCGCTGTGGAATCGAGCGCTGTAAATGATACAACAACGCTTTTAAGAAAGCGCTATAAAACATGTAAATATAACGCGCGCTTGTTATGCACATTTTACAGCGCTTCTTCAAACAAGCGCTGTCATATGCACCCCATTATATGAGTTATGGGTCTGCTTTTAGAGCGCTTTTTAACACAAGCGCTGTAAAATGCACACCCATAATTTTCATATTATGGGTCTGCATTTCACAGCGCTTTCTCAAGAAAGCGCTGTAAAATGCCCACCCATAATTTTCATATTATGGGTCTGCATTTTACAGCGCTTTCTCAAAAAAGCGCTGTAAAATAACCACCCATAATTTCATATTATGGGTGTGCATTTTACAGCGCTTTTATTGTACATTTTACAGCGCTTTCTCACGAAAGCGCTGTAAAATGTGCACCATTAAAGCGCTTTACAACAACATTTTACAGCGCTTTTTAAAAAAAGCGCTGTAAAATGTGTGTTTTTTTTTAAACGCTGTAAATTAATTATTTGAAATGAAAAGCGATTTTTAGCTTTTTATGGCATTTTTTTTTGGAAAGCGCTGTCTTTTATCTTTGTATCCAAAATTATTTTGATCCAAAATCACTTCACAATCAGTGCACACAACAACAAAACATATTCAAATACCATAAGCAGTTCACACAATCAGTAGAACAGAAATCAGAACTATGTAACTTATATGTAACTCTGTAACTCTGTAATTTACAACCTAAGTAACTACATTCAGATACATATATACAACCTAATTTACAACCTAATTACCTACATTCAGATACGTATATATATATAACCTAATTTACAACCTAAACTACATTCAGATCCATATGCATGTTCATATATTGTGTCCTATGATCATTTACATATAATAACTAACAGAATATACATTATATGCACTAGCTACCATATAATATTCAGATCCCTTGCCCAGCACAAGCTATTTCCCAGAAAATCAAATAATTTGCAAGTCAAGCACATACTGACACCAGTCTTCCTTTAATTCCATCAGATCTTCCTCAGAATATGATGGACTGGAATTGGCAAAGTACTGCAATATAAAAATTGAACATATTATATTAAGTTAGTATCAAATATATAGATAATTTATATATGAAAATCATATAATGCAAATACCGTACCGTTTCTGGGATAATAGTTTTATTCTTCTCAACAATCTCCTTCATGAATCTCAATACGTAGTACCCACAGTCGATGTTATTTGTTTGACGAGGGCACTTTATTGAGATCCATGTAATGTTATTAGACTTCTGCTTCGACACTTTAGCACCTCTTTGAGCTCGATAAACTTTTAAGGCACTATCGAATGAATAAATGTGATTATTAGAGCATGAATATTTATATATATATATATATATATAAATAATGTGTTTGTTCATGCTCTAATAATCACATTTATTCATTCGATAGTGCCTTAAAAGTTTATCGAGCTCAAAGAGGTGCTAAAGTGTCGAAGCAGAAGTCGAATAACATTACATGGATCTCAATAAAGTGCCCTCGTCAAACAAATAACATCGACTGTGGGTACTACATATTGAGATTCATGAAGGAGATTGTTGAGAAGAATAAAACTATTATCCCAGAAACGGTACGGTATTTGCATTATATGATTTTCATATATAAATTATCTATATATTTGATACTAACTTAATATAATATGTTCAATTTTTATATTGCAGTACTTTGCCAATTCCAGTCCATCATATTCTGAGGAAGATCTGATGGAATTAAAGGAAGAATGGTGTCAGTACGTGCTTGACATGAAAATTATTTGATTTTCTGGGAAATAGCTTGCTGCTGGGCAAGGGATCTGAATATTATATGGTAGCTAGTGCATATAATGTATATTCTGTTAGTTATTATATGTAAATGATCATAGGACACAATATATGAACATGCATATGGATCTGAATGTAGTTTAGGTTGTAAATTAGGTTATATATATATACGTATCTGAATGTAGGTAATTAGGTTGTAAATTAGGTTGTATATATGTATCTGAATGTAGTTACTTAGGTTGTAAATTACAGAGTTACATATATGTTAAAAAAGTTACAGAGTTCTGATTTATGTTCTATTGATTGTGTGAACTGATTGTCTATAATATGTTCTGTTCTACTGATTGTGAAGTGATTTTGGATCAAAAATAATTTTGGGTACAATGATAAAAGACAGCGCTTTTTAAAAAAAGTGCCATAAAAAGCTAAAAAGCACCTTTCATTTCAAATAATTAATTTTACAAGGTGTTTGAAGAAATGGGTTTGTGTCTGATGTTTTTTGGATTCCCATGATGCGTACAAGGTGTTTGAAGAAATGGGTTTGTGTCTGATGTTTTTGTTAACAATGTGTTTTTGGGGATTCCCATGATGCGTACAAGGTGTTTGAAGAAATGGGTTTGTGTCTGATGTTTTTGTTAACAATGTGTTTTTGGGGATTCCCATGATGCGTACAAGGTGTTTGAAGAAATGGGTTTGTGTCTGATGTTTTTGTTAACAATGTGTTTTTGGGGATTCCCATGATGCGTACAAGGTGTTTGAAGAAATGGGTTTGTGTCTGATGTTTTTTGGATTCCCATGATGCGTACAAGGTGTTTGAAGAAATGGGTTTGTGTCTGATGTTTTTGTTAACAATGTGTTTTTGGGGATTCCCATGATGCGTACAAGGTGTTTGAAGAAATGGGTTTGTGTCTGATGTTTTTGTTAACAATGTGTTTTTGGGGATTCCCATGATGCGTACAAGGTGTTTGAAGAAATGGGTTTGTGTCTGATGTTTTTGTTAACAATGTGTTTTTGGGGATTCCCATGATGCGTACAAGGTGTTTGAAGAAATGGGTTTGTGTCTGATGTTTTTTGGATTCCCATGATGCGTACAAGGTGTTTGAAGAAATGGGTTTGTGTCTGATGTTTTTGTTAACAATGTGTTTTTGGGGATTCCCATGATGCGTACAAGGTGTTTGAAGAAATGGGTTTGTGTCTGATGTTTTTGTTAACAATGTGTTTTTGGGGATTCCCATGATGCGTACAAGGTGTTTGAAGAAATGGGTTTGTGTCTGATGTTTTTGTTAACAATGTGTTTTTGGGGATTCCCATGATGCGTACAAGGTGTTTGATGAAATGGGTTAATGTCTGATGTTTTTTGGATTCCCATGATGCGTACAAGGTGTTTGAAGAAATGGGTTTGTGTCTGATGTTTTTGTTAACAATGTGTTTTTGGGGATTCCCATGATGCGTACAAGGTGTTTGAAGAAATGGGTTTGTGTCTGATGTTTTTGTTAACAATGTGTTTTTGGGGATTCCCATGATGCGTACAAGGTGTTTGAAGAAATGGGTTTGTGTCTGATGTTTTTGTTAACAATGTGTTTTTGGGGATTCCCATGATGCGTACAAGGTGTTTGAAGAAATGGGTTAATGTCTGATGTTTTTTGGATTCCCATGATGCGTACAAGGTGTTTGAAGAAATGGGTTTGTGTCTGATGTTTTTGTTAACAATGTGTTTTTGGGGATTCCCATGATGCGTACAAGGTGTTTGAAGAAATGGGTTTGTGTCTGATGTTTTTGTTAACAATGTGTTTTTGGGGATTCCCATGATGCGTACAAGGTGTTTGAAGAAATGGGTTTGTGTCTGATGTTTTTGTTAACAATGTGTTTTTGGGGATTCCCATGATGCGTACAAGGTGTTTGAAGAAATGGGTTAATGTCTGATGTTTTTTGGATTCCCATGATGCGTACAAGGTGTTTGAAGAAATGGGTTAATGTCTGATGTTTTTTGGATTCCCATGATGCGTACAAGGTGTTTGAAGAAATGGGTTAATGTCTGATGTTTTTTGGATTCCCATGATGCGTACAAGGTGTTTGAAGAAATGGGTTAATGTCTGATGTTTTTTGGATTCCCATGATGCGTACAAGGTGTTTGAAGAAATGGGTTAATGTCTGATGTTTTTTGGATTCCCATGATGCGTACAAGGTTTTTGAAGAAATGGGTTTGTGTCTGATGTTTTTTGGATTCCCATGATGCGTACAAGGTGTTTGAAGAAATGGGTTAATGTCTGATGTTTTTTGGATTCCCATGATGCGTACAAGGTGTTTGAAGAAATGGGTTAATGTCTGATGTTTTTTGGATTCCCATGATGCGTACAAGGTGTTTGAAGAAATGGGTTTGTGTCTGATGTTTTTTGGATTCCCATGATGCGTACAAGGTTTTTGAAGAAATGGGTTTGTGTCTGATGTTTTTTGGATTCCCATGATGCGTACAAGGTTTTTGAAGAAATGGGTTTGTGTCTGATGTTTTTTGGATTCCCATGATGCGTACAAGGTTTTTGAAGAAATGGGTTTGTGTCTGATGTTTTTTGGATTCCCATGATGCGTACAAGGTTTTTGAAGAAATGGGTTTGTGTCTGATGTTTTTTGGATTCCCATGATGCGTACAATGTGTTTGAAGAAATGGGTTTGTGTCTGATGTTTTTTGGATTCCCATGATGCGTACAATGTGTTTGAAGAAATGGGTTTGTGTCTGATGTTTTTTGGATTCCCATGATGCGTACAATGTGTTTGAAGAAATGGGTTTGTGTCTGATGTTTTTTGGATTCCCATGATGCGTACAATGTGTTTGAAGAAATGGGTTTGTGTCTGATGTTTTTGTTAACAATGTGTTTTTGGGTATTCCCATGATGCGTACAAGGTGTTTGAAGAAATGGGTTTGTGTCTGATGTTTTTTGGATTCCCATGATGCGTACAAGGTTTTTGAAGAAATGGGTTTGTGTCTGATGTTTTTTGGATTCCCATGATGCGTACAAGGTTTTTGAAGAAATGGGTTTGTGTCTGATGTTTTTTGGATTCCCATGATGCGTACAAGGTTTTTGAAGAAATGGGTTTGTGTCTGATGTTTTTTGGATTCCCATGATGCGTACAATGTGTTTGAAGAAATGGGTTTGTGTCTGATGTTTTTTGAATCCCATGATGCGTACAAGGTGTTTGATGAAATGGGTTAATGTCTGATGTTTTTTGGATTCCCATGATGCGTACAATGTGTTTGAAGAAATGGGTTTGTGTCTGATGTTTTTTGGATTCCCATGATGCGTACAAGGTTTTTGAAGAAATGGGTTTGTGTCTGATGTTTTTTGAATCCCATGATGCGTACAAGGTGTTTGAAGAAATGGGTTTTGTGTCTGATGTTTTTTGGATTCCCATGATGCGTACAATGTGTTTGAAGAAATGGGTTTGTGTCTGATGTTTTTTGAATCCCATGATGCGTACAAGGTGTTTGAAGAAATTAGGTGTCTGATGAATATTATTTTTAAAGCCATTTTACAGCGCTTTGGCAAACAAGCGCTGTAAAATGTCTTTTTTACTCACTTTCAAAAGAGTCGTTTACAGCGCTTTTGTGTGAAAAGCGCTGTAAAAGGTATAAAACACTCATTATTTTATTTTTAAAAGGATCTTTTACAGCGCTTTTTAAGATAAGCGCTGTAAAATGTCTCTTTATTTTATTTTTGTGTTTGGTTTATTTGGGTTGGGATGACATTAAAAACCTTTTTAATTAGATGATGAATTATTAGAAATGACTATTAGAATCTCTCTATTCAGTTCAGTTCAGTTCAGTTCAGAAAATAAATTAATCAGAACTTAGTATAAAACACTCAATTCAGATTACATGCATGAATTATTAGAAATGACAATGAGAATCTCTCTGTACAGTTCAGTTCAGTTCAGTTCAGTTGAATCAATTAAATAAAACAATTAAACATATATATACAGTTCAGTTGAATCAATTCAGATTACATGCATATTTACAATAACACAGTTCAGATTACATGCATAGCTTATATAAAACAATTAAACATATATATACATTAAGATGCCCTTCTTCTTTTCCTGGTGACATTCACATTTGTTTGTCCATTTACAATACGAAACGATGGATTAATCCAAATTCTCTCATCATGATCATCTCTAAGATATAAACCATCATCAGTTGAATCAATTTCATGTGGTTGTTGTGATGTTGCAAATAAAAGATCATTACCAACATCTTCATCATTATTGTTATCATCACTTATTTTATTGGTCGATAGGACAACAGACCATTTATCATTAGAAGGATCAGTGACATAAAACACTTGTTGAGCTTGCGACGCTAAAATAAAAGGCTCGTCTCTGTATCCCACCCTATTAAAATCGACAAGCAAGAATCCTGACTCATCAATCCGAACACCATTATTATTATCGACCCACTTGCAACCAAATATGGGAACACGAAACATATATAATATGAAAGCGCATGTATTTTACAGCGCTTGTGAAACAAGCGCTGTAATAGGTAGTTAAATTCAATGAAAGCGCATGTATTTTACAGCGCTTGTGAAAAAAGCGCTGTATTAGGTAGTTCAAATATTTGGAAGCGCATGTGTTTACAACAGCTTGTGAAAAAAGCGTTGTAACTGATACGCGAAAGCGCTTCCTTTTACAGCGCTTTTTTGACAAGCGCTGTAAAAGCCTTATAACGTTATGCGCAAACGTTATATGACCTACTACAGCGCTTGTTTTACAGCGCTTGTCATCAAAAGCGCTGTAAAAGGTTCCGTTGTTTTTAAAATATAATTACAACAGCGCTTGTGTTTAGCAAGCGCTGTAAAATGGGCGCTGTTAAATGTCATTTTTGGCGTAGTGTAACTATCCTCGGAGTTCTTTACCTGACTTATCATATGAATCATAGTCAAATTCAAATGAAACATTTAAAGGCTTAATCTCAAGTTGAGAAATTGTAATATTATGACTTGAGTTTCCAGTAGGAATTGTGTTTGTGGATTTAGAAATTGGTTCAAAAGATACAGACGGTTCTTTCTGCATAAATTTTTATAATTTTTCAGATGGTGCAACATTAACATTTGTAGAGGATTCAATAACATTATTTTCGTATAGGATTTTTTTGTTCAAGTTGGGTTTTTGGTTGGATGTCAACACATGTTAGAGTTTGGGTTACAAGTTTAGAAATATTTGTGGATGAAATTAAAACTACATTATTATCATGACTTTTATAGTTTTGGTCTCCCTATTTTAGTTGAATCATGAAAGTAGTCCCTCCATTTTGTTTATCCTGATCAGTTTGGTTCCTCAAACATTATTTTGGTCCAAAACTGCAATTAAGTCTATTATCATTATTAATAGAATCAATAATGGTTTCAAAAGTGGAGGTACCTTAAGTTTCATTTTTAGAGGAGGACATTTTTATTCCTTAATGGCTTCTTCTTCATCAACTTCATCCAAATGAGCTTTCCTTTTCCTTTTCCTTTTATTCTCATAGTCTAGAGCATCCTTTGGGTAGAGGGAAATATACGATAGGAATCTTAGGATTGTCCTTCCTTTGTTCTACTACAACCATATGTATGAATTCATATACTACCTTCTTATTTTCTTCTTTAAAGATTTGAGGATAGAAGTCTAAAACAGGAAGTAAAAGTTCTTTAGTGCCACTTGTTTGACCAATGTGTTTCTTCCCTTTGTCTTTATAAGTAGGTTTAATGCATTCCTTTGCATTGAAATTTCTCATTTTGATTACATTGTTTATATTAAACAATGGTGCATGCTGATTTTAGTTGTGGGGGTAAATCATACGTATATATAAATATCAAATTTTGACAACATAAAATACAAAATAATTATATACATGATTTGTTGCATCTAATTGTTCATTTTTCCTAGTTTAGACGTGGTAATGCTAGTTTTAAGTCATCTACAATTTATTATATATATTTCTTTCGTATTAAAAAATGACTATAAATAAAAGAGAGATAATTGTAATTTCATCAATTATTTTGACTAAAAATTGATGTGTTATCCACTATGATAAATATAAAGTAAAATATAATATTTTGAGAATAATGTACACATTAATAACTAGTGGGGTATAATTGAAAAAATAATAATTAATCTTACATTAAAAACTAAAATTGACATTTATTGTGATGTTTTTTTATTAAAGTCACATTCATTGTAAAATATAAAAAAAAAAAAATCATATAAAATTCAGGAAAAAAGTCAAAATGTCAGTGGGGCATTTGCCCCCAAATATGATTAACGTAGGTATATCCCCTTTGTGTAATATAATGATTTTAGAGTTTTTGCAACATCAATTGCTGCTTTATTTGCATGCATTTTGTTGCAATATAAAAATAACGAAGTTCTTTCAAGCAAACAGATGCCAACCTTGCATAAGCAACAATATTGGTTTTCCATATTCTCTTAATATGTTTTAGAACGAGATTGAGTAAATTCACTTATGTTGAATAATATTCCACATGTTGCATTTGTGCTCTTTGCTCACATGGTCTACAGAGCCACCCTTTGGCAAAATGCACCCAATCACTATTTTGAACAAAACCCTACACTTAGTTTTCAACTGCATAGCCTTGCTATTCATAATAATATCTACAAATAATTCATTGTTCGTTCATATCCACTCATGAGTTTCATTCCTTCATCCAAGAATTGTGTTACAACAACAATGGAAAGACAAGTGATTTTGATATGTTTTCCCAATAATGTGCTTGTTATTTTGTTGTCTTTAATAACTTCTACATGTCTAGATAATTCCTTTATCATAACATTATAAATTTTTAGCTTATCGAGAGTGAAGTATTCAAACCATCCCATCTCACATAATTTATTTATGAAGTTGAATCCATTTTCTTCAAGATTATAAAAATAACCCCGAGTTCTCTAAAATGATCTAGTTGAATAGTGTTGCAAGACATAGTTGATTTTGAACTTTAAGTAATTATTGAGAAAGAGAGGTTTCAGAAGAAGAGAATGGTTGTTTTAGGGTTCAAATGTGTACCGAGAATACATGAAGGTAGTGGATGTGTAGAGTGTTGATGTTTTTGTCAAAACCGTTGAATTACTAATTTTGAAATATTAATATAAATTAATTTGAAAAACATAAAAAGGGATATCTGTAATATATGCATAGTCCATGAACCACGCAAAAATCATTTCATTTTCAACTCAATAGGTAAAAGAGAATACACATGTTAAAATACCAACAATCACATACATCACAAAAAATAATTCTTTCTAGAGGCAAAGGAAAAAAAAAATATCAGAGGAAAACTAAAAGTCAATTCATTAGAGGTAGATTGAATTTCAATTTACTAGAGGCAAAGACTACAAAGCTTACCTAATCATTCCTTTATAAAGTGCGTATTTAAATTATTCTTTATAAATCTGAATCTATCTTAACAAAGTGTTTTGTGAAGATATATGCCCATTACTGATCAGAGTCAACAAATTTTATGTTTAAAATACCCTTTTTAACATAGTCTCTAATAAAATGATATATATAAACTCTATATGTTTAGCTCTAGAATGAAAAATATATAGGATTTTTAGTTAAACATATGAAATAAGTATTATCACAAAAGATAGGAATGTTACTTCCATTTATCATATAGTCCTTTAGTTGATGTTTCATCCAAAGTGGTTGTGTATTGCGGTTTGTAAGATCCATAATTTACTTATAACAAGAATTAAGACTTACTGTCTAATTATGCCTTTTGTTCTTTATTATTTTTGTCTGTTAATTGTTTGTAAAATTGATGTAAGTGTGTTTCACTTGCAAATTAATCTATGAAAAATTCTTTGGTTGTTTCCTTGATGTTAAATGACTATGTGAATGTCTTGGCATTGCTGAAATTTCAAAAGTATTTTTCTACTGATTTTTTTAAAACGGGCAAGATATACACGTTGTTTAAATTTTGACGGGCTCCGAATGGCACAAAAATTTAACTAGGAGTTTTATATAGCTACAGAACAAACATTTCATTGGATAAAAATTTATTGCAAAATTTTGAAAAGTTTTAATTTGTAGATTTATTATAAATATTTTTCCAGTTATCGAGAAAATTATCCAAGAGCGAAATACAACTCATTTAAGAATGAACTCGAAGACTGAATGAGATTATGTGACTTAAAGTCACAAAATATCAAGATATTTTTCTAGAATATTAATATTTTATTGAGGGATTAATGAAAATATCTAGATATTTTCTTATTTTGTAGTAAGACTTGTGTAACAATGATTAGATGGGAAGTGATGGGTTAGTAAAATATTTTGAAAGTATTTTTGGAGACCCAGTTAAAATTTTTCGTTGTGGATTATTATCGATAAATATTTTAAGACGTCGTGCATTATTGTTAAACTTATCTGTCAATTGGACTGTAACGACAATAGATATATTTATTAAAGTAGACATAGAAGTGAGTGATGGGATTGTCACTAAGTATCATAAAGGATCATTGTTAGATTTTAGAATTAATTTTTGTGGTTAGAAATTTTTGGGGATTCATTTGGAATTGAGATAGTAGATTTATTAAGGGAAGGAGAAAAAAAAACATTTCCCCCTCCCTATAAAAGTAATTCATGGGCATCGCCATCTTACTATCAATTTCTTTAAATTTTCAAACACATCTTCTCTCGTGTATCTTTAAACCCAAACCTTCTCCTTTGGTTTTGAGTAACTTAAAAGCCTTCAATCACAAAACCTCCAACTACAAAGTTGTTTCAGAACTTGAAAGGATTGCAAAGAGCTAAGGATCACTAGTTGAGGTACAAGGAAATTGAGAGATATCAGTTGAATTGTCGGATAGGTTATGATGGGATAACGTAAGTTGCTTGTGTAATAAAGTGTCATCGAGGTAAGGGCACTTTCTAACGATATTATATATGCTTGAATGCAAACTGTGTATTTATACATGTTCTTTGTGTTTGTGGTGAATAAATCTGTACACGATTGTTTATGTATTTGATGTGATTATGTATTCATAAATGATAAAATATGTGATATGAGTTTTGTTGATGATAATTTGTCATGAGTATGCTTTGTGAAAAAGTGTTGAGAAATTTATAGTGTTGAATAAGTATTAAAAGTAGAGTTTTTTAACAGCTGCATTTACATGATAATTGTGGTGAAATAGTCAGAGTATGCTCATGCATTTTATAGTTAGTGGTGATCGTGATTGACCACATGGTTGTTCCAGGTGTTGATGGTCAACCTTATCCTTACAAGGATTTTTGAGTCCTACTAGTCTGAGAGGTGTAGGCCTGTGATAGACTGAACCCTTGTAAATCATGTTGATTTGTGATAGGTGGCACCTTAGTAATTAGTATGGGTCTCTAAGAGGCGGTACATTTATGATTGATACCCCTCGAAAAGTATTTTGAAATTTCGAAATCATGTGCATTAGCATATAAACATTGCATTAAGGTGTTTTTATCACACAAGTCATATATGTTATATGATGATATATTTATATGCATGGTTGTTTATCACTTTATACCATGCCATGTTATGCTTTAGTGCTTTTCATTTTCGTATATTTTCTATTTAGATGCGTGTAACACCCCGTTTTTCAAAGCGAGGGTGTATTTTTTTTTTCAAAAGAAATTAAACTGAAACAGAGAAAAACAAATAAGGAAATACCTTTGGATAAATAATTGAGTCATTATAATTTACAAGCAGCGGAAAAGTTTCTCAAAATACGAATCCAAAGTATTTACACTTCAAGAGGTGGTACATAGACCCCATCGTAAATAACATGTCAAACAGACCATATTAGTATAGATACATTTTTCCAAATTAAAATACTGCAACCCAAAAAGAAGGACGTCTAGTCCCTATACATCAACCTAATCTGATCATCCTACCAAAAAACTATACGCCCTGAGTGATCTCCACGCGCCCCGTGAGATCCTCCTACATAGCTCCATTCAAGCATTCCCATCTACATTCCCATCCGTAGGGTATGAACCTGTAGGGTCGTCCTGACTCTCATCTAAGGGCAAAGCCCAGATTTCCACAATAGTTGTAAAGGGTCACCAACCGAAATTAACAGATAACACATAACATTTATGTTTTAAATGCACAAAATAACCTTTCAACTAAGCATGCATCTTAAAAGGATTTTCCATATGCTAAAAGTTCATATAATGCTTGCCAATTAACAATGAACTCAAAATGAAGTTCTCAAACCATCAAGTAATACATAACTGACCAAAGCATTGATAAATCAATTGAGCAATCGATTATCTAACTCAAAATAAGGACTTCTGCTGAGCCAATCGATTGCCAAATCGATTTGGTCAGTTCTGCTGAGTTTCTGCATGACCAAATCGATTTCTAAGTCGATTTTGTCAGTTCTGATGAGTCCCTGGGTTGCCAAATCGATTTCCAAATCGATTTCGGCAGTTTTGCTGAGTTCCTGCCTCTCTGCCAATCGATTTCCAAATCGATTTCTTAAAAGATTTTGAAAGATATATTTATACAATCGATTGGCAAATCGATTAGGTTAAAATAGTGAACTTCCTGCAACTCATCCAATCGATTGGGAAATCGATTTCCCTCATCATTTTTCCAAAAATTCATAACTAACTCAATCACATTCATACATAATCTCAAATCCTAACACTTAGCACTGATAACGCAATCGCTACAACATCATTAGTTTCGAAATAGTATTGCAAGCAAACATGTTATCACCAAATTCCAAAACATAACACTTAACATTTATAACACAATTAATACAACATCATGGGTTTCAAAATGGTATTGCAATCCAACATGTTATCACCAAATTCCAAAACATAACACTTATAACACAATTACTACACATACCAAATGAACCAACAATTCACAATTTAACAGGGTGTAGTCTCTCACGGACAAACACCTGTGCAGTCTCTCACGGACAAACACAATTCCCTAAGGAACGTAAGTCGTAAACGTACTACCTATCACGGGTCCGTACCGTTTACCGAGGTGCCACCTATCCCGGGTCTGCACAACTTACCAAACGTAAATCGTAAACGTACTGCCTATCACGGGCCCGTACCGTTTACCAAGGTGCCACCTATCACGGGTCTGCACGATTTACCAAAACATACATAAGTAAACGAGACATTAAGAGATTCCCCATTCTTAATTCTCATCTAACTTAAACCAGGGCGTAGTCTCTCACGGACAAACCCCTACGCAGTCTCTCACGGACAAACGCAATTCCCGCAGGAACGTAAATTGTAAACGTACTACCTATCCCGGGTCCGTACTGTTTACCGAGGTGCCACCTATCCCGGGTCAGCACAACTTACCAAAACATACACGAGTAAACGAGACATTAAGAGATTCCCCATTCTTAATCTTTTGACTTAAACGATTTTCTCACAAAACATTCAGTAAACGAGTCATTAAGAGATTCCCCATTCTTAATACTCATTTACCGAAACGATTTTCAAAACGATAGTTAAGTAACCGAGACATTAAGGGATTCCCCATCCTCAACGCCCAGTTAACTTAAACCTTTTCCTCAAAAGCACATTAAGTAAACCGAGGTATTAAAAGATTCCCCATTTTTAATACTCGTTTAACTCTAATGGTTTTCAAATTCCACAGAAACAAATTCAAACATACTTTCACATTCAAACCATAATTCACAACAACCACACCAATTAACAAACATTAAGTATGAACACGCCAAATACGGCGAACACAAATCAGCGCAACATAACACCCAGATGCATCAAATTTCATTTACTCATAATCATACATAATGACTTCAAATTCATTTACCACGAAACATTCATCAATATAAACAAAACCTAACTCTAAGGTTTTACCCATAACGCACTAGTTTCGTTTTTCCCCAAATCGATACATTTAACCCTAACAAATTCCTTCCCACACAACCACAGATAAGTCCCTAAATGCAAACTAAAAGTTTGGAAGGAGCCCTTACCTCAACGTTAGCTTTAACGTGCGTTTCCGGTACCGCGAGTAATTTCGGTAAAATCTCCGCTCGCAACGCCGCTTCCAAAATAGTTCACTAGTACCGTAGCGTGGTGGTGAGCAACTTTCCCTTCTATCTCTTCGAGAAATGAAGCTTGGATGTAGAAGAAACGGAGGGGTTTGTGTTTGGATCTCAAAAACCGTTTTTCTTCGTTTTCGAATCAAAGAGGAAGAGTGGAGTTGCGAAAACCTTGATCAAACTCTCACCCAACCTTGGGGTACTAGTTTTGAAGAAAAGAAAGCGACGAAAATGAAAATGGGAGAAAGGAGGGAATTTGGTTCACGGTCACAGAGGAAGAAGATGGAAAATTCCAATTTTCCTTCCTTTCTTTTTCTTTCCTTTGTTTTTCCTTTCTTCCCTTTTCCTTCTTTCCTTTATATACTCTTTTCTTTTCCTTTTCCTTCCTTCTAGTTTTCTTTTCTTTTTCCCCCCAAACAAACATATATAAATATAATAAATATAACTTAACAAATATCTCAAAATCTAGATATTTGTTAAATTACCGTTTCGCTCGAAACACAATAAATTCTCCGTAAAGGATTCATCGCAGTTGAATTCAATTTATTTATCGACGAGAAATTTTAATTGGCATCAAAATATCTTTTTGATTATAAAACTCCAAAATATTATTAACTTTGGCTTAAAAGCCTTCGAGCCAAAATCCAAAATACACCAAAAATACATAAATGGTACTTTAAAATTATGGGTCGTACAATGCGACCCTCTAGTATTATTGTGGATCGGGCTTATGCCTTATGTTCATAGAGTGAGTCATGTGGGAATTGAAACGACGTCAAAGACGTGATAGAGTGATGATTTGGATTGACGATTGGAAGCAGTGAGGTTTGATGCCAATTGTCGTTCCTCATTATGTGACACTCTAAACCCCAAAATAATATTTTGAATTTTATCATCTAGTAGATAAATTCCTCGTAAAGAAAAATGTGAACTTTCAAAAACATTTACAAGTTAAAGAGCATCACGTAGTCACTTAGCATATCATGTTAATCCTTAAAAGAGAATCCACCAAATTTAACAACTCGAAGTCATAATATTATATAGCCAAAATTCATTGAAATGGACGTAAATAAGTTTAGTAGAATAAAAGTAAAAATAGTCCTAACCCGATATCACTATCAGAGCGAAAATTCTCAAAGTAAAAGACATTCAACAACGACATCAACATAATATATATAATAAAAATATTCAAAATGAAAAGATGCTAGATACTCTAAGCGTACTAATCATCATCTACAACTGACGGCTCGTTTGTGTCCATCGCAAACGCCAAACACAAACACCGAGGGGTGAGTTTTGAAATCATGTATTAATATAAGATAAGTGAGAAGAAGACACAAGTAATCAAATTGACATAAGCATGATAAATATCGAAGAACATAACGTCAAAAGTTAATCCAAATCTATCACAATAAAATAGTCACAAGGATGCAATGCTATGCATGTCCTATAATTTATACTTCTTTATCAATTGGTACCATTATACTATGAAGTACTTAGCTATGAGACTTGATACTATGCCACTATAGGAGTGGACGTACAATTCATGAATGACAAAGTCCTCATAGAATTCCTTAACTCAACCCAAGACACATATACGTGACAGTTGAGGTACTATTGTGTTGCACGTTAGCTCCCGACCTTATGGAATAACCCACTAATCTACTTAGGAATTCCCTACCAGAGATACCCCCAAGGTCTGTCAATTTCCTACATACTTCGCAATTCTCGACAAACTCGAAAATAATTTTCCTACATCTACTGTCCACATTCATTCTAATACTTCTCAATTTCGTCGCGTCCTTTATTTGCAGCTTGATGATTATCTGTTCATTATGGCAAGTCCAACACATTGTATGAACTCCATCACTTTTCCATTTATACAAACCTTAAATTTCTACCTCGAACCTTGATACATCTTCATTACTTCGAAATCATTACTTAGCTTACTCTTATATGTCTTTTTTCAAAAATTGCTCTCTTCTTTGACAGCCACAATTGGTACACACCGTTGTGCGTCATATCCCAAAATATTATCCAACCTAACTTGATTTTCTTTTGTCTTTCCTCTTACTATTACACTTTTCTTCCTTCGAATAAGCTTGTCATCCTAATCATTAAGAATTCCTTCAACAATTCAAACAAAATCTTAATTCCTCCTAATTTTCACGCTTCCTACGAAATATTCGACATCTAAAATGTATCTCAAAACACTTTTTACCTCAACCGTCATTCAACCGTCCATGTGGTCAACATCTGGAGTCCTTTATTTGCGTAGCTCATCTGCCATCATACTCCGTCTTTCTTCATTATAGTGATTTCAATAAATCAAGCCTTACTAGTTCCCACCAAACTTTTTCCATTCCATGCTCAATTCTTCCCTATCAAACAAACATTTAACTCTTTAGATTGACAAACACAATAACGTACCCCTATGACATGCATTCAAGTTGTGCCTTTCAATCATTGGCGTACCCTTCTAATAATAATGTCTGATTTCCGGGTGAGATAATTCCTTTCATGAATCCTTAATTGACATAAGCTACATATCCATGTACTGCTCCAACAAGTTTTCATGGCACATTTTCCAAAATTTAGTTCACTCGCTGGATTTCTTATTCATTCCCAACCTTCACCGAGGTACAAACTGAAAGAGTCCCAACAATCGAACGTCCTAAAGAACTATTCCTCAAATGTTCCCAATAAGAATCTCCTAAGGAATAATTATATGTAAACCTCATCCTCATAACTTTGCAGTAAAATATCTCCAAGACCCACATACCTTTCATTGTCGATCTAGTCACTGAAATACTCATTTCAAATCTTAAAGCTTGACTTCCAAAGACCAACAACTAAACCATAAATCATTTTTTACATTTCTTCTTTTTCACTCTCTATCATTGAATAAAATTCTAAAATATGATCCTCGAAATCTCCAAATACTCATCACATCGTCTAAATTCATGCATTTCATCTTAAGATACAATACAAGGTCTTATTCATCATTGACTCTAACCGTCTTAGTAATCTCACTAATGAAAACTCTTCTAATCATAACACCACATTTTTAGTAAATCTTCAAACACTTCCATCCATAACATGAATTTTTGATCACTTGCCTACCTCAACTCCCTCGATTATACAAGTTTAAGGTGTCACTTGGTGCTCCATCCAACCTTGTGGATTTTAAATCATCGACTTAAAGATCAACCATCTTAGGGTTCCAAATCAAATCTTGATTAATCCCTCTAAACTATAAAAAATATTCACATTCTCCAAATGTTTACCATCCTTTAATAGACACTCCAAGCTTACATTGCTACAATCTCTAAGTATTCTCATACTCTATATTTCCAATTCACACTTAATAGTAACATATGATTCAATATATGAAGGCTTAACTCCTTATGTTTTTCCGAACATCACTCAAAATTCACATTTACCCATCTATTGTTTCATCTCAAATTATTATCCATACTTAATATCTCCTAAACCTCGCAGAGAGTTTTCACTTACCAACAAAATATATAGTCTCACTCCTATAATCGTCACAAGATTTATACTTAACAATCTAAGTCGCGAAATAGTTTAGCTTGAAAGCTCGACCTTATCCCTCAAGGTATCTATTATTCCTCAAAGTGCCCTTTATCTATCCCAAGGTATTAGTGACCCCTAATGTGCAGTGCCCCTTAACTTCATACAAGCCTATTTTGTTGACACATAAGCACCAAATACTATTCCAAATAGCAGGAACGTCTTCTCCACAATTCAATGGTGTTCGCATCTCTTTGACAGTTATCAAACTTCATCCAGTTGCATCTTGGAATCTACCAGGAGAACATCTAAAACTTTTCTTAAAAAGACCCCCACTTTGATCCTTACTTGAATCCTCTATCAGTCTAACGTTCATCCATCCATACCCACCATCTTCGAGTAGCCACCAACAACATAGCCTCTGTATCTTTGGAACCACATCATAAATCCCATGCAGTCATGATTCCCTTCAACCCTATCTTTCCTATACCGATGCGTCTAAGGATTTCAAAGACACTCATCGACCAAAGTCGACTAATGTTCTGTGTTTTAACTACTCTTCCAACTAAAGTGCTACAAGGTATGTTGTTTCAGATAAGAAACAATAAACTACTTAAACTTAACATGCATTACCCAAGACAACAAAACACAAAGGACACATGGACACCAATTATTTGATACCCCTAAACCCGACTCTTGATCAGCTTAGGAAACATAAATAACAACCCCAAAGAAATCTAAACCAGATATCTAATACCACAATGTAACACCTCGAATTTTAATAGTGAGAGTCTAGTGTTTTTTTTTATAAAAAAAACAACTAAACACTTTATGCTAAAATATTTAATTGTAAAATTCTTTTCCAAAAATGACGATTAGAATTTTTGTTGCATTATATAAAATGGTTTCGACAAAATAACTTACTTACAATAGAACAATTCACATTGACCTAAAAAAAATCACAAATATTTCAGATACATAAATTCCATTGCAACAACAACATTGCAATAAGGAAGGGAGAATAAATAAAACCCTTAATTAAAACCCTAAGCTAATCTTGAACTCTAATTGAGGATGACTGGATATTGAGGGTCCATGAGTGGCATCAAGCCTCACTGCTTTCGATTGCCAATCCAAAATCATCGCTCTGTCACGTCTTTGACGTTGTTGCAATTCTCGCAGGACTCAAAACTCTAAGAACCTGGGGCGTAGGACCAGTCCACAATAATAATTGAGGGTCACGATAAAAAAACAACATACATACGAAAATGCAAAGCACAAAAGCATAACATGACATGTCATCAATTGATAAACAATCATGCATATAATTATTATCAGATAACAAATATGACTCGTGTGGCAAAACACCCTAATGGAATGCTTATATGCTAATGCACATGATTCCGGAATTTGTTCAACCTCCTCGAGGGGCGTATAGCATAAACATACTGCCTCTCATAGACCAATACTAATTACCGAGGTGCCACCTATCACAGGTCATCTCGATTTACCATAATGCAGTATATAAATCCCCGTAAGGATAAGGTGGACCAATCAACTCAATGAACCACCCCATGACCCATCACGGTCACCACTAACACTGTGGCCCATCACTGTCACCACTAACTATGAAATACATGAGCATGCTCTAACTCTCAAATCAATCATTATGTAAATGTAGTTATTAAAAGACTCCCTTTTAATACTCATTAAACACTAATAATTTTTAATAATTTTTCATGGAGCATACTCAAGACATATTCTCGTCAATAAAATTCATAACACATATGTTATTAGTTAAGAATACACAATCACATCAAATACATAAACAATTATGTGCACCTTTATTCACCACAAGCACAAAGAACATGTATACAAACACACTCTACTTTCAAACATATATAATATCGTTAGAAAATGCCCTTACCTCGACAGTGCTTTATTACACAAGCAACTTATGCTATACTAGCATAACCTATCTGACGATTCCAATGACACCTCTCAATTTTCTTGTACCTTAAATCAATCCATTAACTTAATCAATACAAGTTTCTAAACAAACCCCAAATGAACCCTAGGTTCGACCACTTTCCAAATCAATTAGGTTTGACTTTTCTCTTAGGTTCCTTAACTTCAAGAAGACCTTTGTTTAAGTACTTTGGCGGAAGCAAATTTTAAAACGCTTAGGCTATACTTTTCAAATCTTGAAATTGGTTTTTTCAAACTTATTGAAGTTCAACTCAAATCTTTGTCTTTAACAACTTAGGATAAAATATTTTCTTAATAAAATCAATCAAAGACATACATACTCACATCATTCGAAATTTCGAATAAATCATCCATCAACATCATAAATTTCAACACTTTAATATTTGAAAAACTAGTAGAAGTTTTTTTTTTTTATCAAGAACTCTTATATAGAAAAAACTCAAATACTAAGAGTTCCAATGTTCTAACTATTGAAAATTACTGTTCTTCCAATTTGACATTTTTCAAACCTTAATCTTTAAAAACTATGCTTTGTATATAAACTTTCACATAAAAATCACATTTTTACATCAACATCAAATATTTTCCAAGTTCACAATTTTCTTTCAAGTCTCCAACTAAAATCTTCGTTTCAAATAAAATCACATATCAAAACCCAAAATTATAATCAATCATTGTTTTCCAAAATATCTAAATACTTTTTCAACCTCAAATTTTAACATAAAGTCGACATCACTACAATAAAATTTAAAACTTTTAACTTCAAAAGTTAAGATTGAAACTTTGTTCATAAAGTGAATATTTCTCTATTAAACCTTCTTGATATACAAAATTGAACCCTTATACATATTTTTTATATGAACTATTCTCAAAGTCATGAAGTTTGAAACTTTGTTTGTAATGTCAATATTTCTCTTTCAAACCTTTTTGATATATAAGATTTGAACTCTTAAGTTTTAAATATGAAATTATTCTCAAAATCATAAAGTTTGAAAGTCTGCTTCTCAAAGTAAAATTTCTTCATAAAAATTGAAAATTTAATATCAATGACTAAAACTTTTTAATTCAATCTATAAAGGTAGAACCCTTATTTTTAAGGTCAAGATGTTTGTCATCAAATTTGACATGTACTGGTTGCTCCACAATTTGAGTTTCCCTATTGAACACTTTATTATAAACTTTGGATCTTTCAGTGACATAATAACTTTTGGAGGAAAGCAGAAAGGCCAAATCATTGGACACGACATAGTTGGTAGTGGCCCCTCTACTTCCATTCAAGATGTCTTGTTTGTTAAAGTTCTTAAGCATAATTTATTAAGTTTTATTTAGTTAAGTGATAATAATTATATATTCTGTATAATAAAAAAAATGCAAGGAAATTAGTAAAAAAAAGATGGATTTGTTTTCTTTATAGGTATGAGGCAAATTTTCATTTATAAGATAAAATTTGTGTCTAGAGAAATAGGAGGTTAAGTGTCTTATGTTCGTAAATGAAGAGAAATTAATTTAGCACATAAGACTCGGTCATGCACACCTTAGATTATTTTCAAAACTAAATAAACTTCAACTTGTAAGAGGTTTACCAAAGCTTAGTTACAAAACTGAAAAATTTGTGTAAAGCATGGTAAAATGGAAAACAAACGAAGAACTCCTTTACCCCTAAGAACTAAGTCTCAACCTCAAAGCCCCTTGAGTTCTTACATATAGATCTGTTTGGGCCAATGAATACAACCTCTCTAAGTGGAAAGAAATATGGCTTTTTTTTTATAGTAGATGATTACACTAGGTGGGCCTCGATAAAATTCTTAAGAAGTATGGATGAATCTTACAAAGTGTTTATCACATTTTTCAAATAAGTAATGAATGAAAAAGGTCTTAAGATTATAACAATTAGAAGTTCTGATGGAGGAGAATTTGAAAGCAAGTTCTTTGAAAGATTTTTTTGTGAGAATGGAATCTCTCATAACTTCTCTTCTCCTAGAACACCCAAAAAAAATGGAGTTGTAGAAAGAAAAAATAGATCACTGCAAGAAATGGCCAAAACCATGTTAAATGAGATGAACATTGCAAATCACTTTTGGGAAGAAGCAATTAATATTGCATGTTATATTTAAAATATAGTCTTAATTAGGTCTATATTGGATAAAAATACCATATGAAATATGGAAAGGTAAAAAGCCTAACATTTCATACTTTAAACAATTTGGTTATACTTGTTATATGTTGAACACTAAAGATAACCATGGTAAAATTGATTCTAGATCTCAAATGTTTACCTTCTTTGCATACTCTGAAAGATCTAAGGCTTATAGAGTGTTTAATAGGGAAACTCAGATTGTTGAAGAATACATACATGTAAAATTTGATGATAAACTGCTTTACCTTGAAAAGTCAAAGCAAGATGGTGATAGTGGAGGTTTTCCAGAACAAGAGGAAGCAAATGCATGCAAACTAGAAGAACCTTAAAAATAATAGAGGATACTAGAAAATTAGAAGAAAAGATCTCGATGAAAGTACAAGTTAGAAACACTCAAGATAAGTTAGAAGGAATGTCTTGATGGAAGAACAAGTTATCCCATCTTGCAACTCTATTAATTAAAAGTGATAATTTGAGGACCAAATCATCATTAAAAAATACCACTTTGTTTTGCTTACTCTCATCAATCGAGCCTACCTTTGTTGATCAAGCATTGGAAGATGAGCGTTGGATTCTTGCAATGCAATAAGAGTTAAATGAATTTAAGAGGAATAATGTTTTAGAGCAAGTACCTACACCAAAGAAGAACATTATGAGAACCAAATGGGGTTTTAGAAACCAGTTAAATGAAAATGGTGAAGTGGTTAGAAACAAGGAAAGAGTTGTAGCACAAGGCTATAGTCAACAAGAGGGAATTGATTACACTGAGAAATTTGCTCTAATGGCCAAGTTAGAAGTTACTCGTATCCTACTTTTATTGGCTACAAATAATAACATTATATTATTTCAAATGGATGTTAAAAGAGATTTTCTAAATGGTTATATAGGTGAAAATGTCTATGTAAAACAACCTCCAGATTTTGCAAGTCCTGAATTTCCAAATCATATTTTTAAACTTAGGAAATCTCTGTATGGTCTAAAACAAGCACCTAGGTCGTGGTATGATAGACTTGGTAACTTCTTGCTTTAAAATAACTTTTAAAGTGGACAAGTAGATAATACACATTTTAGAAAATCAATAGCACACGACATTCTTGTTATTCAAATTTATGTTAATGATATTATTTTTGGATCTACTAATGGTAATATTTGCCAAGAATTTTCTAAATTGATGCAACTTGAACTTCAAATGAGTATGATTTGATAACTTAAGTTCTTCTTACGGACACAAATACAACAAAGTCAAAAAGTTATATGTTAATGATATTATTTTTGGCAAACTTAAATATACAAAAAAAGGTTCTCCAAAAGTTTAAGGTGAGTGATTGCAAACCTATTGCTACACCAATGCACCCTACTTGTTAACTTGAAAAAGATAAATCAGGACAAAAAGTTGACCATAAACCTATAGAGGAATGATAGGATCCCTACTTTATCTTACTTATTCTAGACCTAACATCATGTTTAGTGTATGTGTATGTGCAAGATTTCGAGCTGACCCTAGGGAATCACATTTAACTTTTGTTAAGAGAATTCTATTATACCTAAAAGGCACTATCAACATTACCTTGTTCTACAAGAAATATTTTAAGTGGGTATTGTGATTCTAAAAATGTTGGAGATAAACTTGAGTGGAAAAGTACAAATGGAAACTGCACATTGCTAAGTAACAATTTAATCTCTTGGTCAAGTATGAGACAAAACAAAATTTTCATGTCAACAATAAAAGTTGAGTACATTTCAGGAGTCAGTTGTAGCTCTCAACTATTTTGGATGAAACATCAACTAGAAGACTACAAAGTCATGGAAACACATATTCCCATCTATTGTGAAAACACTTCTTCCATTTGCCTAACCAAAAACCTATACTTCATACTAGAGCTAAATACCTAAAAATCAAACATAAAGTTGTAGACACCAAATATCAATGGGCTGACATTTTCACCAAACCACTAGCTGAAGGTAGGTTTGACTATATCAAGAAAAATCTAAACCTCATTCTTTTACCTAACTGATGATGTGCCAACCTTAGAGTAGTTTAATTTCATACTTAGGATAAATTTTATGTTTTAAATTTATGTTATTTTCATTATATTAAAAAAAAGGAACAAATTAAATAAAAAACAAGTTTCACTTTTAAGTCTTTTGTCTTATGATAAAAGGGGGAAAAAGATGTTTGATAATGTGGGGAGAAAAAATGCTTATAAAAATACTTCGACTTAGGGGGAGTCTTAAGTAAGGGGTAGTCAAAGTATTTAAAAAAAAAGTTGTTATCATAAATACAGTTTTGACATTATAAAAAAGGAAGAGATTTTGGGAACCAAGTTGGTTCTATAATTAGAGTTTTGATGTTAATAAGTATTTTATGAGAACAATTGTACAGAAGAAGATTTATGTTTTACAAGACAATCTATAATAAGATTTAATTCAGATTTGTAATTGAATAAAATCTTTGACCAATTTGACAAGAAGATTTGGTCAAGATTTATCACAAGAAGATACGAATTATTTACAAAAAGATTTTATCAAGATTTATCACAAGACGATATGAATTATTTAGAAGAAGATTGGATCAAGATATATCTACAACAATATATAAGTAATTTACAATAAGATTTGATCATAATTTATCACAAGAAGATATGAAAAATTTACAAGAAGATTTGGTCAAGATTTATCACAAGAAAATATGAATTATTTACAAGAAGATTTGATCAAGGTTTATGTACAAGAAGGTATGAATTATTTACAAGATTATATGATCACTAATTGTTTACGAGAAGAGACACTCACAAGAAGATAAATTTATTATTTGCAAATATATGATTCAAATTTTGAGAAAGCTCAAGAACCAATCCAACATTATGTTCCCGCCCATATGAAAGCAAACATTAGGAAGGAAGTTTCATATGAAGAATTTGCGAAAGAAATCTTAACAAAATACGAACAATACTAATCTTAAGAATTTACAAAATCAATCTAGCCAATATACGAACATAATCAATCTATAAGGACTACTCACATTGGATTCAGAAATAAAGCAAGGACTACTCACATTATCGAAAAGCATCTTGTTCAGAATGATTTTTGAATAACATCATTGTTGACCAAGCTAGGAATGAAGATACAATTCATAATTAAACAAGGACTAAATTGAAGCCCTAATTTTATCTACAAATAGATATTCAAGGCTGAAGAAGATCATCGAAAAATCAGAAAAGAGTAGAAGAAATCAAGCTCGAAATTCCAAGTTCATCTTAAAGTTCAAAGAGAGAAACACTTGTTCGAATAAGAAATATTTTCTAAGTGTTTTTCTCTAGCGTGTGATAGTCATTGTTATAGTCAGCTTGTTAGAAGAAATTACTCAAAATCCAAACCTTTGTATTCAAACACGGTAGTAGTTTTAGTGTGCCTTCACCAATTTGGGGTTGTCAGATTGTCTGGAGAAGACTTAGGTGGTAAAGTTAAGGTGTGTGTGTTCCTGAAAAATCTGGGGTTGTCTAGCTCTTTGAGAATACTAACTTGGAGGGTCAGGTGCTTTGTAATTCATGTTGATGGATTAGTGGATTAAATGTTTCTGAATGAAGGAACTTGATGTAGCCAAGTTAGTGGCGAACCAGGATAAAATACTTGTGTCATAAAATTATGTTTTTGCTTTTGCTCCAAGTAAATCATAAATTTAAACCAGTTTAATCAAAAAAATGAAAAAGCTATCAACTTAGTCAAACACAAATCAACCCACTTCTTGTGTAAGCACCCTCAATTAAGTCCAATTTTGTATGTTGCTCAATTTATCAGAGCCTTTTATCTTCCATTAGAGTCGTTGACTTTTCTCCATCAAAATTATGGACTTGATTGTTCTTCTGATTTCATTCATTAATTTGACTTTGTTTCCTCTAGTTGGAGTCAAGTTGGTTTTATACTTAGAGTATTGATGATAGCAAAAGTATTTTATGAGAACAATATATTTGACTTCACAATGTATCAAAGTAGATTTGTGTTTTTGAAGAAAATCAAAAATAAGATTTGATTTCGATTTGTAATTTAAGAAAATATAAAATAATATTTGATAGAGATTTATAATTGAAGAAAATCTAAAATAAGATTTGATTTAGATTTATAATTGAAAAAAATATGAAATCAAATTTGATTTAAATTTATAACTGATGAAAATCTAAAATAAGATTTGATTCATATTTATAATTGAAGAAAATCTTTGACAAATTTGAAACGAAGATATGGTCAAGATTGGAAGATGATTTGAGCAACTTAAAATAAGATTTGACCAATCTGTAGAATTTACAAACGCAATATGAACAAAATAAGAACATAATCAATATGAAGAATTTATAAATTCAATCTAAACAAAAATTGGAACATAATGATCAATCATAAGAATTTACAAACGCAATATGAACAATATACAAATCAGAATTACACAATTACTAAATGGTAGCCATAACTTTAACTATAAATAGATACTCAAGACTGAAGAAGAAGATAATCAAAAAGTAGAAAATAGTAGAAGATAACCGTATCCTACATTCAAGATCTAAACACATAGAGACTAAACACCACTTCATTAGGGACTTTGTTCAAAAAAGGGTACTAAACATTCAGTTTGTAGACATTAAACCAATGGGCTCACATATTCACCCAACCACTACTTGAAGATAGGTTTGACTTCATCAAGAAAAACCTAAACCTTACCTTCATACATGAATGATGTTATGATAGCTTCAAAGTAGTTTTGCTTTACATTTGTTTTAATATTTTCTTGTAATATGTTATATTCATGTTATTCAAAAAAAAAAAAAAACAAAGTTTCACTTTCAAGTCTTTTGTCTGATAACAAAAGAAGGAGAAAAATATTTGATAAAATTGGGAGAAAATGATACTTAGACTTAGGGGAATTCCTAAGTTAGGGGAGTCAAAGAAATATAAAGAAAATTTGTTATAAAAAATACATGTTTTGTCGTTATCAAAAACGGGGAGATTGTTGGAACCAAGTTGATTTTATACTTAGAGTTTTGATGATAACAAAGTATGTTATGAGAACAATATATTTGACTTCAAATATTGTAAAAGAAGATTCATGTTGTCGAAAAAAATCTAAAATAAGATTTGATTCAAATTTATAATTAAAGAAAATCTAAAATAAAATTTTATTCAAGAAAATAATTGAAGAAAATCTAAAATAAGATTTGATTCAGATTTATAATTGAAACAAATCTAAAATAAGATTTGATTAAGATTTATAATTGAAGAAAATTTAAAATAAGATTTGATTCAAATTTATAATTGATGAAAATATAAAATAAGATGTGGTTCATATTTATAATTGAAGAAAATCTTTGACCAAATTTAAAAGAAGATATGGTCAAGATTTGAGGAAGATTTGATCAAGATTTGTCTACAACAAAAAAATAACACAATCAATATGAAGAATTTATAAACGCAATCTAAACAAAATATGAACGTACTCAATATGAAGAATTTACAAACTCAATCTTAACAAAATGGGAACAAAATCAATATGGAGAATTTACAAACTAATTATGAACAAGATACATTTCAGAATTAAATAAGGGCTAAATTGAAGCCCTTATTTTAACTATAAATAGATACTCAAGGTTAAATAATAAGATAATAGAAAAGGAGAAAAGAGTAAAGAAATCAAGCTCAAAGTCCCAAATTTATCTTAGATTTCAAAGAGAGAAACAATTGTTCGAATGAGAAATATTTTTTTTTCTTAGAGTGTGAGAGTTATTATTATTATTATTATTATTATTATCAGTTTTGTTAGAAGCAAAAAATTAAAGTTCCAATCTTTTGTATCAATTCCGATAGTTGTGTAGTTCTTTCTTCAATCTGGGGTTGTTAGGTTGTTATGAAAACACTTGGCTTGTAGGGTCAAGGTGGCTAGATCCTCAAAGGTCTAGGGTTGTTAGGTTGTTTGGGAAGACTGACTTGGAGAGTCTGGTGCTTTTTAATTCAAGATATTTGAATTAGTGGATTAAAGTCTTCTAAATGAGGGGACTGGATATAGTCAAAGTTTCAGGATGGGATGACTTGTACTTCAAACCAATTTTGACTTCTAAATTATTGTGATTGATTCTGACTTGGTCAGATTCATCTTATGGTGTTTTCGCATTTTTCTCTGATTTACTTGCATCCTCTAATTGTTTGGTTTCTTCAAGTTAGTATGCATATGCTTCCTCTAGTTCTAGTAAACCTACAATATGCTCAACTTTCTTTGACTTTTTAAGATCAAGTTATTTGTCATCAGAGTTAACATGTATTGACTCCTCCACAATTTCAGTTTCCCTATTGAACACTAATAAGCTTTGGATTTTTTAGAGTATCCAAGGAAGGTACATTTTTGTGAGTGGGGGTCTAATTTGTCAAGGTTGTCTTCAGTGTTTAACATATATCCATTACAACCAAATTGCTTAAAGTAAGAGATCTTAGGCTTTTTACCCTTCCTTATTCATATGGTGTTTTACTCAATGTTGGCCAAATTGAAATTCTATTATGAATATATCATGCTATGGTAATTGTCTTTGCCGAGAAATGTGTTGCAACATCCATCTCATTTAACATGGTTCTAGCCATTTCTTGAAGGGATCTATTATTTCTTTCTACAACTTCATTTTGTTGTGGTGTTCTAGGAGAGGAGAAGTTGTTTGAGATTCCACTCACCACAAAAACTTTAAAAGAACTTGTTTTCAAATTCTCCTCCATGATCACTTCTAATTGTTATGGTCCTAAGACATTTTTCATTCATTACTTATTTGCGAAATTCAATAAACACTTTGTGGAAATCCTCTCTATTTCTTAAGAATTTTACCCAAATCCACCTAGTGTAATCATCTACTAGTAGAAAGCCATATTTCTTTCCAAGTTTGTTTTCCCTTTTTACGAGCTTCACACTTAATTTTAGTTTTGTAGCTAACTTAGGTAGTTTTGTAGTTAATCTTAGGTTTTCATGAGCACCTAACATCTTGTTTCTGTAAGCTAAACAAATTATTTTATATAGGTTATTTTGCCTCTAACATATAAAGAGTACAAATCCATCTTTTTGACTAATTGATTTGCATGATTTTTGATTAAATATAATATCATAGTTATTATCACCTAATTGACTAATACTTCATAAATTATACTTCTAATGTTTCCTTGTGTTTAACATGGGACAAGATATTTTGGAGTGACCTTTCTTGGAGATAACAGTACATAAAACAACAAGTTTGATAAGTTCATACTGTAACACCCTAAATTTTATAATAAACTATTTTAGTAATGAAATATTATTTTAAATAATTATTTGATGTTCAAATTATTTTAGAATACATGTTGATAAATTTCGTGATTCGTTTTCGTTTTATGGGTGTTTTAGATGATGTGCTACTTTTATGCATATTGGACTAAATGAGTAATCTAAATAACAAATATAATATTTTATATATTTTTTTTAAAAAATAATAGTATTTTAGTGTAATTTGTTGAAGAATAAGATTTTATGCGATTTTACGTGTGTATTCGCGTACTCAATTAATGTAATTTTTTTCTATGCAGTTGACTACGTAGTGATATTTTAATTATTTATAACTATTTTTATTTTAGTTATTTTTTTAGTAAATAATTATCTTCGGATGGTAGTAATATTGGGTTTGATTTCCTTTATTTTTATATGGTTGTTATGGTATGGTGATTTTATACGTATTTATTATGATTTAGTAATTAATATAAAGTATTGATGTTATATTTATTTTATAATTTCAAATATGATTATAGTGATTAATTTGAATATGAGAGCTTTGGTTATTAATGTACTTTAAAAGATTAATTATTTTATTTTATAAAATATTAGTTTTGAAATATTATTAATATTTTAGTAATTAAATTGTGTTTAAAAAAAGAGTTAAAAAATAGTTTTGATAATTGTTTGTTTTATTTAAAAAAAATAAAAAAAAATAAATTAAAGAAAGTAATAAAATGAGTTTCATGAGTTGAAGAGTAAAATCTAATTAAACAATAATAAACAAAACAAAATAATAAATAGAAAAGGAAAAGAAACAAAGTAAGAGATAGAGAGAAGGGTTGGACACAAGGAGCAGCAGCCGCATAACATTTTTTTACCTTGAAAGAAAAGAAATAAAATCGGCACCGACGATCGATAATTGTTCTAGAAACTTTTCTCCGTTTTCATCCAAATTTCTTATATTTAGTTAGTCAATTAAACACAATTTTCCAGATTTTTAACAACCTCAATTTCTCTCTAAAATACCCGACTTCTCAGTTTGTAGAATTCGTTATTTTGCATCGTTCTTCTTCAGTGTAAGTCTGATTTGAGTGAAACCAACACCAAAACGACTGTGTGAAAAGTGGCTACATTATCCACTAATTGGTTTTCTGATTTATGGTAATTTTCTTTGACCAATTTTCGAATTTAGTTTTTTAAAATATCATCTCATAATTTATTTTTTACGTTTCACCCATAAATTGTCGAGTTAGATCGATTGAAGGACAAAGAGTCAAAGAACAAAGACTGTTTGGTTGTGGAATCGTATTCATATGCCAACGAGGGGAGAACATAAATATTGAGAATTTGTGGAGTAGAGATTATTTTGTCATCATATAGGTAATGTCTGCCAAGCCTAGTGATTTTGGGGAAGTACAATTGAATGAGCCTGATCATGACGGTCTTTTGTTGAGCCTTACGGCAAGATTATTAGACCTTGGAGGTATTCGGGTGGGGAATCCATAGGTGACTTGGAGGTAGCACTCCAAGTTTCAGGAGCTACCATGCAACACACGTTTACCTCGACTGTCGCGTATATGTGTCTCGGGTTGAGTTGAGGGGATCTATGAGGACATGACCAATTTGAATTATCCGTCCACCGAGATGGTGGCATAGTATCAAGCCTCCTAACCAAGTACTTCAGAGTTAGAATGGTACCACATTGTGAAGTAGAGTCTAAGCTCATGCATAACATTGCATTTCCTTGTGATTTTTTTGATGTGCTTGATGTGTTTCAAAAGTAATAATAATTACCCTTAGATGATTTGATGAATATTATAATTAGATGATTATTTTACTTGAGTGACTTTGATGTTATAATATGGTACTATTTACTTAAATATTGTGATACATTGTAATGTGATTATGATACGGTATATTATGATTGTTTGTGTGTTCTTCATACTTATATTATACTATCAACATGATTTCGAAACTCACCTCATTCGTTGTTTGTGTTTTACTGGCTTAACCCTGCATTTGCGAAATCGCAGTTGTTACATGTTAATGAGTCTTGAAGTTCAAGTTTGGGAGAAACCCCGCTCTGATAGGTGATACTGGGAATGAGAGTCGTAAGTTGTATTTTATTTATTTAATTAAAAACAACTTTTTGTATGAAGACCTTACTGTTTTATAAGAGGAAATATTCTAAAGTATTCCCTTTGAATTTTAATATCCTAAATTTGTTATAAAAGTTTTATTTCCTTGAAAACAGATTTTCTTTATCCACTGCGAATTAAATTAAAATTCTTGTATAAATTAACATACATTATTTTGGGATTTAGGGTGTCACACATACTTTGTTACTGTTTCTTGGTATCCTAGACCTCTTTTACCATTTCTACTAACTCCATAAATCATATGAACATGTTGGACTTTAGTCCTCTTAATCCTAATTTTGACATAATTAACAAACATATAATGTTCATACATCATATGATAAATCTAACATTTTAACTGAGTAAGATTTCAGGAACAACAACTCAACCCTACATACTTGAGAAAATTGCTTGGAACTCAAGAAATCAACAAAAGTTGGAATAGTTACTGAGCAAGTCAATTAGGCAATCGATTTCCTAAAAGGGTTGTAAGGAAACATGTAGTTTGTGGTTACACAATCGATTAGGCAATCGACTGGCACAATCAGTAATAAAAATTGTGCAAGTCAGAGGCAACCTGATTTGTATGCTAATCGATTGGCACATCGACTGTGCAAATCACAAAGACAAACAACTGATTGAATAAATCGATTGAGTAATCGATTGGGCGAGTCACAAGGCCAATCCATTTACTAGACTAATCGATTGACAAATCGATGTCGTAAATAATATTTCAAAAGTAACATGGCCCGTGACAAACACAATCGATTGGACAATCCATTGTGAGAAATTCAATCATGATAAGTTTGGTATCAATCGATTAGGCAATCGATTGAGCTAAACCAACTAGTAAGTCCTTTTCAGAAACATACTACCAAATCGATTGGCACTCCGATTAACGTGGAATAAGCTAAGTTCCTGTTTTAAACACAATCGATTGGCAAATCGATTGAAACAAAAATTTGAAATCACATGGAACTCTTAGTATGTGACCAAATCGATTATGTGTATTATTGAATCGATTATGTGACTTAGTGAATCGACGAAGTAATCGATTGGTTTGATTTTATTATTGGAACAAAACACCTGACATCGATTATGCAATCGATTCATATATAAGTCTACACATAATTTTCTAAAAAGTGTATTAAAAGAATCGATTAGGAAATCGATTAGTTTATATAGTTTCAAGATTCAAGAAAAACAAGACTCGCAATAATCGATTGGCAAATCGATTAAGCCCGTTTTATCACACTAATGAATCGATTGAGAAATCGATTTATATGTTGTTTTTCAGAAACTATATAAAGAGTTTTCAATCTTTTTTCTCAAATATACTTCAGAACACTGAAGAACTCTTAAGAACTTTTTGATAACATTCTGATATTGCTTTTTCAGATCAAGACCAAAAAGATTATTCATAATCAATAAGAGAGCTGAAAAAGAATTCTTGAGAGAAAAAGACAATGATCTCACAAACACTCAAATGAACAACCAGATTATTGTGTGAGATACATTGATAGAGATTGAAGACAAACTCTGTACTTCTTTTATATCTTTTTGTAACAAAGTTTTGTAAAAAGAAACAACTATCAAAAATCCAGTTTGAAAACTGGTGGCGATCTTCGTTGATGTAAAGATCATCAAGAAGGGGATGTACTTGATCTTGTGTGAGTCTGATGAGTGACTGCAAGGATCAAGGGGTTAAGCAATAGGAAAGAGTTTGAGTTAGATAGATAGGTTTCGAGGAAACTGGACAATCTGTAAAAGAGTCTCAATTCTTTCTATTAAAGAAAAAGCTGAAATCCAGTTGGATTGTCAGGACTGGATGTAGGCTGCCATACTGACAGCTGAACCAGGATAAACCTTGGTGCATTATATCCCTTATCTCTTTACTTTTCATGTTCATATTGTATGCGATCTAATATTTCCGCTGTGTATAAATCTGAATAAATCTTGAATCGTATGATTGTATGTTCGATCTTCATTGTATGCTAGACGTATTCTGTTTTCTATATTGTTTTAATTTGTTAAAGACTGTCATATTCTGTAATAACGAGGTCATAATAATCAACAATTTGGTGCCAGAGCCTGACTTTTTTAGAGGTAATACTCATAAAAGGAACATGGCCTCAGTTGATTTTCTAGGAGAAGGTGCTTCACTTGCAAGGCCCCCTGCCTTCAATGGAACCACATACATGTATTGGAAACACATACATGTATTGGAAACATAGGATGCTAATATTTTTAGAAGCTAGTGGTATTGATATTCTAGATGCTGTTGAAAATGGACCCTACATAACTAAAATTGCTGGAACTGATGATTTACTAATCCCTAAACCCAGATCCGAATGGTCTGAGGATGATAAAAAGAAAGTAGGTTATAATGCTAAAGCAAAGAATATTATAACATCTGCTTTGTGTGCAGAAGAATTCTTCAGGGTATCAAACTGTAAATCAGCAAAGGAAATGTGGGACATTCTTCAGGAAACACATGAAGGCACCACAGACGTGAAAAGAGCTCGAGTTAATACACTCATGCATGAATACGAATTGTTTAACATGAAGAAAGATGAATCAATAAGTGATCTACAAACTAGGTTTACACACATCATAAACAACCTTCATGCCCTGGGAAAACATGTAGAAAATGAACAGCAAATTGGAAAAATCATGAGGTGTTTAACAAGAGAATGGCAGCCCAAGATAACTGCTATTGCTGAATCAAAAGATCTGGCAAAAATGACCATCGCAACACTGTTTGGAAAGCTC
>NC_021163.2:45399018-45403435 GCF_000331145.2 Cicer arietinum | reverse complement strand
AACAAGATAGTTGCTCAGATGAATCAAGCAGTGAGACTGATGAAGAGCCTGAGATTGGTTTACTTGTCAAAAAGTTTAAGAAATTTCTGAAAAAGAAAGACAACAAATTCAGAAAGCCATCCAGTTCTAAGACTAGTGACAACAAGACAATCACCTGTTATGAGTGCGGTAAAACAGGTCACATAAAGTCTGAGTGTTACAAGTTGCAAAACAAAAATAGAGCTACAAAAACTAAAGGCAAGGAACCAGCTACCAAAACCAGAAAAGCGTATGTTGCATGGAATGACAACGAAGAATCCTCTGCCTCTTTAGAAGAAGAAGAAGCAAATTTATTTCTTATGGCAAACACAGACTCAGAATCTGAAAATGAGGTAAACTCTCAATCTAATCCATCTTATGATGAACTGCAAGAAGCTTTCAATGAACTGCATGATGAGTATGTGAATTCTATTAAATAGTTGATAAGTACAAAGAAAATGCTTGAACAAATGAAAAATGATCATAAGAAAATTGAGGATTTGTATGAACAACTGAAAAAGGATTCACATGACAAATCTGCAAGATGCATTGAACTTGAAAAAAATGTTGCATCATTAAAATCTGATTTATTGAAGTTTGCTAGTAGTGAAGATAAACTGAATGTCATACTTAGCAACCAAAGACATGTTAATGAAAAATCTGGTTTAGGATATAAACCCAATATGCATGTTAAAAGGAATAACACTAGATATGGTATTGGTTATATGCAAACCAGATATGTCAAACATAGTCAGAAATCTGTTATTTCAAGGAATATGTATGACATCTTTACTAAACCAAACAAACATTCATCCTTTGATGGTACATGTCACTTCTGTTGCAGAAAGGGACATTTTATGTCAAATTGCAAATTTAAAAAACTAGCCAACAGAGGATGGAAACAAGTTTGGATAGCAAAGAAACAAATTTTTGACACTAACCTCCCAGGACCCAATTTAAATTGGGTACCTAAAATCAATTTTTAAGTATGTGTTGCAAGTGTGCTTGACATCCAATAGGCACCCTTGGTACCTAGATAGCGGATGATCAAAGCATATGACAGGAGACAAGTCTAAATTTTTGTCTTTAACATTAAAGGAGGAAGGTTTTGTCAAATAAGTGGTGTTGGTGACATAGGCAAATGAGTCAATTGCAGTAAATCAAAAATGTTTTGTACATAGAAGAGCTAAAACACAATCGACTAAGTACAAGCCAACTATGTGATAAAGGCTTCCAGATGAGACTTGGTTATAGCATAAACGTATAGCTCATACTCTGACACAGGAAGCTTCTGGTGCTTGAAATTCTTGTTTTTTCAATCGATTGGATAATCGATAGTCAATTTTTTTTTTTGGTTTAAAAAAAAAACTCGATTTGGAAATCGATTACGTTGGCCCCAGACTTCAAAATTTAGAATGTTTTCCAGACTCAAGCCCGAGCGTCGATTTGGAAATCGATTGGTTCAATATTTCATTTCTCCAGTTTAAAGAAATCGATTTGGACATCGATTGAGTAAATAAAGGACATCGATTTGGGAATCGATTCACGTTATGACCGTTGTGACTTGTTTTTTACTAGCCGTTAGATGTATTTATTACTAAATCAATTGTGCTTCCCCAGCAACGGTAATATAATCGATTGGGACATCGACTGGAACGTCTGAAGGTTTAAAAAGGAACAGTTACCAATCGATTTCTTCACATTACATCTCTAGATTTCTCAAATTTTCTCTGCTTCATCTCTCTACTCTGTTTCTGCAATCGTTCTTGATTTACTATCTACATTCAAATACACTTCAACTTACACTTATGGCACGTGTTAAGCAAACACAAACCCGAACTCCTTCACCATCATCATCGTCAAGTGGGCGAACCCTTTCACCCCCACCAACAATGTCTAAATGGGTTCCCATTCCCACACATAAGATACTTGCCAAGGACAAAGGCAAGGGTACTGCTATTGATCAAGGCAAATCCAAGAAACGTAAGGAGCCTCCAACTGAGAAGCTTTTGGCTGACGCCATGAAGGAAATTTCTCAGAAGAAGAAGAAAACAGTTTCTTCTCCTCCTCCGAAGAAAGCTCCTTCATCTAAAGAAAAAGGTGCGGAAGTTATTATTCCACCTGAATTTCTCAAAAGGAAAATCCATGAGGCTCGGACCCTGGATTTCGGTTACTTTGATTCAGACAGATTTAGTTTCCAAGACCATTTGAGGTTTCATGGTCTGGAAAACTTTCTTTCATCAACTTTTGATACTTATCCAAGGTTAATAAGGGAATTCTACTCAACCTTCAAGCTTACTGAAGACGGATTCAAAGCTCAAGTTAAAGGCAAAAGGATATCTATGTTCTTTGAAGATTTCTCTACTTTGTCAGGATTGCCATTTCATGGAACATCAATAGACGGCAATTCTGATGCTGATGCTGCTGACGAAGGATGGGAAGCATCGTTTGATAGGCATACTGCTGTAAAGGATCTGATGATAGATGGATTTGTTGAAACGATTTCACTACCTATTGGTCAAATGAAGGTCCAACATCAGATGCTTATGTATACTCTGACCCGGATGCTAGTGCCCCGATCAGGAAACCATGTTGTCGTCCAGAAGCTGGATATCCTACTGCTATGGGGATTGTCCAAGGAGCTCAAGATGAGCTGGACATGGATTGTGCTAAGGAACATGTTGGAGGCATCACAGAGTAAGCTGGTGCTGCCATATCCTCAACTGATCACAAAGATTCTGAGACATTTCAAAGTATCTCTTGTCAATGAAGAATCTTCCAAGACCACCCTTATTTTTGGGGAATCAATTGTAAATCAGATGCAATTGAAAAGGGTGAATGGCATTTGGATAAGACCATTACCAAATGTTGAGCCTGTTCAGCCAGTTCCTCAACAAGCTGTTGAGCCAGTCGCAGCCCCTCCTGAGTACGTCGCAAAACTGCTGGAATTTATGGAAGTTCAAATGGCACACAACACCAAAATGCAAGAGTCACAGGCTAGAATGGAAGCTGCCTTGACGACTCTCCAGGCATCTCTAAATTCAGTTGTTCAGGATGTTGAGGCAATACAAGCTCATTTAGGCCTTAAGCTATCTTTTGAAGACATAGCGGATATCAGCCGACAAGCAACAGAGGAACCAAATACCTTAAATAGTTCTGAACCTCACGTTGAGGAGACACCTACTGAGGGTAATACAGCGGTCTCTACCTCTCCCTTCGCTAATAGTGAGGAACAACCTAGTTCAGGTTTTTAAGTTCTTTGTTGTGATGTAATGTCTTGTTATTGCTGTTTTGTGTTGTTTTTTATATGACATATAAGCACGTTCATTCATTTGTTCTCTGATATCCATTGCCATAATCTGTTTAATCTGCTTATTTGTTGCTCTGATACACTGTTTTCTGATTTCAACCCCCAGTGCTTATGTTTACTAACATAGGGGGAGGAAATTTTCTTTTCTGCCGTTTTGCCTTAACTGACAAAGGGAGAGAGAAATTATTAACTTGTATTTTACACTGCTTATACTGATGCACATTTGATACTCTGATGACTAATGACTTATTAAAATGACTTTGATATTGTTAAATAGCATGTGTACTCATGCTCTGATCTGATGCTCTGATATTATGATCTGATAATGGTACATATGATGCTATGAAAATATATCTGTTGTTAATATTATATCTTGAAATGCTTAACTCAAGTTAAAATTGTATGCTTGTCACTTATGCAAAAAGGGGGAGATTGTTGGACTTTAGTCCTCTTAATCCTAATTTTGACATAATTAACAAACATACAATGTTCATACATCATATGATAAATCTAACATTTTAACTGAGCAAGATTTCAGGAACAACAACTCAACCCTACATACTTGAGACAATTGCTTGGAACTCAAGAAATCAACAAAAGTTGGAATAGTTACTGAGCAAATCGATTAGGCAATCGATTTCGTAAAAGGGTTGTAAGGAAACATGTAGTTTGTGGTTACACAATCGATTAGGCAATCGACTGGCACAATCAGTAATAAAAATTGTGCAAGTCAGAGGCAACCTGATTTGTATGCTAATCGATTGGCACATCGACTGTGCAAATCACAAAGACAAACAACTGATTGAATAAATCGATTGAGTAATCGATTGGGCAAGTCACAGGGCCAATCCATTTACTAGACTAATCGATTGACAAATCGATGTCGTAAATAATATTTCAAAAGTAACATGACATGTGACAAACACAATCGATTGGACAATCCATTGTGAGAAATTCAATCATGACAAGTTTGGTATCAATCAATTAGGAAATCGATTGAGCTAAACCAACTAGTAAGAACTTTTCAGGAAAATACTACCAAATCGATTGGCACTTCGATTAACATGAAAATAGCTAAGTCACTGTTTT
>NC_021163.2:45389025-45398762 GCF_000331145.2 Cicer arietinum | reverse complement strand
CTGATATTGCTTTTTCAGATCAAGACCAAAAAGATTATTCATAATCAATAAGAGAGCTGAAAAAGAATTCTTGAGAGAAAAAGACAATGATCTCACAAACACTCAAATGAACAACCAGATTATTGTGTGAGATACATTGATAGAGATTGAAGACAAACTCTGTACTTCTTTTATATCTTTTTGTAACAAAGTTTTGTAAAAAGAAACAACTGTCAAAAATCCAGTTTGAAAACTGGTGGCGATCTTCGTTGATGTAAAGATCATCAAGAAGGAGCTGTACTTGATCTTGTGTGAGTCTGACGAGTGACTGCAAGGATCAAGGGGTTAAGCAATAGGAAAGAGTTTGAGTTAGATAGATAGGTTTCGAGGAAACTGGACAATCTGTAAAAGAGTCTCAATTCTTTCTATTGAAGAAAAAGCTGAAATCCAGTTGGATTGTCAGGACTGGATGTAGGCTGTCATACTGACAGCTGAACCAGGATAAAACTTGGTGTATTCTATCCCTTATCTCTTTACTTTTCATGTTCATATTGTATGCGATCTAATATTTCCGCTGTGTATAAATCTGAATAAATCTTGCATCGTATGATTATATGTTCGATCTTGATTGTATGCTAGACGTATTTTGTTTTCTATATTGTTTTAATTTGTTAAAGACTGTCATATTCTGTAATAACGAGGTCATAATAATCAACAGAACATACTTTCTTCTTTCTATACTATTAGCTAGAAAATCTTGGAGTGCTACTTCATATTGATCATAATTGTATTTGACATTTTCTGAAGGTTTTGAGACATGGTTATCTTTTAGAGTTGTATTTTCTGTTTTAAGCTCAACACCATTTTTTGAAACGTCAATTTCTTCAATTTTATAGACCAGTTATGGTTTTTATTTAGGAAATCATTTATGATTTTAACTAATTCATATCAAGTTAAGTCGGAAAGTACCAAATTTCATCATGTGTTGATTCACTTCGAGAGTTAAAATTAAAGTCAAAATTATGATTAGTGTTGAATTTAGAGTTAGAGTTCGTATGAGCCATCAAACCCAAATCTTCTTGCTCTTCATCATTAGAGGGTTCATCAGAATCATCCGATGTAGCCATTAGAACTTTGATGTTGATGTTTCCCTTTTCCATATTTGGGCATTCAAACTTGACATGCTTAGGTTCATTGCATCCATAAAAGACGATGATTTTCTTGTCAGACTTGTCTTCCTTTCCTCTACTGGATTGCCTATAATTTTTGTGAGAGAATGCCTTATTTCTATTGTGCCACATTCTTTGAATCTTTCTGGACATGGAAGCCAACTTCTCATCCTCGGAGTCCATATTTTGGTAATCTGAATCATTATTCTCTGACTCTGCTATTACTTTAAGAGCCTTCTTCTACTTGGATTTCGAAGCCAAAGTCTTTTGCTTCTGCTTGGGCTTATTGTCTACAATCTCAATTTCATGTGATTTCAATGAGCTAATCATTTCTTCCAATTTACGAGTATTCAACCCTTAGCTTGTTGAATTGTTGAAATCTAAGGTCTCTACTTGCTTGACAAACTCTTAAAAAAATTCTTCACATGATCAGCAGTAGTATAACTCTTTTCAAGAACCTTTAATCACGAGATTAGAGTATGGAATCTGGAAAACATTGTTTCAATGTCTCCATCTTCCATCTCAAATAGTTCTTATTTTCTAACTAAAGGTTGGCCTTTGCTTCTTGAACTTGGTTGCTTCCTTCATAAGTTAGAACATGATTGTCATAGATGTTTTTTGTTGTCTCCTAGTTAGTAAATTTGTCAAACTTCTTGAAGGTGATTGTGTTTACCATGATGGTTTTGTACTTGTGATGCTTCTTGTACATTTTCTTCTGTTCAATATCCATTTATTTCTTTGGAATCTCAATACCATCAATATTTTTTGGAGCAGTGTAGCTATCTTCCACCAAGTCCAAGAGATCAGGATCTTGTGAAATAAAGAAACTCCTCAACCTATCCTTCAATACTGAAATCGTTGTTCATCAAACAGAGACGATATGTTGATGTTTCCTCTTGAGGCTTATTCACAAAATTCGGACATGTTGAATCCTTGGATCTTTCCTCAAAAACAGTAAAGTGTTCAACCTTAAGACTAAGATCTGATGCCTGTAAGACCCATAATTTTAAAGTACACTTTATGTATTTTATATGTTATGGATTTTGGCTCGGAGGCTTTTTAGTCAAAGTTAATAATATTATGGAGGTTATAGGATCAAAAAGTTATTTTGACACCGTTTAAAATTACTCGTCGATAAATAAATTTAAATTAAGTGCGGTAAATCCTTTACGGAGAATTTAATGCGTTACGGGTGAAATGGTAATTTAACAAATATCTAGATATTTTGAGATATTTGTTAAGTTATATTTAATATATATATATATATATATATATATATATATATATATATATATATGTTTGCTTGGAGAGAATAGAAAGAAAGGAAATTAGAAGGAAGGAAAAGGAAAAGAAAAGGTTATATAAAGGAAAGAAGGAAATAGAAAGGAAGGAAAAACAAAGAAAGGAAAAAGGAAGGAAAGAAAATTCAGAATTTCCATCTTCTTCCTCCCTACGCGTGACCCCCCATTTTCCCTTCTCCTCCATTTTCGTCTTTCGTTGCTTTCTTTCTTCAAGACTAGTAACCCAAGGTTGGGTGAGTGTTAGAACAAAGGTTTCGCAACTCCACTCTTCCTCTTTGATTCGAAAACGAAGAAAAACGGTATTTGAGATTCAAACACAAACCCCTTCGTTTCTTCTAGATCCAAGCTTCATTTCGCGAAGAGTTAGAAGGGAAAGTTGCTCACTACCACGCTACGGTGCTAGGGGACCAATTTGGAGGCGACGTTGCGAGCGAAGATTTTACCGAATTTACTCACGGTGCTGTAATCGTACGTTAGAGCTAACGTTAAGGTAAGGGCTCCTTCCAAACTTTTAGTTTGCATCTAGGGCCTTATCTGTGGTTGTGTGGAAACGAATTTTGTTAGGATTGGAGTATTGTTTTGGGAAAAATGATTTTACCTCATGATGTAAGATTTTGAATAAATGAAATTTATTATGTTGATTTGTGTTCATCGTATTTGGCATGTTCATACTTGATGTTTGTTGATTGATGTGTTTTGGTGTGAATTATGAATTGAATGTGAGAATTTGTTTGAGTTTGTTTTGTGTAGAATTTGAAAACCATTAAGTTAAATGAGTATTAAGAATGGGGAATCTCTTAATGTCTCGGTTACTTAATATTTGTTTTTGAAAATCGTTTAAGTTAACTGGGCGTTAAGAATGGGGAATCTCTTAATGTCTCGGTTACTTAATATTTGTTTTTGAAAATCGTTTAAGTTAACTGGGCGTTAAGAATAGGGAATCTCTTAATGTCTCGGTACGTTTACGACTTACGTTCCTGAGGGAATTGTGTTTGTCCGTGAGAGACTGCACAGGTGTTTGTCCGTGAGAGACTACACCCTGTTAAATTGTGAATTGTTGGTTCATTTGGTATGTGTAGTAATTGTGTTATAAGTGTTATGTTTTGGAATTTGGTGATAACATGTTGGATTGCAATACCATTTTGAATCCCATGATGTTGTATTAATTGTGTTATAAATGTTAAGTGTTATGTTTTGGAATTTGGTGATAACATGTTGGATTGCTATACCATTTTGAAACCCATGATGTTGTATTAATTGTGTTATAAATGTTAAGTGTTATGTTTTGGAATTTGGTGATAACATGTTGGATTGCTATACCATTTTGAAACCCATGATGTTGTATTAATTGTGTTATAAATGTTAAGTGTTATGTTTTGGAATTTGGTGATAACATGTTGGATTGCTATACCATTTTGAAACCCATGATGTTGTATTAATTGTGTTATAAATGTTAAGTGTTATGTTTTGGAATTTGGTGATAACATGTTGGATTGCAATACCATTTTGAATCCCATGATGTTGTATTAATTGTGTTATAAATGTTAAGTGTTATGTTTTGGAATTTGGTGATAACATGTTGGATTGCTATACCATTTTGAAACCCATGATGTTGTATTAATTGTGTTATAAATGTTAAGTGTTATGTTTTGGAATTTGGTGATAACATGTTGGATTGCTATACCATTTTGAAACCCATGATGTTGTATTAATTGTGTTATAAATGTTAAGTGTTATGTTTTGGAATTTGGTGATAACATGTTGGATTGCTATACCATTTTGAAACCCATGATGTTGTATTAATTGTGTTATAAATGTTAAGTGTTATGTTTTGGAATTTGGTGATAACATGTTGGATTGCTATACCATTTTGAAACCCATGATGTTGTATTGATTGTGTTATAAATGTTAAGTGTTATGTTTTGGAATTTGGTGATAACATGTTGGATTGCTATACCATTTTGAAACCCATGATGTTGTATTAATTGTGTTATAAATGTTAAGTGTTATGTTTTGGAATTTGGTGATAACATGTTTGCTTGCAATACTATTTCGAAACTAATGATGTTGTAGCGATTGCGTTATCAGTGCTAAGTGTTAGGATTTGAGATTATGTATGAATGTGATTGAGTTAGTTATGAATTTTTGGAAAAATGATGAGGGAAATCGATTTCCCAATCGATTGGATGAGTTGCAGGAAGTTCACCATTTTGACCTAATCGATTTGCCAATCGATTGTATAAATATATCTTTCAAAATCTTTTAAGAAATCGATTTGGAAATCGATTGGCAGAGAGGCAGGAACTCAGCAAAACTGCCGAAATCGATTTGGAAATCGATTTGGCAACCCAGGGACTCATCAGAACTGACAAAATCGACTTAGAAATCGATTTGGTCATGCAGAAACTCAGCAGAACTGACCAAATCGATTTGGCAATCGATTGGCTCAGCAAAAGTCCTTATTTTGAGTTAGATAATCGATTGCTCAATTGATTTATCAATGCTTTGGTCAGTTATGTATTACTTGATGATTTGAGTTTAATTGGCAAGCATTACATGAACTTTTAGCATATGGAAAATCCTTTTAAGGTGCATGCTTAGTTGAAAGGTTATTTTGTGCATTTAAAACTTAAATGTTATGTGTTATCTGTTAATTTTAGTTAGTGACCCTTTACAATTATTGTGGAAATCTGGGCTTTGCCCTCAGATGAGAGTCAGGACGATCCTACCGGTTCGTACCCTACGGACGGGAATGGAGATGGGAACGCTTGACTGCAGCTACGTTAGGAGGATCTCACGGGGCGCGTGGAGATCACTCAGGGTGTTTAGTTGTTTTGTAAAATGATCAGACTAGGTTGACACAGAGGGAACGGATGTTTTTCCTTTGGGTTGCGTTTACTTTTAATCTGGAAGACTGTACTACTCTTGTTATGTAAATATTTTGAATTCATGGATTGAGAACTTTTTCCGCTGCTTGAAAATTATAATGACTAAATTACTTATCCAAAGGTGTTACCTTGTTTATTTCTCTGTTTTATTTTAATTTCTTTTGAAAAAAAAATATACCCTCGCTTTGAAAAACGGGGTGTTACAATGCCGATTGAAGGTGCACAAACACGAAAATTAAAGGTTCACAATTCGAATTTTGATTTGGTGACTTAAACAATTTTACTAATTTAGAGGCAGTAGTAAAACAAATAATGCATAAATAAAAATAACATATATGATTTTATCCTGATTCACCACCAACTTGGTAACTACGTCTTGTCCCTTCACATGGAAGGATTTATCCACCAATTTAAAACTTTGAATTACACAACAACTGACCTTATAAGTCAATCTTCGACAAATAGTTTAAACCTACAAACTTTTTAAGGCAAACTGTAACGCCCCAAATTTCGTACTAAAATATTTTAGTAATATTATGACGCTCTAGATTTATTAATAAAATATTTAGTAATATTATGATAAATTATTACTATATACAAGAACATAAAAAAAAAAAGGGGTTACACGGCAATGTTACACATTAATGTTCAACGCTAGTTTTAATTTTTATACACCGTTCTTGATTCTCCAACAGATTTTCCATTTGTTCCGGTTAGTTTCTCAATATTTTTAAATTATTGTTAGACATTTACCGTTTGAGTCACTATTAGTTGAGTTTTCTTTCAACTATTTATTTACCGTCTTTTTATTGTTTATTTGATAATTCATGATCATGACTAAAATAAAATACCAAATATATTTTATTTGTTATTTATAATCTGTTTGAATATCAATTATTTATAAAATAAAATTTTGATCATAAGAGTAATGTGTTTTGAATGAAATTTGTAAACCTTGTCTCTAAAGTAGCAGAATTGTTTCGTTATTCTAAAATTAATTTTATAAATTCAACTGAACATCCAAATCTATTGATACTGAAATCTTAAATAATATAAATTTTGTTTTAGGAAATTCTAAGTATCATGCGTTTAAATCCTCCTTTATATAAATATTGCAAATATATTTTCTATCTTATAAAAGAAAAACATAATTGATCTCTGATACATTTTTTCTATTTTAAGTTAAGATAGTATATACTATATTTATATATATACATACAACTCCAGTTTATGATTTATAAGTCATTAATAAAGAGTCTACTTTTTCTTTGTATCTAATAGCTTTGTTATTTGATTGTAAATATGTATGATATATTGTACACTACTCTAATGTCAAAATTATACACACACTATATTTATTTAACAATATATAATTATGTTTATATTGAAATAACCATAAGTATACATAGTATTAAATATATATTTGGATGGTGTTGCAAATAATAAATAATTTATTTACCTATTATAGCAACTAATTAATTTGTATTTGGTTGTCATGTTGTTTTACTTCTTTCACGGATTATTATAGACGACAATTGACAAAGACGCAACACATAAGCATATAAGATATTTTCTTTTTGGCGAGAACTTCAATCAAGGTAAGGGATGGAGGAGGTTCAATTTTATGAGTATAATAGGACGTGAGATGAACGGGATTTTTGAAATTTCCAGAGCTTCATCCGAGACTTATTACGTATGGTCGAGCCCTATTGAATGATAATAATTAAGTAATAACATATGAATAGTAACAGTGAGGACTAAAATATTATTTAGAAACCTATTGAATTGTCGTGAATTGATTTATATCAAGACTGCATGATATTTTATTGTATGAATGATATGTATTGAGTGCTCTTGTTTACTTGACTAGAATTATGATTCTACTTGAGTGCAACACTTGTTTTATTTCATATTTTATGATTGATAGAGCTAGACTGTTCATTGTGAGTAGTGTGAACCAAATATTGAAATTTAATTGAGATTGATTGATATATATATAATGATGTAGACTCTTATTCTTATTGTGAACTGATTGGTATTTACGTAGACGTAAAATTGTGATGAATATTGTGAAGTCAAAGCGAGAATTCTCGAGTTGTGATCATATAATAAATAGGGGCTAGATGTTAGAAAAATTGTAACACTTTTAATTAAACCAATTTTTATAAACATACATACCTCTCAATTGGATACATCCATCGATATTGTACTGGTCCAACAACTTGGGCTTCGTTTGCCAAATGAATTACCAAATGCCTCATAACAGTAAAAAAATGAAGGAGGAAAAATTGTTTCCAACTGACAAAGTGTGATAACTATTTGAGACTCCAATTGTGATAGAAATCCCACATTAAGTACCTTAGAACAAATTTGCTTGAAGAAATTGCAAAGATCAACTAACACTGAAGTGACTTTATCTGGCAATGAACCCCGTAATGCTACTGGAAGAAGCTCTTGCATCAAAACATGACAATCGTAACTTTTCAATCCAAACATCTTGTGTTGCTTGACATGCACACAACGTGGGATGTTTGATGAACATTCATCTGGAGTTTTTACATTCTTGAGAATGCTTAGGAAAGATTCCTTTTCTTTGTTAGTCATTTGATAGCATGCTCTAGGCAAACGCGTTGTAGTTATATTAGGACTTGGTTGAGGATGGAGCATACTTCTTATGCCCATATCTACAAGATCAGCTCGTGCCTTATAATTATCTTTGGATTTTCCCTCTTGGTTTAACAATGTACCAATAATGTTGTCACATACGTTCTTTTCAATGTGCATCACATCAAGATTATGACGCAATACATTATATTGCCAATAAGGCAATGTGAAGAAAATGCTCTTCTTTTTCCAAGGTTGTGCTCCATTTGCTAGACCTTTTTCTCTACATTCATCTATTTGTCTTAAAATATCAGTCCCATCAAGTCTTTTAGGAGGGATCCTTAGCTCTCGTGTTCCATCAAAATCCCTACTATTCAATCTCCACTTATGTTTGGGAGATAACCAACGACGATGACCCATGTAGCAAAATTTTTTGCCATGACGTAACCACTGCGAGGTAGTTTCAATACCACAACATGGACATGCATATTGACCTTTAGTACTCCATCCAGACAAGTTAGCATATGCTGGAAAGTCATTAATAGTCCACATCATAGCTGCACGAAGTTGAAATGTCTCTTTCTTATAGGCATCAAATGTTTCAATTCCATCATCCCATAACTCTTGCAACTCTTGTACTAAAGGTTGCAGATAAATGTCAATGTTATTTCCAGGACCTTTTGGACCCGGAATTAATAGTGATAACATGAAGTATGGTTGTTTCATGCACATCCAAGGAGGAAGATTGTAAGGAATTAGAATGACAGGCCAAGTGCTATGAGTAATACTCATAGTCTTGAAAGGATTGAAACCATCTGAAGCCACTCCTAATCGAACATTACGAGGATCTAACGAAAATGTTGGATACCGAGCGTCAAAATGGTCTTATTCAAGTTTGGTTTATCAAATTTTGAGTATCCAAGACCACTTTTGTCATTTGAGTATCTTTGCATATTTAAAACATTTTCCAAGCCTATTTGTCCTTTTTCGTATCGTTCAATTACACTATTTAATTGAACAATTTTGAAGGAGAGGGAATCACATTTATTGCATGCAAAATTCTGTTTTAGTTTTTCAGAATTCTTTTCCATAGTGTCACCTTTTTCTTGAAGACTTGAGATTTGTCTCTTTTGTGTTGACACTAGTTTGAACAGATTTTTGCATTCAATAAGTAGTTACTTGATGGCGTTTTGAGCCTCGTTATATTCTAGAATCAATTCACTATTAGTTTTATGAAGATGAAAGAAGTCTTTGTTACTAACCTCTTCTTCGTTATCTGATTGATGTGATGCCATCAATGCAACCATTCAATAAGTAGTTCCTTTGATGGCGTTTGAGCCTCATTATATTCTAGAATCAATTCACTATTAGTTTTATGATGATGAAGAGAGTCTATGTTACTAACCTCTTCTTCGTTATCTGATTGATGTGATGCCATCAATGCAACATTAGTGCATTCTTCTCTTTCTGTTTCTGAAGATGAACTCACTTTGTTGTCTTCCCAAGCTTGTATGCCTTCTTGAAGTCTTTCTCTTTGGTGGAATTTTTCTTAATAAGGTTTGGACAATCTACCTTGATATGTCCTTGTTTTCCGCATTCAAAGCAAGTGAAGTTTTGATTTGAAGTAGAACTATCTTTCTTCTTAAATCTTTTCCTTTTGAAAGTTTTGTCATTTTTAAGAAACTTACCAAATTTCTTAACAAGGAACGTAATATTTTCATCTTCATCTGAATTTTCGTCTTTTATTTGTTCTCTTGATTCGGTCTTTAGAGCAATGTTTTTGGTCTTTTTTTTCT
>NC_021163.2:45386126-45388054 GCF_000331145.2 Cicer arietinum | reverse complement strand
TGAGACTTTTATCTTTACTTCTTCTTTATTATTGATAACTGTTGTTGGAACATAGGGACCATTTTCTACCGCTTCCCATATATCATCTCCTTGTGCCTCAAGATATGCTTGCATGCGTATCTTCCAATAATACTTCAAGTACTTTGAGAATTTTTCTGAATGATATGAAAGTGAAATGCAAGTACTTTGTAAATATCAGAATTTTGTTCAAAGTTGTTCAAGGTTTGATTCCAAGGATTTGTTATTTTTTGATATGAAGTTATGGTGTATTTGTACTCCATAAACATCTCTTTAAATTCGTGGCCATTGATCCAAAAGGTTTGATGAACAAATACAATAATCTAGAACCATTTTAGATCTGAAAAATTGTATTGCTTCCAGTTGTATTCGAATATATGATGTAAGTATTCGAATACACCTCTTTGTAACGTTCAGATTTATTCAAAATTTGCACCTTGTATTCGAATACATCCTTTATGTAGTCGAATACAAATTCGTGATTTTTGCCACTGACTAGTTTTGTATTCGATTACAGAACGGCGTAGTCGAATATAGATGTAAAAGTTTTGGCTACTGACTTGTTTTGTATTCGACTACAGCAGGTCGTAGTCGAATACAGATGTGAAGCTTTTGCTTCTAACTTGCATGTGTATTCGAATACACTATGTTGTATTCGAATACACCTTTGTATTTTGTCAAAAATATTAGTTTTAAAACTTTGTTAATGTAATTTTGACTTTTGAAAATACTTTATATGCATATGTAAATATGAATGGTTCTGATGTATTTGAGTATTGATTGTATCATTTACCTTTACATTAAACATCTAATATGTTTGGATTTAACGTTTTATCAATGAAGATATTTGTACTTCTTTTTGAGCTTATTGCTTTGATCATATTTGTTGATCTTTGTCTTCATCAAAAACATGTATTTTACACAAATCACCCATATTACAACTCCACATATTTCACCCATTAATTTCCACAATTTCAAACATAATTTTACACCAAATTAATTTCCACAAACCACCCCTCAAACACATCAAAACAATTTCCTCAACCACACTTAACTCACCTTAGATTCATTTTTCTCAAATCCACACATAAAACACATTTCAAAAATTCATAATATTAATTATGAACACCTAAGTCACACAAACCATAAATCACCACAAACCACACCTCAAATACACATCAAACATTCATAATATCAATTATGAACACATAATCAAATTCAATTCAATTCTCCCCAAATTCAACATAAATCACCCATATTCACTCTCCAAAATTTTCAAACATTAATCACCAAATTTAATCTCCACAAATTTAAACCATAAATCACCCATTTCAAAACTCCACATTTTCAAACATAAACCACCAAATTTAATTTCCACAAACACTCATAAATCACATTAAATTCATCTTCCACAAATACACATATAGAGTCCTATATGCAAACTAAAAATTTGGAAGGATCCCTTACCTCCGTTGTAGCTTAAACAAGTGATTACTTCCCCGCAATTAATTCCGGTAAAATTTCCTCTCGCGTCGTTGCTTCAAAAACTAGCTCACTAGCACCGCAGCGTGGCAATGAGCAACTTTCCCTTATGTTACTTCTCGAAAGGGAGCTTAGATCTAGAAGGAAAGTGAGGATTTGTGTTTGACGGTTTTGAAAACCACTAACACAGTTTCTGTGTTTTCAAAACAAAGAAGAAGAAGGAAGAAATTCGCGAGGCAGCTAGGAAATCTTTTCTTTCTCACCACCCAAGACTTTGGTTTCTCTTCTTAAGGCAAAAGAAAGCGAAAGAAAGGGGAAGGAAGAAGGAGATGAACTCGTGAGGCAAAGAAAGAAAGAAAGAAAGAAAAGGAAGGCGTTCGCAAGGTAGAGGAAAATGTTTCTGTTTTTCTCCTTTTTCTAACCTTGCT
>NC_021163.2:45376338-45385979 GCF_000331145.2 Cicer arietinum | reverse complement strand
CACACACATATATATATATAACTAAATATATAATATATATATATATATATATATATATATATATATATATATATATATACTAACTCATCAAATAATAAATATATATATATATATATATATAATTAAACTAATTCAATAAATATCTAAATACTCTTACACCACATCACTTCACTCACATCTCAAACTATTTTGATAAAAATATATATTCTCGTCGCAACTCAATTGACAGATAAATTTTTCAGCAACCAGAGATATTTTTAACAAAATTGGCCGGTATTAAATTCTTCGTAACGTAAATAAATTATTCTTTGACAAATAATTTTAATCGGGTCATCAAAATAATATTAAATATATATATATATATATATATATTAAACATATTAGTAATTCTAATAAAAAATGTTTTTGATATTTAATTCACGAAATAAAATAAAATAAAATAGGCTAAATGCCTCAGCAATTCAACCCAAAACACACAAAAATTGCATAAATTAAAATTTAAATTCTAAAGGTCTTACACTACCCGTTTATATAGTAAGTGTGTCATGATTTAAATGATGAATTGGGTGATTAGATAAGTTCATCAAGTGTTTGTTGAAAGGAATTGGAGGCATGAGAGAAATTCGTTCAATAAACCATTGTGGAAATTTGGAATATATTTAGAGAGAAGTTTATTGTTCACTTATTTGCTCAGAAGTTAAAAATTCACTAATATAACAAATTTGTTTGTTTTAATATATAATTATCTAATGGATTTATTTTAGATGCTTATTCAATTTCATTTATGTTATTAATTGGTGAAATCGTGTCTGTAAAATAATATCAACAAAAATGAGTCGTTTTAAAGTGTAAATAAGATTCACATATTGATCCTTCAACTCTAACCTTATTTTTCACCAATCATTTTTATATATGTTTATTATATATATATATATATATATATTATAAAAGTTATAAATTATAAATTTATATATATATATATATATATAAAGGCTATATATAATATAGTCCTAGTCCAAAGGTAGGCCTTGCCATTTTTGGTATATTTCAATAAAATATTATAGGCATAAATATACTAGTAGTCCTTTATCTTTTACCAAATATTAATTTTGGTGTTTTATCTTATTTTTTTTAAATTCATTTTATCCTTTATCTTTTATAAAAAAAAGGAATGTTATTATTCTTTTACATAACCCTTTCAAACAAATTTATGATAATTGTCATGAAATATTGAATTATAATCATAGATCATTTATAAAGTTGAATGTGAAAAGTAACAAGGACATGATTAAAATACAGATAAATTATATAAATCTCTTTCAATTCAACGAGTTTATATGTATTTCGAAACATGCAATTAGAGTTTTTCAAGTGCGAGTATATTGTTTGATTAAATTGATGTTATTTTGAAGGAATAATAATAGACATATATTGGCAATTGTTAGAAAATATTACGATCACTAAAAGTTGCTCTAACTTTTGTTGTGGTTATGAAAAGGACTAAAATACATCACTAATAAATGGTAATAAAAGAAAAGTAATCTAAAAAGATAAAGGAAGAAAATGAATATCTAATAAAAGATAAATAACGAATATTATATTTAAACCAAAATTATATTTTCTCTTAATTTTTTATTATTATTAAATTCATTTTAAGACCATTTGACCATTTGGGTCCACCATTTGACCATTTTTTAAAAGTTCCATATTAGACGCACTCATATATATAGACATAAAATGCCAATACTTCTCATTGATATACACATAGGATCATTGAAGGAGGAATTAAGAAATGGCTCTAAACCAAAGGTTTTTCATGGCAGCCTTGTTTGTTGTTCTTCTATTCTCAATTGGTATATAGATAGTTAGAAAATTAGTTGGAATCTTCAATTTATTGTGTTCTATGTATCTATATTTCATACACTAATAATATTACTTTTTTTTTACTAGGTATGCACAAAACTGAATGTAGAAATATTGTACATGTTAAGTGCATTGGATTTTGTCAAGATTATATAGATTGTAATACCGCATGCAAACATGCTGGTTTTAGTAAAGGGCAATGCCTTACAGGCCTCCCCCCTAATGCTGAGGATTGTTGTTGTGTTCTTAATTGACATTGAAAATTAGAGTTTTTTCTTCTTGTTCAAATAAAATATGTATTATGTTTCATAAATATGTAAGTTTCATTACAAAGAAATAAAAATATGATATATTATCATCAACAAGTTGAGTGTATCTGAGTAAAAAAAATAAAGAATTTAAGTTTATCTACTTATATATGTTATTATTCCTTATCATTGGCCAAAACTTGTGAAGTATTTGATTTTTTCCCAATTTCAAATGATTATATATAAGCCTTAAAAAGTTTCCTAGTCTTGGTCATCAAGTGAATTTGTTATATTGGTTTCAAAGAAGTTGTTATGATTAATAATTAATAAAAAAAAATTATGAAAAAAGTGTTAATTCATAAACTAAGTTTAGCGTTGACCAGTTGAAGTCTTGGTTTCGGTAGAAAACGTTTTTAACTTATGATGACTTTAGCTTGATGGCGGTGTTTGATGCCTTGTAAACAATAGTCGATGATTATCTCGAGAAAAAGTGTCATTTGAAGTTTTAATGAAGTTGTCCATGCTGTAAAATGATGTTTTTAGTGAACTAACTTGAAAACAAAGCCTTGTCACAAAGTACGAGTGGGAACCACTTTTTCTTACATTGTTGTTGAGGGAAATGGATATTTGAATTATGTTCAAGGAAATGGATCTTGTGGTGTTGAGTATGGCTCATAAGGTTTGACTCAATTGGTTGTGAGGGGGATGGGGGACTACCGGGTGCAGAGGGTGATAACTCCTCCAAGGCTATTTTTAAAATATAAACTTTACAATTATTATTTTAAAAAAACTTCTACTTTGCAAATCCAAATTCATTCATCTAGTAAAAAAGAGTTACTAATACTAAGCGATTTCGTTCTTATTTCTAATTTCTTTCTTTTTATTCTTTTAAGATCATGTTATGATTAGGTATTTTTAGGCACAATAAGCTCTTCAAATAGGTTCAACAAAACAGACAACTTCACATTACGGCGAAAGAGGGTTAAGTATTTGTAGGCACAACAAGGTCTTCAAAGGACGTTGCTTTAGAAGAAATCGACAGACAAGGCAGAAGTCAATTGACAGAGATGAAGGATAAGGCCGCATACACGATTATTCTATGTGTACTAGATGAGGTGATGTCTCATATACTAGACTTAATATTTTTGGAGGTGTGGAAGAAATTAGAAAGTCAGTATATGTGTTAAACGCTCATGAACAAACTTTTTGGGATGCAATGACTATAAGGTTGAAGATGTAAGAAGGATTCGATTTGGAAGTCAAAATCATTGGTCTCAAATCACAAGAATAGAGGAAAAGTTATAAGGCTCTTCAATTAACTGAAGAATTAGAGGAAAGCGAATGGAAAAATCAGAGAGAAGACTCAAATGAAGAAGAGTAGTTCTTTATCTCAAGAAAAATCCAACTCATGTGAAACAACATAAAGAAATCCTTTCAGAAAAGAGATTTCAAAAAATCCCAAAATAGCAAAGAAGGAAGTGAAATGCTAGGCAAAAGGAGTTCATCTGCTATGAATGCAAGAAACCAAGTCATTTCAAATTAGAACGTCCTAAACTTGAGAAAGAAAATCCCTTAGGGAAGACTTAAAGACAAAGAAGAAATATGTTATGGCTACTTGGGATAACTCTGATGAATCATTTGATAAAGAGCATGCAAGCATGGCTCTGATGGCAGATACTCATTATAACATTGATTCTAACTCTAAAGCTGCTGGTGAAGAAATTAAGGTATTCTTTGACCTATTTCTTAGTGAACTCCTAGATATGTTAAATGGATTTCTAAACAAGAAGTATAAGGTTTCTTTAAAACTTAAGTTTCCCAAAAAAGCTCATGATATCTTAACAAACAAATGCAGTTCCCTTGAAAAAGATTTTGAAAACCTAAAAAGAGAAAACCAAACTCTAAAAGAAAAGAATTCAAAAACTTCAAAGGTTAAAGTTTACAATTCTGTCAAGTACGAATAAGCGCTTCATAAATTTCTTGCTAATGGCATAGACATAAGTAAACAAGCTTCTATGATCTATGGTGTCAGCATAAACAATAAACGTGGCATAGGCTTTGAAGAAACAACAAAAAATCCTAGATTTAATCAACCTGATATTGTTTGTGGATACTGCTAACAATATAATAACTTGTCCTATGTTGAATACATAGAAATACAAGATACTTTTCATAACTAACAAACTAGTACCCAACCAAACAAAAGAAATCTACCATCAAACTATAAGAAGGGTCACAATATAATAACTTGTCCTATGATATTGTTTGAGGACAATGAATTTCAAGACCATGTCTTCAAACTAAAGAAATCATTGTACAATCTAAAATAGGATCCACGAGCTTGGTATGACAGACTAAAAAACTTCCTTATAGAAAGTGATTTTGAAAGAGGATAGGTTGACACTACTTTATCGAGATATATGTTGATGATAATATTTTTTGTTCTACTAACGAAAATCTATGCTAAGAGTTTTCTATGTTAATGCATAATGAATATGAGATGAGTATGATGGGAGAAATAAAATTCTTTTTGGCAATTTAAAATTTTCAAAAGCTAGACGATGTACGTATTCACTAGACCAAATACACTCGAGAACTACTTAAGAAGTTTAAAATGGATGATTGTAAACATATGTCCAAACCTATGCTTCCATCTTGTTCTCATCTTGACAATTATGAGTTAGGTAAAAAGGTAGATCAAAAGGTATGTATAGGAATGATAGGTTCCCTTCTTTATTTAACAACCACTAGACCTGATAATCTGTTTAGTGTGTGTGTGTGCGTGCCAAATTTCAGTCTGACCCTAAAGAATCTCATTTAACAACTGTTAAGAGGGTCTTTAGAAATGTGAAAGGAACTAATAACCTTCGTTTGTGTTATAAGAAATCCTCTAAGTACAGGTTAGTGTGACGCTGACTATGCTAGAGATACGCTAGAAAGAAAGAACACCAGTGGAAATTGTACATTCATTGGTTACAATTTGATCTCCTGGTCAAGCAAAAGCCAAGGCACTATTGCTCTGTCTAAAGCATAAGCAAAGTATATCTCAACAGCTAATTGCAACACTCAATTGTTGTGGATGAAACATCAATTAGAAGATTTCAAAATATATGAGAGTCACATTCCTATCCTTTGTGATAACACTTCAGCCATACGTTTAACCAAAAACTTTATTCTAGATTATAGACAGAAACTTAACTTTATTAGGGATTATATTTAGAGGGGTATTTTAGACATCAAATTTTTCGATATTGATCATCAGTGGGCTGATATTTTCACAAGTCCCCTTTCTTATGACAGACTTAATCTTATAAAGAAATATATAAATATTTTATTTATCAAAGAATGATGTTTAAATCCTCTATATGCCTTGCCCCTAGTAAAACAAATTGACTAGTTAAAAATATGTTTGCCTCTAATGACATTGGATTTATGTGTGCCTCTAGTTTATTTAAACTCAATTAATTGTGAGGTATGATAATTTGATAGGTGTCTCACAGGTGCCTCTAGTACTTTCTTTTAAACTCACCGTTTTGGCTCTTAAAATTTCTTTTCACTCACAATCACTCATGACTTTCACAACTCCCACACTTTTGTTCATTGCAAGCCGTTTAACTTCTGTGGCATCAAGCTCTTTCGCAATCCCTTAACGGCCAATGTTTGCTACGTTCAAAGCTTCAATGCAACATGGATCAGCTTGAGATTCTTCATGAATTGAAAGTCGATATCGCAAACGTAGTTGAGAATGATTTCAATTTCATCGATGACCTAGTTGCAGTAAGCCGGTTAAAGTACCTTAACCTAAGACAAAACGTTGCTTTTGATGTTTGGGTAAAAAAGTTTTGGAGGTTTGTTGATGCAAACATCGATGGCGAGGTCACTCGGTAATTCCTTTCTAGCATCACAAGATGCCCACACGAAGGCATGATGCTTGACAATGGGTTTGAATTATGGATTGGCCCCTTCAGAATCAATAAGAAGTTTTCCAAAGACCCCGAGGTGAATTCTAAGTTTGACAATCTTAAACGTAAGTACCGTGTTCTTTTCAAAATCCTTGTTAGGTATGTGGTGCCCTAAGGTGGTCGGTGGACCATGTTACCAAAAACCACAAAGATGTAATGTGGAACATCTCTCGAATAACCAAGAAGAACCTTCCCCGCATCAATTTGGAGCATATGCGGTCTTGCTTCAACAACTTCATAGAAAAAATAATTACTATTCCCTAATCCAGACTAATAAATGTTGTACTCATGTTTATGTCTCTCATTCACAACACAATCGATGAAGACATAACAACACTTCTTTAAAGGAAGAAACCAAAGGTAAATTCATACTATACACGCTCTATTCCTTTCTCGTTCTTTGACCTTGAACCTACCTCTGCTTATATCTCTCCCAGCCAACCAAAATTGTTTGCCTTTCCTCTAACCCTACACCCATCACCCTTACCACCTCTTACTCTAATACCTCAGATGATATGATAGAAGCTACCCTCACTGAGCACTTTGCTTCACATAGATATAAAACCCATCATTTCCTTCACAAGCCAAGTACCTTCGCTCCCACGCTTAACCCCTCCACTATTTTACCACAGCCTTCTCCCTCCTCCAATCAAGTACCCGACCCTTCTCCCAATCTCTCTCCCTTAGAAATTGTGTTTGTTGTGCCATCTCTTGTCGACTTGGTCTCTAATACATCATTAGAAGACTCCTCTGACTTTTCTCTCCCTCTCTCTCCCCCTCTGAATTTTCCTTCTGGCAATCATCCCCTCAATTGGTAGTGGGAATGAGATGAGGCGGTACTTATCCCCCAAGTACCGGATTTGATTCTCCCAGAAGGCAAAAACTCGCTATTTCCTACGGAGAGGAAATGGGGGTGAGAAGGTCGTGAGTAGCACTATCGGTAACGGTAAGGGCAGAGGTGTTACAAAAAAATTTATAAACCCTTTACAAACCGAAAGGAATACTGATCTGCTATCGCACACGGGTCAAATACAATTGATAAAATATAAATAGAGGTAATAAATCGAATCGTTTCGCAAGGACTTCTGATATAATAATAACTGAATTGAGAATTGAAATTAAAAAAAGGGTTTTTTAGATTTTTTATTTAACAGATGAGCAAAATGATTAATCCACTTATTCGAGTTTCAGACCTATCACAGATTCTATCAATGAGTTTAATTTCTAATTTGTGATTTTATTCTTATTTGAATATAGAATTGATCAAACAAGCGTAATCAATCCTATGTGAATTTGGTTTCTTTGATTGGATTAAGTATCACAATCATCAAAATATTATAATTAACGATCAAACATCATAAAATTATAATTCAATTAAATTAGAAACTGAAACCAAATTTTGTCAAATAAATTTAATCAATCCTATTGAAATTCAATTTAAGCAATCAAAATATCAATATAATCAAATAAACAAGAATAGAATCATGAATCGAAATTGACAGTGTATCATGGATCTCAAGGTGTTGATGAAACTCTGAACTCGTGGATTAATCTTATAAAATTAGCCTTCCATGAAATTAAAATAAAAACTTTTTATTTCTTGTAGCAATTTGAATCCAAATTTTTCCGTCTTTAGAAAAGAAACAAAACTGCCAATATATAGTACTTGATATTGGGCTTTAGGGTTTAAAAACAAGTGACCCGCTAATTAAAATTATTACAAAAGTCCAGATTACGAAATCTGCAATTTAGGCCCAGTAAAATTTGGAGTTGGTCTTTTCTTCCCACACAAAAGTTGTAGCTTGGATTTTTAAATTTTCAACGCCTGCTCATATGCGCCAATCCGAAATACAGAGTTCAAGTTATGACATACAAAGCGAGAAAGAGTCAAAATACAAATAATAAAATTAAAATGAAAATAATAAAATTATAATTCAAATTCGACCCAAAGTTTAGAAACAAGCTAAAAATATTAATCTAAGCTATAAAGAGCTTTTAAAATACCAAACTAAAAAGGTAGAAACATGTGCCTAAATACTATGATCAAATTCCCCCACACTTAAACTTTTGCACTCCGAGCAAAACAATGCATCTGATTCCAAATATTCTTCTAAATGCAAAGTGGTGAGAGAAAAAAAAATATTTTTAGCTTAAGGCAATCATGAATTGTTTTGTTATCACAACCAAGGCAAACAAGAGGACAAGTTAACTAAAGAATGCATCATAAATGATAGAGTCCTCCCAGGATATAAAATTCTCTCGAAGTGTTTGGGCTACTGTTTACACTCAAAGCACATCATAAAATCAAGCACTATCATAGGTTTGACAAGACTATATAATCTATAATTGAAGCATATGCAGATAATGATCAAAAGGTCTTTATTTAGGTTGTAACGTGGCTAAGGTAAGGGTGAGATAATTCTAAGGAGACTAGGGCTGAAAATCAAAGAGGATAAAAGAGTAATGATTAAGAGAGAAAAACAGCATTAAGAAGTAACTCAACAAAACATCGTTGACTTTTATTTTCACACTCTCTTTGCTCACAACCCAACCATTTTTCCTCATATATTTATTTATTTCTTCTTTTTTTTATTTTAAATTTTTTTATTTTTTTTTCTTCATAACCCTCCAATTTAAACAAACAAGTTGAGCACCCCTACACTTATGTAAGGAAAGACTCATTTATCCCCCAAGATTGAGTCAATTCATTATTTTTCACTTTTAGACTTGTAATGAGCTATATAACAAAAAATGGGGTAATTAGGCTCAAAGGGACTTAAAACAAATGGATAATTGTTGGGTAGGCTTATTTGGCTAGTAGCTTAATCAGAAACAAATGCCTAGATCATTTCAATATATGCATGCGGACAAGAGTCAAGTCAAGTTCTGGCGTAACTAGCAATCATGAGTGATATAACACACAAGAAAAAAAAGATGGAAAAATGTATTCCATTCATAATAAGGCTCAAAATCTCACAAAGATTAATGACTTATCACAAATGATACACAATTTAGCATTTTAATCCAATTTATTTTACCGAGAATGCAAAAATACTATCCAATCATGTCAGTCCAAACAAACTCTCAACATTTACAACCATTAAATCTGATGAAAAAGCATGAAGTGCAATGTCCATTTTTATTTATTTTTTTTGTATTTTGTATTTTGTATTTTTATTTTTTTGAAATATAACAAATAAAATCACAAATAATACCCCCAAATAACTTTGTAGTCGAAGGTTTTGTAATTGGAAGCTTCCTTGAAGCTCAAAAATGGAAGAAAAGAGAAGAAGAAAATTTGAAATAAAAAGGAAGAAGGAGTATGTTGGTGGCTGTAACATGAAGTGGGGATAGAAGTGAAATTTTTGACTTTAAGCTCTATTTATTGGGAATACAATGTGATGTGAGCCACACATTAAATTTTAGAGAGTTTTGGCAAGTTTGTGAGCACATTTCTTACTACTTCTCTTTTAAAATATCTACCTCTAGTAAAAGATAAAATTCACTTTATGTAAAATTACTAACTTTCTCTACAAAATGTCTATTCGACGTCGCAACTCAACTCGCA
>NC_021163.2:45351838-45375838 GCF_000331145.2 Cicer arietinum | reverse complement strand
GAGTTAAATGAATGAAATAACATACTCAAATTTGGGCGAAAATGGAGAAAGTTTTCTGGAACAGTTATCGATCACCGGTGTCAAATTATAGGTTATTGTTGCGTTTCCTCTTTAGATTTACGGTTGCCCTTCCAACTCCCATCCTTTTTTTTTTGTTTTATTTTATTAAAAATTAGGGTTCACACGTGAGTCAAACCCATTGGTCCTTTTATTTATGTTTTTGTTTTACTATTATTATTTTTATTTTACTAAAACAAAATTAATAATTATTTAATCTCCTTTTTAATATTCTTCCAAACACAGTTTTCCAAACATTACTAATATTTTATAAATTAGATTAATTAAAATAATCAATATAAAAAACACATATTACTAATAATTGAAACTCTCACATTCAAAATAATCTCTACAATTATACATATTTATCCAAATACTCACATTATAATAATACCAGCATATTAGATAATAGTCAAAATTATAAAATAAATAAATATAACATTAATATTTTATATTAATTATTAATCATAATACATATATAGAAAATCACAATGTCATAACAAGTATATAAAAATAAACGAAATCAAACACAATGTCAATTCTATCTCAACATAATTATTTATAAAAATAAATAACTTAAAATATAAAATAGTTATAAATAATTGAAATATAACTATGTGCATACTTAATATCAGTGAAATGCACAGAAAAATATTACATTAATTTGGTACGAGTATATACACGTAAAGTCTTCTAAGATTTCATTCATTAAAATATTATACTAAATTACTATTTAAAAAAATTATATAAAATATAATATTTGTTATTTAGATTGCTCATGTAGTTCAATATGTATAAAAGTAGCACATAATCTAAAGCACCCATATAACAAAAACTAGTCACAAAATTTATTAACACATATTCTAAAATAATTTTAACACCAAATTAATTATTTAAAATAATATTTCATTAATAAAATAGTTTATTATAAAATTTGGGATGTTACAGTTTATGTACTACTTGATTTATTTTGGTTTTCTGAATATCATATTAACTTCTAGTATAAGTAGTTACTTACCGTACCTGCTAATTGAAAAATCTTTGTTTCAATTCTTGTTAAATGAAAAAAATTCATTAAAAAAAATTAATTGTGATAAATTTGGTGTTGTTCGATGTTAAAATCTTTTTTTCAATTCTTGTTAAATGAAAAAGATTCATTAAAAAAAATTAATTGTGATAAATTTGGTGTTGTTCAATGTTATGTGAATATTCTACATGTGCCAATTATTGAATTAGTTATATGCATATATATGTGATTAGGTAAATATGAAAGTATTTGTGTTTCAGGTTCTAAGTGTTTGAAATTTGTGTATAGTTTTCAGTGTAGTTGAGAGTGTTAAAAGTGAAACTTGCATGATTCTTTCTATTTTTTTTCTTTGACTTAAAATTTTAAAAGATCAGATGAGATTCACATTAAATGATATGATCGGTTAAGAATACCTATTTTGTATTAGATATAATATATATTTTTTACAGGTCTATCTTGATAATTACATTCTATATTAATTGAAAAAGTAAATTTGAATGTGTTTAATTTTTTAAAATTTACCTAAAATTAATGCTTATGGTTATTAGTTATTATTAGTATTTTTTTTTGTTTAAAGCTATTATTAGTCTTATTATTATTATAATTATATTATTTATTATATATTTCATAGTTATTACTATTATATATATATATATATATATAGATATATACATAAAAATAAAATTTCTTATTGATATATAGAATAATTGAAGAAAGAAGAAAGAAATTGACAAATGGCTCAAAACCAAAAGTTTTTCATGACAACCTTGTTTGTAGTTATTCTGCTTTTAACTAGGTATGTAAACTAATAAAAATTTGTTTGAGTTCGTCAATTTATTTTATTCTAAGGATGTATATTTCATATACTAATATTACTCTTTTTTTACTAGGTACGCACAAAGTTGAATGTAGAAATGTTGTACGTTTTAAGTGCATTGGTTTTTGTCAAGATTATATAGATTGTCACACTGCATGCATACATCGTGGCTTTACTATAGGGGAATGCGAAATAAACCTCCCACCTAATATTGAAGATTGTTGTTGTGGATAACTCAATGATAAGTTTGGAAATTAGACATCTTTCTTTCTAGTTCAAATAAAATATATATTATCATGTGTAACGTCTAGTTCAATTAGAAAATATCAATATTATTAGATTCTATAACATATCCCAAATTCAAATATGAGACCTCGATGTTGTGGGCCTCAAGTACTTATTACCTCTTGGGTTGTAATTGCTATCTTATTAATTTCAACTATTCTAGTTGTTAGAAATCTGCAAACTATTCCGACGTCCAATCAGAATTTCTTTGAATATGTCCTTGAATTCATTCGAGACATGAGTAAAACTCAGATTGGAGAAGAATATGGTCCGTGGGTTCCATTTATTGGAACTCTGTTTCTATTTATTTTTGTTTCGAATTGGTCAGGGGCTCTTTTGCCTTGGAAAATTATAAAGTTACCTCATGGAGAGTTAGCTGCACCCACAAATGATATAAATACTACTGTTGCATTAGCTTTACTTACGTCAGTAGCATATTTCTATGCGGGTATTTCAAAAAAGGATTGGCTTATTTTGGTAAATACATCCAACCAACTCCAATCCTTTTACCAATTAACATCTTAGAAGATTTCACAAAACCTTTATCACTTAGTTTTCGACTTTTCAGAAATATATTAGCTAATGAATTAGTAGTTGTTGTTCTTGTTTCGTTAGTACCCTTAGTAGTTCCTATACTGATTATGTTCCTTGGAGTATTTACAAGCGGTACTTTAGCTCACTACGCGAAAAAACGGATTTTACAGCGCTTTTTTTTAAGCCATTTACAGCGCTTTTTCAAAAAAATAAGCGCTGTGGAAACGAGCGCTGTAAATGATAAAACATGTAAATACAACACGCGCTTGTTATGCACATTTTACAGCGCTTCTTCACAAAAAGCGCTGTAATATGCACCCCATTATATGAGTTATGGGTGTGCATTTTACAGCGCTTTTTCAAAAAAGCGCTCTAAAATGCACACCCATAACTCATATATGGGTGGGCATATTACAGCGCTTTTGTGAGAAAGCGCTGTAATATGCCCACCCATATATGAGTTATGGGTGTGCATTTTAGAGCGCTTTTTTGAAAAAGCGCTGTAAAATGCACACCCATAACTCATATAATGGGGTGCATATTACAGCGCTTTTTGTGAAGAAGCGCTGTAAAATGTGCATAACAAGCGCGTGTTGTATTTACATGTTTTATCATTTACAGCGCTCGTTTCCACAGCGCTTATTTTTTTGAAAAAGCGCTGTAAATGGCTTAAAAAAAAGCGCTGTAAAATCCGTTTTTTCGCGTAGTGAGCTAAAGTACCGCTTGTAAATACTCCAAGGAACATAATCAGTATAGGAACTACTAAGGGTACTAACGAAACAAGAACAACAACTACTAATTCATTAGCTAATATATTTCTGAAAAGTCGAAAACTAAGTGATAAAGGTTTTGTGAAATCTTCTAAGATGTTAATTGGTAAAAGGATTGGAGTTGGTTGGATGTATTTACCAAAATAAGCCAATCCTTTTTTGAAATACCCGCATAGAAATATGCTACTGACGTAAGTAAAGCTAATGCAACAGTAGTATTTATATCATTTGTGGGTGCAGCTAATTCTCCATGAGGTAACTTTATAATTTTCCAAGGCAAAAGAGCCCCTGACCAATTCGAAACAAAAATAAATAGAAACAGAGTTCCAATAAATGGAACCCACGGACCATATTCTTCTCCAATCTGAGTTTTGCTCACGTCTCGAATGAATTCAAGGACATATTCAAAGAAATTCTGACCGGACGTCGGAATAGTTTGCGGATTTCTAACAACTAGAATAGTTGAAATTAATAAGATAGCAATTACAACCCAAGAGGTAATAAGTACTTGAGCATGCACTTGAAAATCCCCTATTTGCCAATAGAAATGTTGACCTACTTCCAGAGCAGATATATCATAGAATCTGTTTAATGTGTTGATGGAACATAATAGAACATTCATATTGTCCTGCCCTCTTAAATAAAAATATATAACTTGAAAGGGAATTATTTTGATTCAACCATTTCCTTATTTTACTTTTACTTTCATTTTCGATTTTGAATACCTACGAATTACAAAATATTTTTGTTTATTCTTTTTATCTTTTTATTTTTAGACAATTTTCTAATGGTATAATAACCGATTCCATAAATCTACGACCCCCAACCAAATCTAAAACTTAATTTATCTTATTATTAATCAAAGATTTCGTATATAGCTAGAACGACCCTCACAAATTGCAAAAACTAATTTGTTAAGAATTAATCGGATTGAAGCTATAGCATCATCATTAGCTGGAATCGGAATATCTGCCAGATCTGGGTCACTATTTGTATCGATTAAACAAATCGTTGGAATTCCCAAAGTGATACATTCTCGAAGAGCCGTATAGTCTTCTTGCTGATCAACAATTATTACAATATCTGGTAACCTTGTCATATATTTAATGCCGCCCAGATATGTTTCCAAATGAGATAATTGTCTCTTCAACATAGCGGCATCTCTTTTTGGAAGAGAGTTCGGTTTTCCCGTCTTTTGCTCCGTTCTCAAGTCCCTGAACTTACGAAGTCTAGTTTCTGTAGTATACCAATTCGTTAACATACCTCCGAGCCATTTTTTATTAACATAATGACATCGAGCTCTTATTGCAGCCCGTGTTACTGAATCAGCTGCTTTTTTTTTGGTACCAACAATTAAGAATTGTTTTCCTCTGCTTGCTGCATCAAAAACCAAATCGCAAGCTTCGGATAAAAAACGAGCAGTTCGAGTAAGATTTATAATATGAATACCCTTACGCTTTGCTGATATATAAGGTGCCATTCTAGGATTCCATTTCCTAGTATCATGGCCAAAATGAACTCCAGCTTCCATCATCTCTTCAAAAGTTATGTTCCAATATCTTTTTGTCATTTATCCCCACACTTTATTTTTATTTTATAAAAAAAAAATAGAAAAAAAAAGAGACCTGGTATGCTGAAATAGCAATAAATAATTGTTCCGATGGAACCTTCTCTTTTATCGAAGATTGGCCATTACTATATAAAGGGGCCATTCATTTTTTTTCTATTTATTATTATTATTATTATTATACTTTATTCCGAAATCAAAAGGCATGAAGCGAATCCGCTTTTAGGAAGCAAAAAATCCTAGATTTCTAATGGATCACATAAATTGTTTGAAATGATAAAAATCAAATAATTTTCTGTGATGTAACAAAAGATTTCGAATTTCTACTTCGAATAATTTTTTTTTTTTTTTCAAGGTAATCTTGTTATGTTGCCTTGACCGTGAACGGTGCATTATTCTTTTGAATCCGGTACCCACCGGTATAATTCCCCCTAAAACAACATTCTCTTTAAGACCTTTCAACCAATCAATACGACCCCGAAGAGCGGCTTTTGCTAAAACTCTAGCAGTTTCTTGAAAACTCGCTTCGGATATGAAACTTTGAGTATTTAGAGATGTTTTTGTTATTCCCAATAATAAAGCTCGGTAACAAATTGCTTCTTCCAATGCACGCCCCGTTCGTTCTGCTCGCAATAATCCAATGAGTTCCCCGGGTAAAAATACATTAGACATTCCATCTTCCGAAACCAATACTTTGGATGTTATTTGACGCACAATAATTTCGATATGTCTATTATGGATGTGTACTCCCTGGGATCGATAAACCTTTTGTATTTTATTAACCAAAGAAATGCGACTTTGCGCTATAGTTAGCTCAGCACCAATCAAGAATCCCCAAGGAATACCGAGAATTCTTGGTATACACTCGTTCCAAGCATCAATTCGTTTTTCTAGATTCATCGATATTGAATCAATCGAACGTATTTCTAATATCTGTTCCACTTTTGGAAGACCTTGTGTTATATCACCGGATCTCGATTTTTCATATATAAATGTAACTAAAATATCTCCTTCATCAAGGATTTCTCCATAATGGCCATGAATGGTTGCTCCCGGAGTCGCCAAATAAGGGTTAGCCGATCTTATTATTACAGAATCCATTTGAACAGTTAGAACTTGACCCGATTTTAGTTTTAGGTGTGGTTCATTTTTCTTTTGAGTTATACATATATTTTCACAAATAAATTGTCCAAGACTTATTATTGTTAATGTTTTTTCAAAATAATTATGATGGAGAAAATACCAATTCAAATGGAATGGATTTAAAACGATATTTTTGGATAGATCGGGTTTAAAAATTTTATCATTTTCGTCCATTAAATAATATTTCATTACGTGACAAATTTCGATTAATTTGTCAAGTTGCAAATTATTAGTTATTGAGACCTGATTATGAGTTATTAAACGATAAAATGAATAATAATTTGCAACTTGAAGGGCTATTCCTAAAGGGCCTAACGAATTCTTATTATTAATTGGAATTATAGGATCTTTTTTTATCCCATTGTGATATTTTACATTGTTGAATGGTCTCATTTGAAAACAATTAGATGATGACAAAATTATCCAAGATCGACATTCCTTATTTCTATTCAACAACATACGAATAGTTCCGTGATTTTGAATAAGTGATTGTTGAATTTTTGTCTTGGAATGAATAGAAAAAAATGGATTGATATTGACCCGATCCGATTCCTTATCCGGGATCAATCCTAAACCGGATGGGTCGTTTCTTTTTCTGATATATGACATATGAGATTTCACTAAGTCAATTCTTATAAAATACTCAATCAAACCGTTTGTACTTACTTCAACAAAGGAAGCGGGGGCCTCCTCAATAGAAGAACTTTTTTTGCCTTGATCCCAATTCAAGACTAAACAAGTCCGAACTAATTGAATCCTTGTGTCGGAAATTCCCCGAATAGATTTGCCATTTCCATAAAGAATATAATTGAGAACTCTAAGTTCCAGATTATCCCTTTCCTGGAACAGATCTTGGGGAAACAGTTTTACAAAATGAATACTGTCCGGTATTTCATATAGAATTACAGGTCGAACCAAAACAAAATACTTTTTCTTGGTAGTTGCGATCCATTGGACATAGATCCAATTGTTAATTTTTTTCGCTTCCTTCCTTTTTTTTTTTTTTACCGTTCCCGGTGGTATCAAGATGGAACTGTGTCGAGATATCTTATCCATCTCTCCGGGAAAATGGATATTTCCAGAAAATATTTTTAATTCTATTTTTTTTTTTTTCTTTTCTAATCGGACCAATCCACCTACTCGACTTCTTATATTTAAAGTGATTGGTGTTCCTATTCCAACGAGACTATTATTCCGTATCATTATGGAAGAAGATTCCGGTAAAATATGCACTTCTTCGGGAATAAAAAAAAATCGATCTACTTTATTTTGGTATTTTGGCTTTAATTCTTTGATTCCTCGATACTCAATTAAATCTTCTTTTTGAAAAAGAGAATGAATTCCTATAGTTCTATATTTAGTAATTCCAGAATTCTGTCTTCTGTATTGAGGATCATCGAAATAAGCCAAAATACTATTTCTATGAAAAATACCATTGATAGGTATTTCAATGGAAACACCGGAAGGAGACATTAGTTTGTTCTTTTGTTCTTGAATCCATTGGAATGGAATAACAAATCTATTTCTTCGCCTTTTCGCCAATAAATAAAAAATATTGTTAAAAATAGCAGAATACATCAAATGAGAATAATCCGTACATATGATTTGATTAAATATTGAATAATCGGTAATCCCTCTTTCTTTTGTACCAAAAGTTTCGAAACTAAATAATTTATGTTTTACTGGATCATTCCTTACGAAAAGGTTAGAAATCTTTTTTTTTTCAGTAGAAAGAGAATGACTGTTAATTTGATCTTGATCCTTGCGAAGTAAAAAATGGATTGTATCAGACCTGCACGACTTTCCTGATAATATCCATAAATGACTTGTTTTTGGTAAAATATGTACATTACTATACAAAAATTCGGATGCATGGTACACATCGGTACTCCAATGCATTTCCCCTTCTGAGTCAGAATAAATATGTTTTCGAACCTTTTCTTTCAAATTAAAAGTATATGTTCCCGCGCGGATCTCAGCAATCACTTGTTCTGATTTTATATATTGATCATTTTGAACTAATAGAAAACTTTTTGATGGAATAATCATGTTATGTATAATATCGTCACTTTCAATAGTTACATACAAGTTTATATTACATATAAAAGCAGGATATCCATGACGTGTACGTGTAGGGTGAACTAAATCCTCATTAAATTTAATTTTTCCATTCGAGGGGGCTCGAACATATTCTGCAGTACCCCCTGTGAATACTCCACCAGTATGAAAAGTTCTTAATGTTAGTTGAGTTCCCGGTTCTCCAATAGATTGACCAGCAATAATACCTACAGCTTCTCCCAATTCTACCAAGTCCCCGTGAATAGGACTCCGGCCATAACACAATCGGCAGATCCAAGACGTATTTCTACAGGTAAAGGGGGTTCGAATAAATATTGTTGGTGTTTGAAAAGTTATGAATCGATTGATAAGGCCAATCCCAATATCTTGATTTCTAACGACAATGCATCGTGAACCAATATATATATCGTCTGCTACTACACGACCAATTAATGTTTGTATCAAAATTCTTTCTGGTATCATCATTCCATTTCGGGTATTTACAGAAATCCCGCGAATGGTACCACAATCTGTTCGACGTACAACAATGTGTTGAACCACTTCAACAAGTCTACGTGTAAGATATCCAGCATCTGATGTTCGTACAGCAGTATCTACAACCCCTTTACGGGCTCCGTAGCAAGAAATTATATATTCTGTTAAAGACAATCCTTCACGTAAATTGCTTTGAATGGGTAAATCAATCATTTGTCCTTGTGGATCTGACATTAATCCTCTCATTCCTACTAATTGGTGCACTTGAGATGCATTTCCTCTAGCTCCTGAAAAAGACATTATATGGACTGGATTAAAGGGGTCAGTCATCCGAAAATTAGGATTCATTTCTTGTCGCAAATATTCGCTTGTAGTATACCATATTTCAATGGATTGGCGTAATTTTTCTACCGCATGGACATTCCCATAATGATTATGTTTTTCCAAAATCAAACTTTGTTGTTCAGCATCTTGGACTAGCCATCCTTTAGAAGGTATTGTTAAAAGATCGTCAATTCCTAATGAAATAGATGTAGCAGTAGCTTGACGGAACCCCAGAGTCTTTACTTGATCTAGGATGTGTGATGTATATGCCATTCCAAAATGATCTATTAATCTGCTAATAAGTCGTTTAATCGCAGTTCCACCTATCACATTATTGTGAAAGACTAGATTGGCCCGTTCTGCCATAAGTACCTCCATATTCCACTCAGTGGGATTCGGTTCGACAATGGATTTGAGTGAATGATTGGAAAACTTCCTTTTCTTTATATTTATTCACGTAGAAAATTCAAAAGATGCTAGTTGACCTTAATTTAGGTCAGTAAATTTACCTAGCTTAGATACCAACACCAACCGCCTATATGATTAGATACCATATGAATAGGCCCGAGAAAACCCTTGTATAGCTTCTTCGATTTCTCGATAAAAAGAAATATGACCAACAGTGGTTCGAATGTATATACAACGAATTTCTTTTTTTATACTTCTTATTACTAAATAATGCCCATAAATCTCATAATAGGTACCCAAAGATTCGTAGTGAACTTCGATAGGAACTTCTCTTGAAGACAGAATGCATTGATCTATTCGCCACCGGAGCCAGAAAGGACTATCGAAATTTATTCTTTTCTGTCGATAAGCTCCAATTGCATCATAGGAATTGCAAAAAAAGGGTTCGTTTTTTTTAATATATTTATAGTTATTATCGCTAATTTTTTCATTTTGAGAATTTCTGCAATTAAACGGATTATACCTATTTGCACAAATACCTCGACGATTTCCGCTTGTTAATACATAAAGTCCAATAAGCATATCTTGAGTTGGTACGGAAATGGGATCCCCAATAGCCGGAGACAAGAGGTTCGTATGAGAAAACATAAGTAAACGAGCTTCTGCTTGAGCCTCCAAAGATAAAGGCACATGAACAGCCATTTGATCTCCATCAAAGTCTGCATTGAATCCCTTACAAACTAATGGATGTAAACAAATAGCACGTCCTTCTACTAAAATGGGTTGGAATGCCTGTATGCCCAATCTATGCAAAGTAGGCGCTCTATTCAGCAATACGGGATGCCCCTGCATAACTTCTTGAAGTATTTCCCATACAATGGGTTCTTTTTCCCGGATTTTACTCTTAGCAACTCCGATATTTGAAGCACAATTTTTTCGAATTAACCCACGAATTAGAAATGTCTGAAATAGCTCTATTGCTATTTCGCGGGGCAATCCACATCGATGTAATGAAAGTGATGGACCTACGACAATAACAGAACGCCCCGAATAATCAACTCGTTTTCCAAGAAGAGTCTCTCGAAATCTTCCCTCTTTGCCCTCAATAATATCTGAAAACGATTTGTAAACTTTATTATGACCGTCCCTCATTGGTTGTCCGCGGATTCCATTATCAAGAAGTGTATCCACGGCTTCTTGTACCAATTTTTCTTGACACATTACTAATTCCCCTGGGGTAGATCTACTTGTTGTTAATAGATCAATAAGAGTATTGTTCCTATAGATAACTCGTCTATAGAGTTCATTAATATCGGAACTCATTAGTTTACCCCCATCTATTTGAATAATGGGTCTCAATTCGGGAGGAAGAACTGGTAAGAGACATAAAACCATCCATTCTGGTTCTATATTTGTTCGGATAAAATGCTTAGCTAATTCCATGCGTCGAACCAAAAAATTCTTTCTTCTTCCAACTTTTCGATCTTCCCATTCATTTTCATTGTCCGTAGATCCCTCTTCTCCTAATTCTTTCCATTCTATCAACGACGAATCCATAATAATTCTTAAATCCAGATCAACTAATTGTTCTCGGATAGCACCTGCTCCACTAGAAATTTCTCTATTTCGAAATGTATCGAAACCCTGAGTAGCAAAAAAGAGTGGGATACTATATTTCCAGGATTGGATTTCATATTCGAATGAACCTCGTAATCGTAAGAAAGTTGGTTTTTTAATTATGGGCCTAGCAAACGAAAAATTTGGATAGGATCCAACTAATAAGATGGATCTCCCCCTTTGAAAATCGGACGTGAGGGTTTCCTCTCATCCGGCTAAAGTAGTTACACAAGATAAAGAAAGGTTTTTTTTCTCTTTCAAATTTGCGAAAACCTCTACTCTAAATCGAAAATAAAAAATGTTTACTCTTTACTCAAGTTCTCAATAAAGACCAAACAACATTTCATTGATACATTCTTCTTTTTTTCGGAATTTTTTATCCAATTCGAAATTACGACAGAAATAGAAATGAAATGTCAAATTCTTGAGTAGTCTACCTCCCTTCGAACAACGAATCCTCTAAAATTAAATTTTTAATAAAAAAAGCAATATCCTTGAATTCATAAGGGATTTCTTTGTCTATATATCATACCATTTGATCTTTTAGGTCAAGACGTCACCTCGACGGTTATGCCACGATGTCTTTAAGTCTATATGCGATAGATAGACTTCCGCAATCATGATATATTTAATTATTTGAACATAATTTCCATTCTTAAAAAAAAAAGATGGAATAATGAATTCCACAAAAAAGTATTTTTTTCACAAGGTACGTACAGTTATAAATAAATTTTTATTTGTTACTAAATTGACCATAGACCAATTCCCCTTTGATTTGGGAATATTCAATAAACCCAAAAATTCTGAGCTTCATGTTACTTATCCCAAGAGACATGCCAGATACAGGGCATTCCAATTTTATTGACTGGAATGACAGTTTATCATTCGGAATCTGTACAATAATAATTTTTATCAAATCACACATCGCAGTATACTAGACCTTCTAATTCTTTAAGAGGTTTATCTAAAAGGCTCGCGATATAACTAGGAAGACGTTTCAAATACCACACATGAGTTACTGGACATGCTAGTTTTATATACCCCATTTGATATCTACGTATCCGAGAATCAACAAATTCTACTCCGCATTGTTCACAAAATTTTGGTTGGTCTTTTTGATCTCCGATTACTCGATAATTTCCACAAGCACAAATCCCACTTTTGATAGGTCCAAAAATTCTTTCACAAAATAATCCATCTTTTTCAGGCTTATTGGTTTTGTAATGAAGAGTATAGGGTTTTGTTACCTCCCCAACTATCTCTCCATTAGGTAGGATTTTTTTTGCCCAAGCACTTATTTGTTCAGGAGAAACTAATCCAATTCGAAGGTGTTGATGTTTATATTGATCAATCATAGAATAAAATTTCTGATTCAGTCCAATTAAACTTCCTTCCTTTGAATCTGGAAGTCTTTCTCAGATACAAGGAAATGATTCAGTTCCAGAGCCAAAGATCGTAGTTCTCGAACGAGCAATCGAAAAGATTCTGGAGCATCCACGGGTTTAGGTATTGTTCCTCCAATGATCGTAGTCCCGAGTACTTCTTGACGAGCTTTAATATGATCAGATTTATAAGTCAGCATCTCTTGTAAAATATGAGCAACACCGAATCCCTCGAGAGCCCAAACCTCCATTTCGCCTACCCGTTGTCCTCCTTGTTTGGCCCTTCCTTTAAGGGGTTGTTGTGTAACAAGTGCATAATGTCCACTGGAACGTCCATGTATTTTATCATCAACTTGATGAATTAATTTCAAGATATAAGGCTTTCCTATTATAACAGCTTGTTCAAAACGATTCCCTGTTCTTCCATCAAATATTCCGCTTTTTCCCGGATACTCGGGTTCAAATATCCATGGATTCGATGTTTGTTTACTGGCCTCATATAATTCAGAAAACACTAGTTTTCGCGAAGCCTCTTGTTCATATCTCTCGTCAAAAGGTGCTATTCGATAATGTCTATTTAGCATACTCCCAGCTAACCCGAGTGAACATTCAAATATCTGTCCTACATTCATTCGTGAGGGTACCCCTAATGGATTAAAGACCATATCAACGGGTCTTCCATCTTGCAAATAAGGCATATCTTGTCTCGACAAAATCTTTGAAACGATACCTTTATTTCCGTGTCTCCCGGCCACTTTATCACCTACTTTGATTTCACGTTTCTGTGAAATATATATATGAATCGTTTCTGGATTATAGCTAGAACCTGCTTTTTTGTGGATCCATCTGACATCAATAACTCGGCCCCTACCACCTACAGGTAGTTTTAGACAAGTTTCCTTTGAGGTGGATACCTGAATCCCAAGTATAGCTCGTAATAATCTATCTTCCGGGGCATATGAGGATTCTTTCGCCATTTGAGGCGTTAATTTACCCACTAAAATATCTCCCGTTTCTACCCAAGATCCCAGGATCACTATTCCATTTTTGTCTAAATTTCGGAGTAAATGGGCTTCTAGATGTGGAATTTTATTAGTGATTCTTTCAGGACCGTGGCTTGTGACATGAGTCTGAATTTCATATTTCCTTATGTGAAAAGAAGTATAAATATCTTCATAGACCAGACGCTCACTAATGAGTACAGCATCTTCAGAATTGTAACCTTCCCACGGCATATAAGCTACTAATACGTTTTTTCCCAAAGCGAGTTCACCGCCAACTGTAGCAGCACCGTCGGCTAAAATTTGTCCCTTTTTTACGCATTTACCTTTCTGAACCTGGGATTTTTGATGCATGCAAGTATTTTTGTTGGAACGTTGATATATAATTAATGGAATGCTTAGAGCATTCCCATTTCCATATAAAATGATCTTGTCAGTATCGTTATAAATGATCTTTCCCTCGTGTTCGGCTATAGCGGGAACTCCTGAATCTAACGCGACTTGGCGTTCTAATCCAGTTCCAACAATGCACTTTTCGGACCGAGAAAGAGGAACTGCTTGACGTTGCATATTCGAACTCATTAAAGCGCGATTCGCATCATTATGCTCGATAAAAGGAATGAGGGAAGCTCCAATAGAAAAATATTGAAAGGGAAAAATACTTCGAAGATGAACTTGTTCCCATGCAATAGTAAGAAATTCTTGACGGTATCGAGCTGGAACAATCTGTTCCTCCTGAATACCTCGATTCAGTGCTAAAAAATTCCCCGTCGCTACCATATAGTATTCATCTCTACTTGGTGATAAATAAAGCATTTGTATTCTTTTTGATCTGTCAGAAATTTCATAAAATGGACTTTCTATAGATCCCCAATGACCAATCCTTGCGTGAATTGCCAAAGATCCAATAAGTCCTACATTGATTCCTTCAGAGGTGTCAATTGGGCAAATGCGTCCATAGTGACTAGGATGAATATCTCGTATCCGAAAACTAGCAGTTCGCCCCGTCAATCCTCCAGGACCCAAATAACTCAACTTTCTTCCATGAACTATTTGCGTCAATGGATTGGTTCGATCCAAAACTTGAGATAATGGGTGTAATCCAAAAAAAGATTCATAAGTGGTTGTTAATGGAGTTGAAGTCACCAAATTCTGAGGAGTCGGTATCAATTTATATCTAAGTGCTCCACTTATAGTTCCTCTAATTATATTTTCTAAACGAACGAGAGCCAATCCAAATTGATCTTGTAAGAGATCTGCTACGGAACGAATACGTTTATTTTTCAAATGATTCATATCATCAAGTGTACCCATTCCAAATTTCATTCCAATCAAATGATCGGCAGCTGTCAATATATCTCGCGGTAACAAAAATGTATTGTTTTGAGGTATATCAAGATTCAGCCTTCGGTTCATATTGCGTCGACCAATCCCTCCTAATTCACACCTTTGTTGAAAAAATTTTTTTTGTAATTCCGTACATAAAGATTCAGGAAATATGGGATCTCCCCCTACACAAGCAAATTGTCGATAAAACTCCAAAATGGCATTTTCTTTTGACCCTATTTTTTTTTCCTCCTTTTCATTGAGAAAAGACAAGAAAATTTCAGGGTAGCAAACGTTCTCAAGAATTTCGCTTAAATTCGAACCCATAGCTGATGATAGAACTAGAATAGATATTTTCTGTTTTCTACTTACACGAGCCCATATCCTTGCTTTTCTATCAATCTCTAACTCTAATCTCCCTCCCCAATCTGATATTATTGTGGCAGTATATACCGAAATTCCGTTATGGTCCAATTCTGACCGATAATAGATACCAGGGCTTTGTAATATTTGATTGATTACTATTCTGTATATTCCATTTACTATAGAAGTTCCCAGGGAATTCATTAGGGGAATGTTTCCAATAAAAATAATTTGTTCTTGGATATCCCTACTGTTTTTCCAAATTAATCCCGCGGATATATATAATTCAGAGGAATATGTAAGTGATTCATATACAGCATCTTTTTCTTTTATCGCGGGTTCTACCAATTGATATGTTTCCACAAATAACTGAAATTCAATTTCTTGATCGGTATCTTCTATTTTTGGAAACTTTAAAAGTTCTTCTGTTAAGCCCCGATCAATGAATCTAGAAAACCCTTCAAATTGTATTTGATTCAATCCGGGTAGTGTAGACATTCCTTCATTCCCAACGCCAAGCATTTTCAATTTCCCCATTTCTTTTATAGAAAATATTCCACGATTTGCTGTGATTCTTCATCAACTCACATGAATCGATTTAGCAATAATGGAATTTTTATTTCTTTTTACTTTACTGAATCACATGAAATTTTACTTAATAACGTCTATAAATAAAATCAAATATCTTTTATGAAAAGAGGAAATTGTAGACTCCAATTGGAATTTGCAACAAAACAAACAGATAGAATCTAACTTGTAATATAAATAGAAATCAATTGATAAATTTCACCTAGACTTCGAGGTGAGAATCTCAAAACAAAAAAGGAATTCTATTTATACTATTAGTATAGTATGATATTACATATTCCAATTCGATTGGATACCAAAAATGGAATTTGGGATTTCATCGGCTCCATGAGATAAAGATATAAAAAATAAAATAATCAGAAAAAATATAAAATTTATTTTTGTAGCACTTTACGATTTCCATTGTTCAAAAAAGAATGAGAATTCACAAAGAAGAGAGATATTTTTTTATATTTTTTTTAGAATTTAAGAATACGATTGTAATGCGTAAAAAGACTTGGATTTATTAAACATGCATAGATCTAACTTCAGCTAGAGCTATCTATATATGTCTCTGACTTTATTGGAATCCTATTTGTTCCGGATAGCACATGTCGTGTTAATTTGTTTTTTCTATTCATTCATAAATCTATTTAATGAAAAATTGGCAAAAAAATGAAAGCACGAGAATTTTTTGAAAAATCCCTATAATAAATAGAGGTATTATATACGAATAATATACCCAATTATATACTAATTGTGTAACAATAAAAATTTATGTTCGGGGGTTGACATATATTAACAATTGCTCTTATAATTGAAATAGATAAGGATTCAAAAAAAAAAGATGGATTGGTTATGTATTAATTTCTATTTTTTTCTTATTAAGAAAGAAGAGATTCAGATTCAAGAATTATTCAGGAATTTTACGTTCGGGCTTATAATTTGTCCCGTTTTGAAAGGTATACGTTTGTTTTTTCAATAGAAAAAGGGAATTCAAGAAAATGGAATTTAAGATACAAACACATAAAAAAAAAAAAAAAGAAGTTTAGAACACCTTTATTTGGTTTTTTCAGAGGAGAGGGGTATTCTCCTATATTTTTTTTGTATCATTTTGGCGGCATGGCCGAGTGGTAAGGCGGGGGACTGCAAATCCTTTTTCCCCAGTTCAAATCCGGGTGTCGCCTGATCGACAAGAGAATCAAAAAAGTTTATTCCGTTTTGTTGATACAGAAAACTTTTTTGATTATCATGAATTTCATTTTAATTTAATCCAATTAAAAAATATTTTCTATTCTATTTCCATTCTAAGAAAAATAAAATTATTTATTTTTGGTAATCTCTACTAGTGAAAGAATTTCAGAAAAAGTTCTCCAATTGATTTAGAGAACGAATCGGGAGACAATAAGGATTAGATCAAATGGAAATAAGAGATGCAAATATAGAGTATGAGTATGCATAGGAATCGATCTTGATTCGATATTTTTTACTTTAATCAAATGGCGAGGAAAATAAAACATAGGTGCTTCTTTTTCTTCCTACCCATTAGTAAGATTCATTCCCTTACTACTTCCAAGGGTATTTTTTTTATGTTTAATGTTTTTTAATTCTACTAGAAATAAGATAAGAACTTATTAGATGTTCTAATTGGATGTTTCATCAATAGTGTTATGAGGGAATCTTTTTTTGACTCTGTACCAGCGATTCCACTATTATTATAAGATATTATCCGATTTTTAGTGAAAAAAAAAAAAAGAAAATAATACAAGAAAAATTAGTAAACAATAATGAAATAATTCATTCATATTGATAGAGATAGGAGACAAAATTTACATGGATATAGTAAGTCTTGCTTGGGCTGCTTTAATGGTAGTTTTTACATTCTGCAACATATATATGTGAATCCATGGAAGGGCATCATTAACTAGTTATTCAAATACTCTTTTTTTAGTTTAGCCCGGCACGCCACAAAGTATGTGTGGCTCACGATAACCCATTTTTGAAACATAACGAAAAAAAATTGAAATAAATTTAGAAAAGTTTAAATAATACTAATAAAGATTATCTAACCCCCAAAAAAAGATGCAATAAGTATAATTAAGTATAATAAGTAAGATATAAATAAAAACAATTCCCCATGAATCGTTTTCTAATTCACTTGGAAGACGAAGTAGAAAAAACAATAAATATAGTGATAATTTGCTTCAATATCTTTATTTTTTTGTTATCTTTTGATCAACACGACTTTTTTTCGAGTTTCTTTTTAAAATATCGCGCTTACTCTTATGAATCAACGGTAGACTTGTGGTATGATATATAAAAAATTGTTCATAATTTTTTCTATACAGGCGAACAATTAAGTTCAATAACAAACGTAAGTTTATCAAACAATTCGGTATTCTCCCTACATTCTGTAAGAGTGAAATCCGTAGAATTACTAACAAGAATCATAGGCTCTATATTTAGGTCTCCATGTTTAATAGACTTTATAAAAAAAAATTAATTTTTTTCAATCTAAATAGGAGACAATATAAGTTGATATTATTCATCATGTTTTCTTGGAAATCACTATCACAGTTTAAATAAAAATCCAAATATTTGTCTAGTAAGAAATCTCGTTCTGCCTTTAGATCTTCTCGGACTCGCTTTACCAAAACGGCATCGTCTGATACTCCATAAAATTGAGAGAGATAAGTTAAGATCTTTTCCACTTGCATATTCTTTAGTTTCTAACTCCAAGTCATCAGTAACATTTTTATTTTTTTTTTCCCATAAAACTGCAAAAAAAAAAAAAATTCTTGGTACGATCCAAGGATTCTTCTTATATGCATTATATAATATCCTTAATTTTGAAAAGAACCAAAATCTCGGATTTGGTATGGTATTTTTCTTGATTTCTACATTCCTTATCATCCAATTTAAATACTTTCTATGCCAATTTTTTTTAATCTATAATATCATCTTCTACTATATAATTTTGGATACAGATATCGCTCATTATATCAAATAATTCTTTTTTAGATGTGGTTTAATTATCAGAAATCGTTTGGTTTTTGTTTGCTTGCAATGGTGGTCTATATCCATAAATAGATGCTTTTTTATTATCTACATAATTAAGAAATTGATAAGATAAAAGATCATATCTATATTATTTTTTAATTTTTTTGTTTATTTCTAATAAGTCTACTTATTGTTTTGTGTAAAGATTTAATTGACTTTTTTCATATGAATCATATTCAATTAAATCTTTTTACATCTTTACCATTTTTTCTACCAACAAAAACAATAAAATAAAATATGTATTATGTTTCCTAAATATGTAAACTTCGTTACAAAGAAATGAAAACATGATATATTATAAATAAAAAGTTTAGTTTAGTTTAGTTTAGTTTATTTGAGTAAAAAAAAAAGATAACGAAGTAGATTTTATCCATTGTATATAAGTTATTTTCCCTTGTTATTGGTCAAAACCTTTCATGTGTTTTTTTTATCAATTTATTTACGAATCTTACATTCATTAATCAATGAATTGACTGTGGATAATTGATTAATGATATCACATAATCAATTATAATTTTTTTGAAGACAAAAACATTTGCGGTCTTTTAAATTTAGACTAGTTATGGCTTATGATCTTTAAATCTTTTTTTCTTTAATTTTGATCTTTTAAATTAAACATGTGGTCATTTATGTTTGACAATCTTAAAATCTAATTCAAACATTACAATGAGTTTACTACCGAAACTATTTTGCAAGTGGAGAAAGTTAATGACGTTGATTATAAGAATAGACATTTATTACTGAGTTTTTAAGTCTATAAATGTATCCAAATGATTTATCAGAATATTTTGAAATATAGACCATTTATAAGGTTTGATTAATGAATGTTTTTTAAAAGGATTTGTATGATGGGCATTTATAATCATGCAAATTGAATGTATCTTAAAGGATCAAATCAAAGGAAACAAATTTAAAGGAATTAAATGGAGATTGAGCACACTTAAAGGACAACGAAGGTATTTTTTGCATCGATGTATAAAGTACTTTTGTTTTAGTAAATTAAATGGCATTTCAATTGGTAGAATACATCATATAATACATATTAAAAATCCTGAAAATTGAAAGGGATAAATGTAACACCCTAAATTTTATAATAAACTATTTTATTAATTAAATAGGATTTTAAATAAATAATTTGATGTTAAAATTATTTTATAATATATGTTGATAAATTTTGGGATAATTTTCGTTATAAGGGTGCTTTCTATGATGTGCTAGTTTTACAAATATTAGATTAAATGAGCGATATAAATAATAAATATTATATTTTATTATTTGATATATTTTTTTAAAAATAATAGTATTTTAGTGTAATATATATCTTAAAGAAAAAGATTTTATGCGATTTTACATGTATATTCGCGTTCCCAATTAATGTAATATTTATAACTATTTTATATTTTTAGTTATTTTTTTATAAATAATTATCTTGAGATAGAATTGATATTGTATTTGATTTTCTTTATTTTTATATACTTGTTATGACATTGTGATTTTATATTTATTTATTAAGATTTAGTAATTAATATAAAATGTTGATGTTATATTTATTTATTTTATAATTTTGACTATTCTCTAATTATGGTAATATTTTTAATTGAGTTTTTGGAAAAATAAGTATTATTATATGGATTATTTTGAATATGAAGATTTTGATTATTAATGTATTTTAAAAGATTAATTTCTTTAATTAATTCATTTTATAAAATAGTGCTTTTGTAATATTAGTAATACATTGGTAATTAAATTATGTTTAAAAAAAAAGTGTTAAAAAAGAATAGTTTTGATAATTGTTTGTTTTATTAAAAAAATAAAAATAAATAGAAGAAAGAAGTAAAATTTGTTTTATGGATTAGACACATATTTAAGAGTAAAATCTAATTAATAAAAAAAAATTAATTGAAAATAACAAGAATGAAGAGCATGAGAAATAGAGAGTACTCTGGATACAAAATAGGGCAGCCGCACATTGATAGAAAAAGAAGAAAATTGCTATCGTTCATCGATGAATATCCCAGAAAAGTTTCTCCGTTTTCATCCAAATTTTAATATGTTGTTTTACACATTTAGCTATTCAATTAAACATAATTTTTCAGATTTTTAACAACCCGAATTTCTCCCTAAAATACTCGATTGCTCTGTTTACAGAATTCGTTATTTTGCACCATTATTCTTAACCGTAAGTCCGATTTGAGTGAACCAAATGCCAAAACGATCATGTGAAAAGTGGCTACATTACCCACTGATTGGTTTTCTGATTTATAGTAATTTTCCTTGACCTAATTTCAAAATTTAGTTTTTAGAGTATTTTCTCATAATTTATTTTTGACGTTTACCCATAAACTACCGAGTTAGATCAATTGAAGGACAAAAAGTCAAAGAACAAATATTGTTTGTATGTGGAATGGTACTCGTGTGTGAAAACGTCAAAATAAGGTAAGAGATGAGAGAACGTTTGAATTCATGAGTATAATATATTGTGAGATGAACGGGAAAACAGTATTTCCCAACGATTCATCCAGGGCTCGCTACGTACGGCAATAACCATTTGAGAGATAAATTGATTAATGTAAAATATGAGGATTGTGAGATTAAAATGTGAAATAGAAATGTTTATAAGGTTTTGATTGATTTAATTTTTTATACTTGTGTGGTAGTTGATATTTGTCATTATTGTGATGTTGGATGTTGAACGAAATTATGTGCATATGTTTGAATAGATGAATTTATATGATGTGATAATAAAAGATGGATGCATGGTATTATGTATGTTTACGTGATGATAATGATGATTTTTGATTGATGATATTGATGTTATAAAATTGTGATGAGTTTATATGATGATCATGATTATGTATGATTAATGATATTATAAAATTGTGATGAGAATATTGAAGTACCCCATACTTGATGAGATAGTGATGATTCCTAATGACGATGCTCTTAATGGAGTAGTTTAAGCTAACGAGGGGAGAAAATAAATATTGAGAATTTGTGAATTGGAGATTATTTTGTCATCATCTAGGTAGGGCCTGAAAATCCTAGTGATTCTAGGGAAGTACAACTAAATGAGCCCGATCGCGACGGTCTGCTGTTGAGCCTTATGGTAAGATTGTTAGACCTTGGAGGTATTCAGATGGAGAATTCCTAGGTGACTTGGAGGTCGCACTCCAAATGTTGGGAGCTACCATGTAACACACGCTTATCTCGACTGTCGCGTATATGTGTCTCAGAATGAGTTGAAGGGATCTATAAGGACATGGCCAATTTGAATTGTTCGTCCACAGGGATGGTGGCATAGCATCAAGCCTCCTAACCATGTACTTCATAGTTAGAATGGTACCACATTGTGAAGTAGAGTCTAAGCTCATGCATAGCATTGCATTTTCTTGTGATTGTTCTGTTGTGATTGATGTGTTTCCAAAGCGATAAAAATTTCTCTTAGACGATTTGATGTTATAGTAAAAGGTATCGATTTTCCTTGAGTGATTTTAACTTTTTAATGTGATATTTTTCTTGAGCAATGTTTGTGCAATGATACGTTTCTATGATGACTGTTTGCGTGTTCTCCTTACTTAAATTACACTGCTAACATGATTTCAAAACTCACCTCCTTCGTTGTTTATGTTTGACTGGCTTGTAAGTACAGAGGTACGCCTAAGAGGGGGGTGAATTAGGTGTTAGGAGATTTTCTGGTTTTTAGAGACTTAGTGGATTATTTTTGAGTTTAGGATTGATGTATGTAAAAATATAAATGGCAGAAAAATAAAGAACACAATAGAATTATCCTGGTTCCCCTTATGACCAAGGGTACATCTAGTCCTCTTGCACACGACAAGAGATTAATCCACTTATTGTTAGAAAATGTACAATTCCCACCATGGGATTTCTGCTACAAACTTCTAACAATACGTCTAGATAGCACACCACTATCTTAGATTAAGCTACTTTAAGAAAGTAATACTTTCTTTTACAATTGATGCTTGGAATAAGGATATAAAAGAGGTATAATGATTTCAATCCAATAATACTTCAAGTACTTTGAGAAATTTTCTGAATGATATGAAAATGAAATGCAAGTACTTTGTAAAAATATGAATTTTGTTCAAAGTTGTTCAAGGTTTTATTCAAAGGATTGTATGTTTTTGATCTGATGTTATGGTGTATTTATACTCCATAAACATCTCTTCAGATTCGTGGCCATTCATCCAAGAGGCTTGATGAACAAATACAATGATCTAGAACCATTTCAGATATGAAAAATTGTATTGCTTCTAGTTGTATTTGAATACATGATGTATGTATTCGAATACACCTCTTTGTAACGTTCATATTTATTCAAAATTTGCACCTTGTATTCGAATAAATCCTTCATGTAGTCGAATACAAATTCAGGATTTTTGCCACTGACTTGCTTTGTATTCGATTACAGAAGGGCGTAATTGAATACATATGTAAAGGTTTTGGCTACTAGCTTGTTTTGTATTCGACTACAGCAGGTCGTAGTCGAATACATATGCAAAGGTTTTGGCTACTGACTTGCTTTGTATTCGACTACAGCAACTCGTAGTCAAATACAAATGTGAAACTTTTGCTTCTGACTTGCATTTGTATTCGAATACACTATGTGTAAGACCCGTAATTTTAAAGTGTGCTTTATGTGTTTTTGTGTATTTTAGATTTTGGCTCGGAGGCTTTTAGCCAAGGTTAATAATATTTTGGAGATATTTGTTAAAAGTAAGTAATATATATATATAAATATATATTTATGTTTGTATGTGTTTGTTTGGGGGGAAAAAGAAAGGAAAAATAGAAGGAAGGAAAAGGAAAAGGAAAAGAAAAGAGTATATAAAGGAAAGAAGGAAAAAGGAAGAAAGGAAAAAGAAAGGAAAGAAAAAGAAAGGAAGGAAAACCCAACTTTTCCATCGTCTTCTTCCTCTCCCGCGGCCAAATTCCCTCCTTTCTCCCATTTTCATTTTCGTCGCTTTCCTTTCTTCAAAACTAGTAACCCAAGGTTGGGTGAGAGTTAGATCAAAGTTTTCGCAACTCCACTCTTCCTCTTTGATTCGAAAACGAAGAAAAACAGTTTTTGAGATCCAAACCTCATTTCTCGAAGAGATAGAAGGGAAAGTTGCTCACCACCACGCTACGGTGCTAGTGAACTAATTTGGAAGCGGCGTTGCGAGCGAAGATTTTACA
>NC_021163.2:45344885-45351338 GCF_000331145.2 Cicer arietinum | reverse complement strand
GAGGGGATCTATGAGGACAAGGCCAATTTGAATTGTCCGTCAACTGGGATGGTGGCATAGTATCAAGCCTCCTAACCAAGTACTTCAAAGTTAGAATGGTACCACATTGTGAAGTAGATCCTAAGCTCATGCATATCATTGCATTTCCTTGTGATTGTTTTGTGGTGATTGATGTGTTTCAAAAGTAATAATAATTACTCTTAGATGATTTGATGCATATTATAATGAGATGATTATTTTACTTGAGTGACTTTGATGTTATAATAAGATACTATTTACTTAAATATTTTGATATATTGTAATGTGATTATGATACAGTCTATCAAGATTGTTTGCATGTTCTTCTTACTTATATTATACTATTAACACGATTTCGAAACTCAATCTTTCGTTGTTTGTGTTTTACTGGCTTGACCCTGAGTTTGTGAAATCGCAGTTATTACAGGTTAATGAGCCTTGAAGTTCAGGTTTGGGAGAAGTCTCGCTCTGATAGGTGATACCGGGAATGAGAGTCATAACTGTATTTTTATTTATTTAATTAGAAACAACTTTTTAGATGAAAATCTTATAAGTACAAGTAGACTTTTGGAATTAAGAAATTATAGTTAAATCAAGTTTATGGAGATTGCATTGTTTTATGAGTGGAAAGAAGTTTAAATTGTTTCTTTTTAATTTTGAGAATTGTGATATCCTAAATTAGTTATAAAAGTTTTTATTTTCTTGAAAACAAATTTTCCTTATCCGCTGTGAATTAAAATTTTAAAAATTCTTGTATGAATTATTGTATATTATTTTGGAGTTTAGGGTGTCACATAAACCATTTTAGGGGTTCATCAATATTCTAAAATTTGATTTCAAACACTTAAATCATTTGAAAAGAATCACTAATCTTTTAATACCATAAAGTAATTTTTTTCTTCGAAATTCAAAATTTTTCCTTAGATTGCTTCTTAGTAAATCATACAATTTCTTTTTAAACTGTTTTTGACATCAATTAGATTCCTAAAATTTCACCCATACCTTAATCACAAAAAATACCTCTCAAAATATTTAATCACTCTTAAAATCATTATTTTCAACCTATATTTTGAAAGAAAATCAAACCATATATATATTGAGAATTTGTGAAGTGGAGATTATTTTGTAATCATATAGGTAGGGCCTGACGAGCCTAGTGATTCCGGGGAAGTACAACTGAATGAGTCTGATAGTGGCGTTCTACTGTTGAGCCTTAAGGAAAAATTGTTAGACCTTGGAGGTATTCGGGTGGGGAATTCCTAGGTGACTTGGAGATAGCACTCCAAATGTCGGGAGCTATCATGCAATACACGTTTACCTCGATTGTTGCGTATATGTGTCTCTGGTTGAGTTGAGGGGATCTATGAGGACAAGGCCAATTTGAATTGTCCGTCAACTGGGATGGTGGCATAGTATCAAGCCTCCTAACCAAGTACTTCAAAGTTAGAATGGTACCACATTGTGAAGTAGATCCTAAGCTCATGCATATCATTGCATTTCCTTGTGATTGTTTTGTGGTGATTGATGTGTTTCAAAAGTAATAATAATTACTCTTAGATGATTTGATGCATATTATAATGAGATGATTATTTTACTTGAGTGACTTTGATGTTATAATAAGATACTATTTACTTAAATATTTTGATATATTGTAATGTGATTATGATACAGTCTATCAAGATTGTTTGCATGTTCTTCTTACTTATATTATACTATTAACACGATTTCGAAACTCAATCTTTCGTTGTTTGTGTTTTACTGGCTTGACCCTGAGTTTGTGAAATCGCAGTTATTACAGGTTAATGAGCCTTGAAGTTCAGGTTTGGGAGAAGTCTCGCTCTGATAGGTGATACCGGGAATGAGAGTCATAACTGTATTTTTATTTATTTAATTAGAAACAACTTTTTAGATGAAAATCTTATAAGTACAAGTAGACTTTTGGAATTAAGAAATTATAGTTAAATCAAGTTTATGGAGATTGCATTGTTTTATGAGTGGAAAAAGTTTAAATTGTTTCTTTTTAATTTTGAGAATTGTGATATCCTAAATTAGTTATAAAAGTTTTTATTTTCTTGAAAACAAATTTTCCTTATCCGCTGTGAATTAAAATTTTAAAAATTCTTGTATGAATTATTGTATATTATTTTGGAGTTTAGGGTGTCACATAAACCATTTTAGGGGTTCATCAATATTCTAAAATTTGATTTCAAACACTTAAATCATTTGAAAAGAATCACTAATCTTTTAATACCATAAAGTAATTTTTTTCTTCGAAATTCAAAATTTTTCCTTAGATTGCTTCTTAGTAAATCATACAATTTCTTTTTAAACTGTTTTTGACATCAATTAGATTCCTAAAATTTCACCCATACCTTAATCACAAAAAATACCTCTCAAAATATTTAATCACTCTTAAAATCATTATTTTCAACCTATATTTTGAAAGAAAATCAAACCATATATATAAAAGAGAGAAAGTTCTCCAACACATCAAAACTTCAAAAATAGCTCCAATATATTTACTTATTTTCTCAACGCTATTGCTATAACAAATATTCTTCATTTTCTTTAAAACAACACATAGTCAAACTTGGAGTAGATCTTTGACTACTTTAAATTTTGAATAGAATCATCATAATTTTTTTTTCTTTCAATTTTATGAATCAAGACAATCCAACACAATTTAATTCTTTAAAATAAATCAACAACAATTCAAACATAATATTTGTTTTTTCCTTTTATAAAATAAATAAACTTTAACTCATTTACAATTTATCTTCTAAAAAGTCTAACTTTAAAATACAATCAACCTCGAATATTCAAGCATTACTATTACTGTCCTAAATTGATTTTAAAAGCAATATCAAAATTTTAATCATCTAGATACAACCATGAGCACTTTCAAGTAATTTTAAATTAAAATTCACACTTTAAAAGCCACTGCCATCAACTTTTCCAAGTGATTTTCACTTTTGGTAAAATCCAATTATTTTCCCATAGAAAAACTAAATGTTTAAATTTTATAAATATTTTTCAAAACAAGGTTTTTAATTGACAATAACATATACAACATTGTCTTAAAATAATAACAACAATCAAAAGTAAGAATTTATTTGTCAAAATTAAAAATTTAAACATAAGAGATATATTTTCTATCTAACTCAAGGTTTAGAAAGAAACGTTCTTTTTTTTTCTTTCTAAATTGGGTTTCAATAAAATAATAATAATAATAATAATAATAATAATAATAATAATAATAATAATAATAATAATAATAACAATAATAGTAATAATAATAATAATAATAATAATAATAATAATAATAATAATAATGATTTCTACCTAGTATTTTGACTAACATTGAACCGATACTCGACTCACTTGGCTTGCTTAATTGTACAAACCTCCTTTGATACCACTATTATGACACTCTAAACATCAAAATAATATATAATAATTTATTTAAGAATTTTTAACTTTAATTTGTAGCAGATATAAAAATTGCTTTAAAGGAAATAAAACTTTTATAACTAACTTAGGATATCACATTTCTCAAAATTCAGAAGGGACACTTTAAACTTTTTTCTCCTATAAAATAGTGCAATCTCCCTAAATTTGATTTAATTAGAATTTCTTAGTTTAATTCCAAACGTTTACTAGTACTTATAAGGTTTTCATACAAAAAATTGTTTCTAATAAAGTAAATTAAAATACAACTTATGACTCTCATTCCCGGTATCACCTATCAGAGCGGAGTTTCTCCCAAACTTGAACTTCAAGACTCATTAACCTATAATAACTGTGATTTCGCAAACGCATGGCCAAGCCATTCAAACATGAACAACGAAGGAGGTGATTTTTGAAATCATATTAATAGTATAATATAAATAAGAAGAACACACAATTAATCATAATAGACCATATCATGACACATCATAATATATCAAAATACTCAAGAAAAATAATATCATATTATAATGTCAAAACCACTCAAGTAAAATCAATATATCGTCATATCGTCACATCATCCAAGGGAAATTATTATCACTTTTAAAACACGTTAATCACAACAAAATAATCACACACAAAAATGCTACATTATGCATGAGTTTAGACTCTACTTCACCATTCGGTACCATTCTAACTCTGAAGTACTTAGTTAGGAGGCTTGATACTATGCCACTATATCAATGGACGGACAGTTCAAATTGACTCTGTTATCATAGATTCCCTTTAACTCAACCAGAGACATATATACGCGACAGTCGAGGGAAACATGTGTTGCATGGTAGCTCCCGGTTATTTTGTGCATTTAAAATTTAAATGCTAAGTGATATTTGTTAATTTTGGTTTGTGATCCTTTACATTATTGTGGATCGGGCTTACGTCTCGTGTGGTTAAAATTGTGAGTCGTGCTCGAATTGCAACGACGTCGAAGACGTGGTATGGCGATAATTTTGGTTTTGTATCGAAAGTAGTGAGACTTAATGCTGCTCGTGGATCCTTAGTACCCAGTTACCCTCAGTTAGATTAATGATCAGCTTATGATTTTATTTATTCTCCCTTTCTTATTTCAATGTTGTTGTTGCAATGGAACTTGTGTATTTGAAACAAACTATTTATGAGTCGGTTGTATATGATGATGTAATTATTTATGACTTTGTCATTTGTGTTACGACATGGATTTTTTATGAAATTTTTTATTTAAAAAAAAACACTCGCACTGTTAAAAATCGGGGCGTTACATTGTGGTATTAGAGCCTTGGTTTAAATTTCTTTGGGGCTGTGAGTTGGGTGTCCTAAGCTAATCAAGAGTCGAATTTAGGGGTATCAAGTAACTGGAGTCGATGTGTGCTTTGTGTTTTGTTGTCTTGGATCAAGCATGATATGCTTAAGTAGTTTATTGTTTCTTATACTAAACAGCGTACCTTGTAGCACTTTAGTTGGAAGAGTAGTTAAACCATAGAACATTAGTCGACTTTGGTCGACGAGTGTCTCTAAATTCCTTAAATGTATCGATCTAGGAAAGACAGGGTTGAAGCGAATCATTACAGCATGGGATTGATGAAGTGGTTCCAAGGATACGGAGGCTATGTTGTTGGTGTTAACTCGAAGATGATGGGTATGGATGGATTAACTTTAGACAGATAGGGGATTTCAAGTAAAGATCTAAGTGGAGATTTTTTTAAGAAAAATATTAGATGTTTTCTTGGTAGATTTTAGAACGAGACTGGATGAAGTTCGATAATTGTCAAAGAGATGTGAACACCATAGAATTGTTGAGAAGACGAGGCTTCCATTTGGAATAGCATTTGGTGCTTAGGTGTCAACGACAGAGACTTATATTGAAGATAACAGGCGTTACACATTAAAGGTGAATAATACCTTGGGTAAAGAAAGGACGCTTTGAGGAATAGCCGATACTGTGAGGGGTAAGGTTGAGCATTCGAGTTAAACTAGATTCGTGACTTAGATTGTTAAATATAATTCTCATGACGATTATAGGAGTGAGACTATATATTTTATTTGTAACTGACAAATCTTTGTGTGGCTTAGGAGATAATAAGTATAGATAGTGATTTAAGATGAAACTATTGACGCGTAAGTGTGAATTTTGAGTGATGTTCGGGTAAACATAAGGAGTTAAGCTTTGTTGTATTGAACCACATGTTACTATAAAGTGGAATTGGAAGTACATAGTACCAGAATACTTAGAGATTGTTGCAATGTAAGTTTGGAGTGTCTATTAAAGGATGGTAAACACAAGGCGAGTGTGAATATTTTGATAAGTTAGAGGTGTAACACCCCAAATTTTATAATAAACAATTTATTAATGAAATATTATTTTCAATAAATAATTTGGTGTTAAAGTTATTTTATAATACATGTTGATAAATTTCGTGATTAGTTTTTGTTATATGTGTGCTTTAGATGATGTGCTAGTTTTATACATATTGGACTAAATGAGTATTCTAAATAACAAATATTTTATTTTATATATTTTTCAAAATAATATTTTAGAGTAAGATTTTAAAGAATAAGATCTTTTAATGATTACGCGTATATGCGTGTACGCAATTAATGTGATATTTTACAATTCATTTGATTAATGTTAAGTGTGCACATAGTTATATTTCAATTATTTATAACTATTTTCTATTTTTACTTATTTATTTTATAAATAACTATGTTGGGATGATAGTGATATTGTGTTGGATTTCCTATATTTTTATATAACTATTATGATATTGTGATTTTATATATATTTATTATGATTTAGTAATTAATATAAAATGTTGATGTTGTAACACCCAATTTATTATTATTGTATTTTAGTAATACAATAATAATTTTTTTTATTATTAATATTATTATTATTATTATATTATTATTATTATATTATTATTATTATTATTATTATTATTATTATTATTA
>NC_021163.2:45306579-45344842 GCF_000331145.2 Cicer arietinum | reverse complement strand
ACAATAATTTATTATTATTATTATTATTATTATTATTATTATTATTATTATTATTATTATTATTATTATATGTGTGTTTGATATTTGATAATTTTTTGTGTTACCTTAAAATTTATCTAAACTATTAGTAATAAAAATACCACTCTTTAGCGGAACCTTTTTATCAGACTCCGAGGCACTGTTAGCCTAGCTAATCTAGTTGGAAAATATTCACATATATATAGATAGCTAAAAGCAAAGTTATTATTGCCCACTACGCGAAAAAACGCATTTTACAGCGCTTTTTTTAAGCCATTTACAGCGCTTTTTCAAAAAAAAAAGCGCTGGGGAATCGAGCGCTGTAAATGATACAACAGCACTTTTAAAATAGCGCTATAAAACATGTAAATACAATGCGCGCTTGTTATGCACATTTTACAGCGCTTCCTCAAAAAAGCGTTGTCATATGCACCCCATTATATGAGTTATGGGTCTGCTTTTAGAGCGCTTTTTAACACAAGCGCTGTAAAATGCAGACCCATAATTTTCATATTATGGGTCTGCATTTTACAGCGCTTTCTCATGTCAAAAAATTTCAGCGCTGACAAAAGAGTAGATCAAAAAATTTACAGCGCTGACAAAAGAGTAGATCAAAAAATTTACTTGAATGTCATTCCATATAATATCTTTGGCATCCTTCAACGCCTTATCTCTCCAGTTGTCTATTGTAATTGGGACATTTGACGAACAACAACCCCAATATAGCTTACAAAAATGGAGTTGTTGGGGTCAACTGGCTGACCACTCTCGTTCCAGCCAACCTAATAAACTCATATAGTAAGTACATGCCATAAACCCTAAAAAAAGATAAAAAATGCCTTTTACAGCGCTTTTTTCAAATAAGCGCTGTAAAAGACCTCCGTGTGTTATTATGTTATATGAATGCCTTTTACAGCGCTTTCACACATAAGCGCTCTAAAAGGCTTCTTTAGTTAAATTTTTAAAAGGCTCTTTTACAGCGCTTTTTTCAAATAAGCGCTGTAAAAGACCTCCGTGTGTTATTATGTTATATGAATGCCTTTTACAGCGCTTTCACACATAAGCGCTCTAAAAGGCTTCTTTAGTTAAATTTTTAAAAGGCTCTTTTACAGCGCTTTTTTCAAATAAGCGCTGTAAAAGACCTCCGTGTGTTATTATGTTATTTGAATGCCTTTTACAGCGCTTTTACACATAAGCGCTCTAAAATGTCTCTTTATGTTAATTTTAAGAGGCTCTTTTACAGCGCTTTTCCCAAATAAGCGCTGTAAAAGACCTCCGTGTGTTATTATGTTATATGAATGTTTTTTAAAGCCTTTTACAGCGCTTTTCCACATAAGCGCTCTAAAATGTCTCTTTATGTTAATTTTAAAAGGCTCTTTTACAGCGCTTTTTCCAAATAAGCGCTGTAAAAGGCCTTATTGTTTTTGTGTTTTGTTATGTTATGTTATTTTTTAAACAAGCTCAACATGCATGCAAAACCCACATAGTAGTAACTGGTCACCACAAAAATCCCTTCCTCTTCACCAAACTCTTCTCCTTTTATGCATCTTCTTCACAAACATCAAAGCTTACTCTTTCACAATTCAATCTCCACCTCAACACCCTTTTTATCTCTTTACATTCTCTTTCCTTCTTAAATCGAAACTTAATTGGTATTCAGGATCATTGCCATGTTGCGAAAAATGGGTTTGTGTCTGGTGTTTTTGGGGATTCCCATGATGCGTACAAGGTGTTTGAAGAAATGGGTTTGTGTCTGATGTTTTTTGGATTCCCATGATGCGTACAAGGTGTTTGAAGAAATGGGTTTGTGTCTGATGTTTTTTGGATTCCCATGATGCGTACAAGGTGTTTGAAGAAATTAGGTGTCTGATGAATATTATTTTTAAAGCTTTTTTACAGCGCTTTGTCAAATAAGCGCTGTAAAATGTCTTTTTTACTCACTTTCAAAAGAGTCGTTTACAGCGCTTTGTGTGAAAAGCGCTGTAAAAGGTATAAAACACTCATTATTTTATTTTTAAAAGGATCTTTTACAGCGCTTTTTAAGATAAGCGCTGTAAAATGTCTCTTTATTTTATTTTTGTGTTTGGTTTATTTGGGTTGGGATGACATTAAAAACATTTTTATCATTGTTTATTGGATTAAAAATATTGTTATCATTGTCTTTATCACAATACTTTAGGAGATGATGAATTATTAGAAATGAGTATTCTGAAGAATCTATATATATATATGCACTGAGCAAAAGAGAATCTCTCTATTCAGTTCAGTTCAGTTCATGTAAATTACTAATTTATATTCAGTTCAGTTCATGTAAATCAAGCTAAATATAAAACACTCATTGTTACATGAACTTGGTATAAAACACTCAAATCAAGCTAAATATAAGCAGAAAATAAATTAATCAGAAAATAAATTAATCAGAACTTAGTATAAAACACTCAATTCAGATTACATGCATATTTACAATAACACAGTTCAGATTACATGCATAGCTTATATAAAACAATTAAACATATATATACATTAAGATGCCCTTCTTCTTTTCCTGGTGACATTCACATTTGTTTGTCCATTTACAATACGAAACGATGGATTAATCCAAATTCCCTCATCATGATCATCTCTAAGATATAAACCATCATCAGTTGAATCAATTTCATGTGGTTGTTGTGATGTTGCAAATAAAAGATCATTACCAACATCTTCATCATTATTGTTATCATCACTTATTTTATTGGTCGATAGGACAACAGACCATTTATCATTAGAAGGATCAGTGACATAAAACACTTGTTGAGCTTGCGACGCTAAAATAAAAGGCTCGTCTTTGTATCCCACCCTATTAAAATCGACAAGCAAGAATCCTGACTCATCAATCCGAACGCCATTATTATTATCGACCCACTTGCAACCAAATATGGGAACACGAAACATTGTGTAGTCTAACTCCCATATGCGCTCGATAACCCCAAAATATGATAGATTTGCATATATTGGGTTTTTGTCTTTTGCACTTGAGACATGCATCGCTTCAGCTACGAGAGTGACTCCACTATTTTGCATAGTGGTCTGATCATCTTGTTCTTTGGTATAAAATGTGTAGCCGTTAATAACATAACCAGTGTAAGAAAAGACATGTAAGCTCGGACCATTTGCTAGCCACCTCAATCTATTTGAAATTGATCCGGGGTCTATATCAAATTTTGACATTATGTGATTTTTTAACCATGTTACAAAACTTCGATTGTGCTCTCGAGTTATCCAATTTTGATTCCTATTCATGTTCAAACGAGATAACTGATCAATGTGTATTGTAACATACGGTTGAACCTCATCATCATTGTGCAGAACATACAATTGTGCCTGCTCCCATTCTGTCCTTGATATAGTCAGTAGTCTCCTTCCAGTTATCCCTTCTCCTGATAGTCTTCCCGAATGACGAGACATGGGAAGCCCTATGGATTCAACATTGGACAGATATTCAGTACAAAATTCAGCAGCCTCTTCAACAATGTATCGTTCAGCAATACAACCTTCTGGTCGACTTCTACTTTTTACGTACCCTTTTAATATTTTCATATATCGTTCTATCGGATACATCCATCTCATATAAGCTGGCCCACAAAGTTGTGTCTCCTTAACCAGATGAACAGTAAGGTGAACCATTATATCAAAAAACGATGGTGGGAAATACATTTCAAGCTCACACAAAGTAACAACAATTTCCCTCTGCAATGTCGGTAATTTCTGAGGGTCGATCACTTTACTACAAATTTCCCTGAAGAAGAAACATAATCTAGTTAAGGCTAGTCGAACTTTTTCAGGTAAAATGGAACGTATACCTATTGGTAGCAAATGCTCCATTATAATATGACAATCATGGGTCTTCAAACCTTTTAACTTGAGGTCTTTCATACAAACCAAATTTTTAATGTTCGAAGAGTATCCTTCTGGAACTTTAACTTCGTGTAGAAATTTACATAAAACAATTTTTTCCTTTCTAGATAGAGTATGAGCGGCTGGAGGTAGATATGTGCGATTTCCTTTCTTTACTGGAGCCAGTTCATTTCTTATTCCCATATCGACCAAGTCCAATCTTGCATTGACGCCATCTTTAGACTTTCCTGGAACATTGAGTAACGTACCAATAACACTTTCAAATACATTTTTCTCAATATGCATCACATCGAGGAAATGTCTTACATACAATGACTTCCAATATGGCAATTCAAAGAAAATTGACTTTTTCTTCCACCCAGTTTTCACCAGCTCTCCCGCAAAAGGTTTGCCAAATTTATTGGTCAAACCTTGTACTTTTTCAAGTATTTGATATCCAGTCGGTGCTAAAGGAGCTTTACCTTCCTCTGATTTTCCATTGAATGCATTTCTCCACCCACGATACTGATGACTATAAGGTAAAAATCTACGATGTCCAAGAAACACATTCTTCTTACAATGTTTCAACCGCATCCAATTTGTACTCTCTTCACATATAGGACATGCACACTGACCTTTAATGCTATATCCTGATAAATTACCATATGCTGGAAAATCATTAATTGTGCCGAACAACATAGCCCTCAAATTGAAACACTTTTTCCTATACCCATCATAAACTTCCACACCTGTCTCCCACATACTTTTTAAATTTTCGATTAGAGGAGTCAAGTATACGTCGATATCATTCCCCGGTTGTTTGGGTCCAGAAATTAACAGAGACAACATCATAAACTTACGCTTCATACATAACCATGGAGGTAGGTTATATATTACCAAAATCACAGGCCACGTGCTATGTGAGATGCTTTGAAGACCATGTGGATTCATTCCATCAATAGAAAGTGCAAGTCTTAGATTTCTTGACTCTATCCCGAATTCAGGATACTCGTGATCAATTTTTGCCCATTGTGGGGAATCTGCAGGGTGTCGAAACATTCCATCTCTAATTCTTTCATCTGCATGCCATGTCAAGTGTTTTGAATCTTCTTCACTGCGATACATGCGCCTAAATCTTGGTATTATAGGAAAATACCACACGACTTTTGCTGGAGTAGATTATTTCTTCTTATATCGAGAGACATTGCATTTCGGACACGCCTTAAGTAGTTCATATTCGTTTCGAAATAAAATGCAATCGTTAGGACACGCATGAATCCTTTCGTAACTCATTCCAATAGAACACAAAATCCGTTTAGCCTCGTAGGTTCGACTGGGAAGTTCATTATCATCTGGCAACATATCTTTTATGAGTGTTAATAATTCTGTAAAGCTTTTATCAGACCATCCATTACTCGCTTTTAAGTTGTACAACTTTAATATCGCTGACAGTCTTGTGAATTTAGTACAACCATTATATAATTCTTTCTCTGCATCACTCAACAAACTTTCAAACATTTTAGGACAATCTCGAAGGTCTTCTTCAACTGCTTTTGCAATCTCATCAACTCGGTCCGGCTCATATGTATCTGTATCGAAGTCAGTTGAAGCATATGCCGAACTATTCTCAAAATTAATGTTTCCTTTTTTTTTTCTCACTGTGTCTTACCAACATGTGTAGCTTTGATCAATTCTATTACATACTAGATGTCCTTCTAATTCATCTTCTCTAACACGTTTTCCAAAACAACATTTTAAACAAGGACAAACTACTCTATTTGGATCTTTTGCATTCTTCACTGCAAACTCAACAAACTCCTTCACTCCAATTTCATACTCTTTTGACAATCGATTGGCTGAAATCCATTTCCTATCCATATTATACCACCTATATAAATGCAGTAACAAAAATAATAAGCTTTCAAAACATATCAACAAGTTTAAAAAAGAAACCAATATCAACTAACAATTTCAAAACAGAACAGATCATGTGGTATGAGTTTTTGACAATTTTTGACAATTTCAAAACATAACAGATCATGTGTAAAAGAGATTTAATATATATATATAACAATTTTTAGTAGATTTAATATATATATAACAAAACATAACAGATCATGTGTAAAAGAGATTTAATATATATATATAACAATTTTTAGTAGATTTAATATATATATAACAAAACATAACAGATCATGTGTAAAAGAGATTTAATATATATATATAACAATTTTTAGTAGATTTAATATATATATAACAAAACATAACAGATCATGTGTAAAAGAGATTTAATATATATATATAACAATTTTTAGTAGATTTAATATATATATAACAAAACATAACAGATCATGTGTAAAAGAGATTTAATATATATATATAACAATTTTTAGTAGATTTAATATATATATAACAAAACATAACAGATCATGTGTAAAAGAGATTTAATATATATATATAACAATTTTTAGTAGATTTAATATATATATAACAAAACATAACAGATCATGTGTAAAAAATACCTGAGACAACGTAGATGGCCGCACAGTACGTAGAGGATATTAGGGTTTCCAACGTATATAATTATTTGAAAGATGTAGAGGATATGAGGGTTTCCAACTTATATAATTATTTGAAAGATGCAGTTTACAGCGCTTGTGAAAAAAGCGCTGTAATAGGTAGTTAAATTCAATGAAAGCGCATGTATTTTACAGCGCTTGTGAAAAAAGTGCTGTATTAGGTAGTTCAAATATTTGGAAGCGCATGTGTTTACAGCAGCTTGTGAAAAAAGCGTTGTAACTGATACGCGAAAGCGCTTCCTTTTACAGCGCTTTTTTGACAAGCGCTGTAAAAGCCTTATAACGGGATGCGCAAACGTTATATGACCTACTACAACGCTTGTTTTACAGCGCTTGTCATCAAAAGCGCTGTAAAAGGTTCCGTTATTTTTAAAATATAATTACAACGACAGCGCTTGTGTTTAGTAAACGCTGTAAAATGGGCGCTGTTAAATGTCATTTTTGGCGTAGTGGCCGCACCAAACCTTCCTTTCCAATTTCTCCAACAAGCCATTCATAATCATAGCTCTGTATACTGATCGTTGTCTCTCGGTCGAGATTTTGGCAGCTACTACTATCAGATTAAATAATCAACCATATATTTTCTTTTTACAGGATTTTTCATCTTCTCCGGTTGGTTTCTTGCCATTTTTACATTATTTGCGAACAACTACTGTCTATGTCATTGTTATTTGGGTTTTATTTTCCGGTCATATAATTTATCGTCTTTTCTATTTTAGTTGATTTTTTCTTTTTACAATCATGATTAACATTAATGATCTTATTTTTGGTTTCAATATCAACTATTTATAAAATGAAATTTTGATATCAAGAACAATGTGTTTTGAACGAAATTGAAAACCGTCTCTAAAGTACCATAATTGTTCCCTATCTTTACAAGTTGTAGAATTGTTACGTTGTATTGAAATTAATTTGGTCAATTCAACTAAATATTTAAATCTATTGATATTAAAATCTTATATAATATAATTTTGTTAGGAAATTCTAAGTGCCATGCATTTAAATTATCATTTATATAAATAATGCAAATATATTTTCAATCATATAAAAGAAAAACATAATCTTATAATTTTCCTATTTTAATGTGAAGATACCATATACTATATTTATATATATATTTATATATATGCATACAATAAGAATTACAATTTATATAATAACAATAAAGAATCTACTTTTATTGTACATCTAATAGCCTTGTTATTTAATTTTGAATGCATATCATATATTACTACACTACTGTGATATCAAAACTATACAAACTATATGTATTTAGCAAAACATAATTATGTTTTTTAAAGATATTGTTTATATATATATATTGAAATGGTGTTGCAAATAGTAAACAATTTACTTAACTATCGTACCAAATGATTAATTTGTATTTGGTTATTGTGTTGTCTTATTTATTTTGCGAACTATTAGAGACGGTGGTTGGCGAAGATGTGACACATTAAATAAGCAGATCGTCATTGTTGGAAAAAATCATCAAACAAGGTAAGAGGTGAGATAACGTTTGAATTCATGAGTATAATATATTGTGAGATGAACGGGAAAACTGTATTTCCAAACAATTCCTTCGGGGCTCGCTACGTACAGCAGTAGCTCTTTGGGAGATAAATTAATTAATGTGAAAATATCGGGATTGTGAGATTAAAATGTTAAATGGAAATGTTTATAAGATGTTGATTGATTTAATTTTGAATAATTGTGTGGTATTTGATATTGTTGTGATGTTTGATGTTGAATGAAATTATGTGCATGTGTTTGATTAGATAAATTTATGTAATGTGATAATAAATGATGGATGCATTGTATGACATATGTTTATGTGATGATGATGATGATGATGTTTGATTGATGATTAATGATGTTATCAAATTGTGATGAGAATATTGAAGTAACCCATGGTTGATGAGATATTGATGATTCCTAGAGATGATGCTCTTAATAGGGTAGTCTAAGCTAACGAGGGGAGAAAATAAATATTGAGAATTTGTGAAGTGGAGATTATTTTGTCATCTTATAGGTAGGGCTTGACAAGCCTAGTGATTCCGGGGAAGTATAACTGAATGAGCCTGATTGTGATCGCCTGTTGTTGAGCCTTAAGGCAAGATTGTTAGACCTTGGAGGTATTCGGTTTGGGAATTCCGAGGTGGCTTGGAGGTATCACTCCAAATGTCGGAAGCTACCATGCAACACATTTTTACCTCGATTGTCGCGTATATGTATCTCGGGTTAATTGAGGGGAATTATGAGGACATGACCAATTTGAATTGTCCATCCACCAAGATGGTGACATAGTATCAAGCCTCCTAACCAAGTACTTCAGATTTAGAATGGTACCACATTGTGAAGTAGAATATAAGCTCATGCATTGCATTGCATTTTCCTGTGATTGTTTTATTGTGATTAATAGGTATCGTGTGTGATAATAAATTATCTTAGATAATTTGATTCTATAGTGAAATGTATTGATTTTACTTGAGTGGTTTTAACTTTATAATGTGATGTTTTTCTTTGAAGAATATTTATGTTATGAGACAGTGTATTATGATTGTTTGCGTGTTCTTCTTACTTATACTATGCTATTAACATGATTTCAAAACTCACCTCCTTCGTTGTTTGTGTTTGACTGGTGTGGCTCTGCGTTTGCGAAATCGTAGTTATTACAGGTTAATGAGTCTTGAAGTTCAAGTTTGGGAGAAAACTCGCTCTGATAGGTGATACCGGATATTAAGAGTTGTAATTTATATTTTAGTTATGTAACTACAAATGACATTTTATATGAAACCTTAGTACTAGTAAGTTTTTGGAATTAAAATAAGTATTTATAGTTAAATAAAGTTCATTGCGATTAAATTGTTTTATTTGAGTAATAAAGTTTAAATTGTTCCATGTGTACTTTGAGAAACGTGATATCCTAAATTAAAAAAATAAAAGTTTTTATTTTCTTGGAAACAAATTTTTATTTATCCGCTGTAAATTTTATAGAAATATGATATAAATTATTATATATATTATTTTGGGGTTTAGGGTGTCACATTAGTGGTATCAGAGCATGTTTGTCCAATCCGGTCGAATGGGTTGAATGTCGATTCAGTGTTAGTCAAATGTCAGTCGCGTTAGTTGTGTTTTCTTGTGTTAACTATTTTCACTAATATGTTTTATTTCCCTATTATATTATGGTGTTTTGTGCTATATTCTTATATAATTATCCATATTTCTAAAGTTACTAATTAACTATTTATTATTTGCTTACTCATTGCGTTGTGGATTTTAATTTCCTATATAAGTTACTAAATAGACCATGAAATTATTTGTTGAAATTTGAGTTAATTTGTTTTGTTTACATGGTTAAGTAGATTAGCTTTTGATTACACTTGTGTTTTGTGTTTCTAAATTTAAGTATTTTATAGTGGATAGTTAGAAATAATTTTTTTTTATTTGACTAGATATATATTTAAAATTATTAATTTAATCAAGTTAATACTAATTATTGATTGATAGACGTTGCTTTGGGGTTGTATCGTGATTATTAAAGTTTTGATTTTGTTAATGAAACCAATTTAGAACCTTGAGAAATTCATATTAATAATAATAATAATTCTTGAGTATTAGAGATGGCTAGAACTTAGAGTAAAAAAAAAAGACATTTTGAAGGAATTAATGTACTTATTTTGTCAAAGGAAACTAACTTTTATTTGAATTACTCTTGATTATTTTAAAGAAATTAAATTGAGTTGAATTTTTGTTGATTTATAAAATAACAGTATTTGAAATTATCTATTTAGATAATATTAACTCATTAGAGTTTAGCCTGATATTAGAGTGTTAGTTTTAAGAACTCATTAGTGATTTATAATAGTACAAAAAAAATCACATGGTAACGTCTACTAATTGAGAAAGAGAAGGAAAGCAAAACAAAAAAATTATTAATATTATTATTATTTTATTGAAACCCAATTTAGAAAGAAAAAAAAAGGATGTTTCTTTCTAAACCTTGAGTTGAATAGAAAATATATATCTTATTTTTAAAGTTTTAATTTTGACTAGAAAATCTTTTTTTTTTAAATGGATATATGTGGAAAAAAAACTTGAGATTGTCTTCATTACTATTGTTATTGGTTTTAAGATAATGTTGTAGATATTATTGTCAATTAAAAATTTTGTCTTAAAAAATAGTTATAAAATTTAAACATTTAGTTTTTATATGGGCACATAATTTGATTTTATCATTAGTAAGAATCACTTGAAAATGTTGATGGTTGTATCTAAATGATTAAAGTTTTGATATTGATTTTAAAATCAATTTAGGACATTCATCGTGACTTTGAAATAGTATGAAATTCATATTATTAGTAATAGTAATTCTTGAAAATTCGAGGTTGATTGAATTTTAAAGTAAAACACTTTGGAACACAAATTATAAATGAGTTAAAGTTAATTTTTTTTTAAAAAGAAAAACAAAATAAACGTCTTATGTTTGAATCATTGTTGATTTATTTTATTGAATTAAATTGTGTTGAAGTTGTCTTGATTCATAAAATTGTAAAAGTAAAAAAAATATGATGATGATTCTATTTAAAATTTATAGTAGTCAAACATCTACTACAAGTTTTACTATATGTTGTGTTAAAGAAAATCAAGAAGATTTGTTATAGCAATAATATTGAGAAAATAAGTAAATAAATTTGAACTACTTTTGAAGTTTTGATGTGTCGGAGAATCTTCCATGTTTTATATATAGTCTGATTTTCTTTCAAAATATAGGTTAAAAATAATTATTTTAAGAGTGATTAAATATTTTGAGGGGTATATTTTGGGATTAAGGTATGGGTGAAATTTTAGGAATTTTATTGATGTTAAAAATAGTTCAAAAAGAAATTGTATGACCTACTAAGAAACAATCTAAGAAAAAGTTTTGACTTCCGAAGAAAAAATTATTTTATGATATTAAAAGATTAGTGATTCTTTTAAAATAATTTAGGCGTTTGAAATCAAATTTTAGAATATTAATTAACCACTAAAATGGTTTATTTACTACTTGATTTATTTTAGTTTTCTGATTATTATATTAACTTCGAGTATAAGTAGTTACTTACCTTACCTGCTAACTAAAAAACAAAAAAACATTTGTTTCAATTTTTGTTAAAAGATAAAGATTGATTAAAAAAAAAAGTTAATTATTTAATTGTGTTAAATTTGGAGTTGTTTGATTGCTATAAGAATATCCTAAATCATGATGTCAATTATTGAATTACTTATATGTCTGTATATGTGATTAGGTAAATGCGAAAGTGTTTGTGTTTTAGATGTTCTATGTGTTGGAAATTTGTGTGTAGTGTTTAGAGTGTTTAAAAATGAGATAATTATATATATATTTTTTATTTTGGTTGTTGATTGATATTAATCTAAGTTCCATTTCTTTGATTGTTGTAAGAGTTGTAAATTATAAATAAATTATTGGAAATCTGTAGTTAAGTGGATTTTTAACTTGAAGTAAGGAGTAGGAGTTGTGGCGCCGCCTTCGCACTCCTGAACCACATTAAATATACTTTTAATTATTCATGTTTGAATTTAAATAATTGCAGTTATAGTTACCTTAAGTAGTTGATTACATGAGTAGGAGGGACTAGCTACCCCGATGACTCGTCGTTGATAGAAGAGACAACAATAACATATTGTAATTAATGCTAGAATACTTGTTAAATCTATTTTTGAAATAGTTAAAAATCATGTTCACCTCTTATACAAATTTGAGTGATTAAGAGTCTTATGTGGTATCAGTTGAATGTCGATAATGGTTTATGTGGCGTGGATAATGGTTGGAGTGTGTTTTGAAACTATGTGAAAATATTTCTCCTCTTCCACTATGGTTATGTACTCTAATTCTTGATTTCTACGAAATTGTTCATGATACGAATTCTTATATGTGTCTCCATTTGAAATTCTTAAGGGTACAAAATCATTGAAATATTTTTCTATCTTTCTTACTTAAGTGAAATCTGGTGAGAAATTGATAATATTATTTGATTTTTTTTAGAAAGTAAAACTAGAAAATCATTGTTTGAGTAGTTAGTTGAAGTTAACAATCCATTTGTCACATTTTCGCTTCATTCAACTTGAGGTAGGAAGTTTGTGGTTACTAAATCTATAAGTTTGTGGTTACTAAATTATAGTGGGTACTTATAGTATTTCGTTCATGATTGAAATATTAGTTGCAATTGTTTAAATGATTCATTATGTCATGTTAGCCTATCATGCAAAGGTAATTGATTTTTGACATATTGTGCTTAAAAAAGTAGTGAATACCTTAAATATGATTATGGATTAAGTTTGAATCTTGAGGGTGGTTACTTAGATATCAGTTCGTTTATTATTCACCTCAAATTTCCAGGACGAAATTCTTTAACGATGAGAGAATTGTAACACTTCAAATTTTATAATAAACTATTTTATTAATGAAATATTATTTTCAATAATTAATTTGGTGTTAAAATTATTTTATAATACATGTTGATAAATTTCGTGATAAGTTTTTGTTATATGGGTGCTTTCTATGATGTGCTAGTTTTATACATATTAGACTAAATGAGTAATCTAAGTAACAAATATTTTATTTTACATATTTTTCAAAATAATATTTTAGTGAAATATTTTAAAGAATAAGATTTTTTAACGATTTTACGCGTATATTCGTGTATGCAATTAATGTAATATTTTACAATTCATTTGATTAATGTTAAGTGTGCACATAGTTATATTTCAATTATTTATATCTATTTTCTATTTTCACTTATTTATTTTATAAACAACTATTTTAGAATGATAGTGATATTGTGTTTGATTTCTTTTATTTTTATATAATTATTATGATATTGTGATTTTTTATATATTTATTATGATTTAGTAATTAAAATAAAGTATTGATATTGTAATACCCAATTTATTATTATTGTATTTTAGTAATACAATAATAAATTTTATAATAATAATAATAATAATAATAATAATAATTATTATTATTATTATTATAAATGTGTTTGATATTTGATAATTTTTCGTGTTACCTTAAAATTTATCTAAACTATTAGTAATAAAAATATTTTTATTTATTCTTTCTTAAAATCAAATAAATGTAGTAATAATAAACAAATAAGTAAAAGAAACTAAAAACACAACTATTTAGCGGAACCTTTTTATCACACTCAGAGGCACTGTTACCCTACCTAATCTAGTTGGCAAATATGTACATATATATAGATTGCTAAAAGCAAAGTTATTACTGTGGCACCAAACCTTCCTTTCCAATTTCTCCAACAAGCCAATCATAATCATAACTCCGTACACCTTCCTTTTCAATTTCTCCAACAAGCCAATCATAGTCATCAATTGTGATTTTGGCCACTACTACTGTCGGATTAAATTATCAAGCATATTATATATTTTACAAGATTTTTCATCTTCTCCGGTTAGTTTCTTGCCATTTTTACATTATTTGCGAACAACCACTGTCTATGTCATTGTTATTTGGGTTTTGTTTTCTGATCATATAAGTTATCGTCTTTTCTATTTTATTTGATTTTTTCTTTTTACAATCATGATTAACATTAATGATTTTTTTTTTTTCTGTTTGAATATCAACTATTTATAAAATGAAATTTTGATCTCAAGAACAATGTGTTTTGAACGAAATTGTAAACCATCTCTAAAGTAGCATAATGGTTCCCTATCTTTACAAGTAATAGAATTGTTATGTTGTATTGAAATTAATTTGGTCAATTCAACTTAATATTTATATCTATTGATATTAAAATCTTATATAATATAATTTTGTTAGGAAATTCTAAGTGCCATGCATTTAAATTATCCTTTATATAAATAGTGCAAATATATTTTCAATCATATAAAAGAAAAACATAATCTTATAATTTTCCTATTTTAATGTGAAGATACCATATACTATATTTATATATATGCATACAATAAGATTTACAATTTATATATTAACAATAAAGAATCTACTTTTATTGTACATCTAATAGCCTTGTTATTTAATTTTGAATGCATATCATATATTACTACACTACTGTGATATCAAAACTATATACAAACTATATGTATTTAGCAAAACATAATTATATATTTTTTAAAGATATTGTTTATATAAATATAACCATAAGTATACATAGTATGAAGTGTGTATATATATATATATATATATATTGAAATGGTGTTGCAAATAGTAAATAATATATTTAACTATCTTACTAAATGATTAATATGTATTTGGTTATTGTGTCGTTTTATTTATTTTGCGAACTATTAGAGACGGTGGTTGGCGAAGACGCGATATATTAAGCAGATCACCATTGTGGGGAAAAATCTTCAATCAAGGTAAGGGGTGAGATAGCGTTTGAATTCATGAGTATAATATATTGTGAGATGAACGAGAAAACTGTATTCCCTAACAATTCATTCGGAGCTCGCTACGTACAGCAGTAGCCCTTTGAGAGATAAATAAATTAATGTGAAAATATCGGGATTGTGAGATTAAAATTTTAAATAGAAACGTTTATAAGATGTTGATTGATTTAATTTTGAATAATTGTGTACTATTTGATATTTGATATTGTTGTGATGTTGGATTTTGAATGAAATTATGTGCATGTGTTTGATTAGATGAATTTATGTAATGTGATAATAAATGATGGATGCATTGTATGACATATGTTTATGTGATGCTAATGATGATGTTTGATTGATGATTAATGATGTTATCAAATTGTGGTGAGAATATTGAAGTACCCCATGGTTGATAAGATAGTGATGATTCCTAGATGATGCTCTTAATGGGGTAGTCTAAGCTAACAAGGAGAGAAAATAAATATTGAGAATTTGTGAAGTGAAGATTATTTTGTGATCATATAGGTAGAGCCTGACAAGCCTAGTGATTCCGAGAAAGTACAACTGAATGAGCATGATCGTGGCGGTCTGTTGTTGAGCCTTAAGGCAAGAAGGTTAGACCTTTGAGGTATTCGGGCGGGGAATTCCTAGGTGACTTGGAGGTAGCAATCCAAATATCGGGAACTACCATGCAAGACAGTTTACCTCGATTGTCGTGTATATGTATCTCGGGTTGAGTTGAGGGGATCTATGAGGACATGACCAATTTGAATTATTCTTCCACCAAGATGGTGGCATAGTATCAAGCCTCCTAACCAAGTACTTCAGAGTTAGAATGGTACCACATTGTGAAGTAGAATATAAGCCCATGCATTGCATTGCATTTTTCTGTGATTGTTTTGTTGTGATTAATAGGTATCATGTGTGATAATAAATTATCTTAGATAATTTGATTCTATAGTGAAATGCATTGATTTTACTTGAGTGATTTTAACTTTATAATGTGATGTTTATCCTTGAAGAATGTTTGTGTTATGATACAGTGTATTATGATTGTTTGTGTGTTCTTCTTACTTATATTATGCTATTAACATGATTTCAAAACTCACCTCCTTCATTGTTTGTGTTTGACTGGCATGACCCTGCGTTTGCGAAATCGTAGTTATTACAGGATAATGAGTCTTGAAGTTTAAGTTTGGGAGAAAACCTGCTCTGATAGGTGATACCGAAAATTAAGAGTTGTAATTTATGTTTTAGTTATGTAACTACAAATGGCTTTTTATATGAAACCTTAGTACTAGTAAGTTTTTGGAATTAAAATAAGAATTTATAGTTAAATAAAGTTCATTGCGATTAAATTGTTTTATTTGAGTAATAAAGTTTGAATTGTTCGATGTGTACTTTGAGAAACGTGATATCCTAAATTAAAAAAAAAATAAAAGTTTTTATTTTCTTGGAAACAAATTTTTATTTATCCGCTGCAAATTTTATAGAAATATGATATAAATTATTATATTTTTTTTTGGCGTTTAGGGTGTCACAAGAGGGATTAATCAAGATTTGATTTGGGATCCTAAGATGGTTGATCTTTATGTTGACGATTTAAAACCCACAAGGTTGGATGAAGGACCAAGTGACACCTTAAACTTGTATAATCGAGGGAGTTAAGGTAGGAAAGTGATAAATAATTCATGTTATGGATGGAAGTGTTTGAAGATTTACTAATAATGTTTTGTTATGATTAGAAGAGTTTTCATTAGTGAGATTACTGAAACGGTTAAAGTCAATGATGAATAAGACCTTGTAATGTATCTTAAGATGTAATGGATGAATTTAGATAGGGTGATGAGTATTTGGAGATTTCGATGATAAGATTTTTAGAATTTTATCCAATGATCAAGAGTGAAAAAGAAGAAATGTAACAAATGAATTATGGTTTAGTTGTTGGTCTTGGGAAGTCAAGCGTGAAGGAAATGAATTAAGGTTCGTATAAATGGAAAAGTGGTGGAGTGAATACAATGTGTTTGACCTGTCATAATGAAAAGATAATTATCAAGCTGCAAATAAAGGACGCGGCAGAATTGGGAAGTATCAGAATGAATGTTGTTAGTAGATGCAGGAAAATTATTTTCGGGTTTGTCCAGAATTGCGAAGTATGTATGAAATGGATTAGTGAAGCGTGAATTTGAGGTGTTATGGCATGAGACAAATGTAGGTCTTAATCAGTGAATGAAATTGAAGTTGGATTTTGTTGGAGACGTGACTCTTGAAACGAAGCACTAAACCTGAAGGAAGTTTGTGTGTTGTAGGTGGTATAGTTCTGGCATGTTGTCAAAAATATTTGAGGAAACTTTGATCACCAACCAGATGTTGGGATGTAATTATTAAAGTTATAATTAAACTAACATTTTGATAAGGACACTGTGGTTTGATGTAGTTGTGCGACTAAAGAAATCGAGGATTTGTGGGCAATGTAGAAAATAGGGAGTTCTCGGCGGTAATGATTGTTTTGTGCTCAGTATGTTAGTGTCATACTTAGTGTTTCGGTTTGATACCTAATGGATGTTCCGTACCAAGTGGACGTATATGAGGCTATGTGACATAGTTTTGGGCGATTGTATTTCGTCGATAGGATCAAAGTTATAGGAAAATAAGGGAAACTCAATGGACCTTGAGGAGATTGTTTGACCGCTTGTGCATTAGGATAACCTTAAGTGCAAATCGCAAAGGGTGTTGTTACAGTTTGGTTAAGATAGTCTAAGCCACAATCATGGTTGTTGGCTACTTATTAACAAATTGAGGAACTGATCATCCTTAATCTCTTGTTGATAGTAGAGAAAATCATGTTCAATGGAGCGGGCGAGTCTTACCGACTATGATAGCGCGTAATGTTATTAAGCATCCTATGAAAAAGGATAGACGACACTTTCTTCACAGAGGCATGACGAAACAAGTTCTATCTTGTATGTTGAGCTTGAGTGCAAACCTAGTATGCTTTTTATTCTTACCTTAAGTTTCGAGGACAAAACTTCTTTTTGGAGGGTAGTAATGTAAAACCCTTAATTTTTTTAAATCCTAATTTATGCAATTTTGGTATATTTTGTGTTGAATTGCTGAGGCATTTAGCCAATTTTATTTTATCTTGTGGATTAAGTACCAAAAAGATATTTTTAGAGTTATTAATATGTTTAATATTTATATATATATATATATATATATATATATATATATATATATATATATATATATATGAAACCAAGAAGAAGGAGAAGAAAACATAAACATTTCCTTTCAGCTCCTCGCCTTCTCCCTCCTATTCGCCTTTCTTCTTTTTCTTTCTTCTGTTTCAAAAAACCAAAAGTGTTGGTGGAAAAAAAACAAGAACATACAAATACAAACTTCCATTTCTCTTCTAGATCTAAGCTTCCATTCGAGAAGTATCAAGATGGTAAGTTGCTCCTCTCTACACTACGGTACTTGGGAGCTACGTTTTGAGGTGTCGTGATGGGCCACATGGTGATGCCATGTCATCTGTTGGTTCATCTTATCCTTACGAGGATTATCGCGTCGTGCTGATCTGTGAGAGATCGCACCTTGGTAATTAGTGTTGGTCTATGAGAGACTGCACTCTAGAATGTGATGATATGTGAGTGATTGCACTCTAGAAAATTGTGTTGATCTGTGAGCAATTGCACACTTGTAAATCGTGCTGATCTATAAGAGATTGCACCTTGGTAATTAGTACTAGTCTGTGAGAGGTTGTACAATTATGATTTACGTCCCTTCGAGGAGGGTTTTGGTTTGGAAATTCCGGAATCATGCGCATTGGCATATACACATTTCATTAGGTGCTTGGCACGCGAGTCATGTTTGTTATACTATGACGATTGTATATACATATTCGGTTGTTGTTGCGATTTGTTGTAATTGCTAAGTGTGATGATTGGTTTGTGTTGTAAGTGTTGAACGATTTCGAAACGTTTTCAAAACTGAAAATATACATTTTTCACAGTTGTATTCGAATACGACAGGACTGTATTCGAATACGACAACACAAAGTTTGCTACTGACTTATGATTTCGCACTTGTATTTGAATACGACAGGACTGTATTCGAATCCGACAACACATAGTTTGCTACTGACTTATGATTTCGCACTTGTATTCGAATACGACATGATGGTTTTTGCTACTAACTTATGATTTCACACTTGTATTCGAATACGGCAAGATGATTTTTTCTATCGACTTATGACTTAGCACTTTATTCGAATACGAGTTTGCTGTATTCGAATACGACCGTGCAGTTTTGTTAAAAACTTCATTTTTTCCACTTTGACTATGCATGTTTGGCATATGAATACCCTTTCAAGGAGTATGCTAAGTTGAAAGGTTATTTTTTACATTTAAAATTTAAATGCTAAGTGGTTTTTTGTTAATTTCGGTTGGGGACGCTTTACATTATTGTAGACCGGGCTTACGCCCTAGGTGGTTAAAGTTGTGAGTCGTGCTGGAATTGCAACGACGTCGAAGACGTGGCATGACGATGATTTTGGTTTTGAATCGAAAGCAGTGAGGCTTGATGCTGCTCGTGGATCCTCAATACCTAGTTACCCTCAGTTAGATCAATGATCAGCTTAGGGTTTTATTTATGAATTTTATTTATTCTCCCTTTCTTATTTCAATGTTGCTATCGCAATGGAACTTATGTATTTGAAAAAAACTATTTTCTAGTTGGTTGTATATGATGATGTAATTATTTATGACTTTTTCGTTTGTGTTACGACATGATTTTTTTATTAAATTATTATTATTTTTTTTCTAAATGCACTCGCACTGTTAAAAATCGGGGTGTTACACAAGACATAAGAACTCCACCGTTAATTGCCCTTGATTTGGAGCACACTCTAGATTGCTGACTTTCTAGAAAGTTTCCTAGGATGTATGTGATTGAGGACAAAGCATGAAGAAAAGACACATGTTGATTTGTGGGGACAGTATGAAATCCTTAAAGTAGTATGGGGAGTTACTAATGGTAATAGAGCGGACCTATCCTAGTACGATATGGTTCGAGGAAAAACCAAACAAAATTTTGTAGGCATGTGATGCGTGAAGCTGACAAGTCGGGGAGTGATAGTAAAGGAACACATGACTGATCCAAATCACATTTGAATGAGGGGGACCCAAAGGTCGTGTAGCTGTGGGACTATACGGTTGAAGGGAAACTTATAAGGATTGATTTGTACTACTTATACCAACAAGATACATCTTATTTTTTAGGAGCCCAGGACATAAGAACTCCACAGTTAAACGTGCTTAACTTGGATCATTCTTTCGATGGATGACCTTATGGGAAACTTCCTATGATGTATGTGGGTGATGACAAAGCATGAAGAAAAGACTCGTGTTGTTTTTTGTAGACAATATTAAATCCTTAGAGCGATATGTGACACCCTAAACCCCAAAATTATATATATATATATATATATATATATATATATATATATTAATTTATATAATATTCCAATAAAATTTGTAGCTGATAAATAAAATTTATTTCCAATAAAATAAAATCTTTTATTTTTAATTTAGGATATCACATTTCTCAAAAATATAATAAAACACTTTAAACTTAATTTTTTCATTAAAATAGGGCAATCTCGATAAGTTTAATTTAAGTATAATTACTTGGTTTAATTCTCAAAACTAACTAGTACTTCTAAGGTTTTCATACAAACATTCATTTCAAATTAAATAAGAAAATACAAATTACAATCCTTATTCCCGGTAGCACCTATCAGAGTCAATGAACTTCAAGACTCATTAACCTATAACAGCTGCGATTTTGCAAACGCATGGACAAACCAGTCAAACAAAAACAACGAAGGAGGCGAGTTTTGAAATCATGTTAATAGTATAATACAAATAAGAAGAACACACAATTAATCATTAAAAAAAACTGTATCATTACACAAACATTCTTCAAGGAAAAATATAATATTATAAAGTCAAAACAACTCAAGGAAAATCAATAAATTTCACTATAACATCAAATCATTTAAGAAAATTATTATCGCTTTTGAAACACACCAATCATAATAAAACAATCACAAGGAAATGCAATGCTATGCATGAGCTTAGACTCTACTTCACAATGTGGTACCATTCTAACTTTGAAATACTTAGTTAGGAGGCTTGATATTATGCCACCATCCCGGTGGACGGACAATTCGAATTGGCTTTGTCCTCATAGATCCCCTCAACTCAACCCGAGACACATATACGTGACAGTCGAGGTAAACATGTGTTGCATGGTAGCTCCCGACATTTGGAGTGCTACCTCCAAGTCACCTAGGAATTCCCCACCCGTATACCTCCAAGGTCTAACAATCTTGCCTTAAGGCTCGATAGCAGACCGCCACGATCAGGCTCATTCAGTTGTACTTCCCCGAAATCACTAGGCTTGTGAGGCCCTACCTATATGATGACAAAACAATCTTCACTTCACAAATTCTCAATATTTATTTTCTCCCCTCGTTAGCTTAGACTACTCCATTAAGAGCATCATCTTTATAAATCATCACTATTTCATCATATATGGGGTACTTCAATATTCTCATCACAATTTTATAACATCATTAATCATACATAATCATAATCATTGTATAGACTCATCCCAATTTTATAACATCACTAATCATACATAGTCGTAATCATCATATAAACTCATCACAATATTATAACATCACTATTATCGATAAAAAAAAAATCAGCATTATCATCACGCATACATATATCATACCATGCATCCATATTTTATTATCACATCACATAAATTCTTCTAATCAAACATATGCATCAAATTCATTTGAAATCAAATATCATAATAATATCAAATACCACACATTTAACGAAATTACATCAATCAACCCTTTATAAATATTTCTATTCCATATTTTAATCTCACAATTTCCATATTTTCACATTAATAGATTTATCACTCAAAGGACTACTGTTGTACGTAGCGAGCCCCGAATGAATCGTTTAGAAATACAGTTTTCTCGTTCATCTCACATTATATTATACTCATGAATTCAAACGCTCTCTCACGCCTTACCATATTTCGACGCTTTCATACACAAATACGATTCCACGAGCAAACAACCTTTATTCATTGACTCTTTTTCCTTCAATCGATCTAACTCGACAGTTTATTGGATAAACGTTAAAAATAAATTATGAAAAGATACTCTAAAAACTAAATTCAAAATTCGGTCATGGAAAATTACCATAAACTAGAAAACCAATCAGTGGATAATATAGCCACTTTTCACACGATCGTTTTGGCGTTGGTTTCACTCAAATCGGACTTACGGTGAAGGAGAACGGAGCAAAATAACGAATTCCACAAACGGAGAAGTTGGATATTTTAGAGATAAATTGGGATTGTTAAAAATCTGAAAAATTATGTTTAATTGACTAGTTAAATGAATGAAATAACATACTCAAATTTGGGAGAAAATGGAGAAAGTTGTCTAGAACAGTTGTCGATCACCAATGTCAAACGATAGGTTATTGTTGTGTTTCCTCTTTGCTTCTACAGCTGCCCTTCCAAAGTTCTAACTCCCTTCCCTTTTTTGTTTGTTTTATTTTATTAACAATTAGGGTTCACACGTGAGTCAAACTCATTGGTCCCCTTTTTGTTATGTTTTTGTTTTACTATTATTATTTTTATTTTGCTAGAACAAAATTAATAATTATTTAATCTGTTTTTTTTTAATATTCTTCCAAACACAGTTTTCCAAACATTACTAATATTTTAAAAATTACAGTAATTAAAATAACCAATAAAAAAAAACATATTACTAATAATTGAAACTCTCACATTCAAAATATTCTCACAATTATACTTATTTCTCAAAATACTCACATTATAATAATACCAGCACATTAGAAAATAGTCAAAATTATAAAATTAAAATATATAACATTAATACTTTATATTAATTACTAAATTATAATAAATATATATAAAATCACAATATCATAACAAGTATATAAAAATAAACGAAATCAAACACAATATCAATTCTATCTCAAGATAATTATTTATAAAAAAAAAACTAAAAATAGAAAATAGTTATAAATAATTGAAATATAACTATGTGCATACTTAATATTAGTCAAACACACAAATTAATTGGGTACACGTGTATACACGTAAAATCGCATAAAATATTTTTATTTAAAATACATATTACATTAAAATACTATTATTTTTTTAAGAATAGATCAAAGAGTAAAATATAATATTTATTATTTATATCACTCATATAATCTAATATTTATAAAACTAGCACATCATAGAAATCACCTATATAACGAAAATTAGTCAGAAAATTTATCATCATATATTCTAAAATAATTTTAATATTAAATTAATTATTTAAAATCGTACTTAACTAATTAAATAATTTATTATAAAATTTAAGGTGTTACACGGTATGGATGCTTACATGTATTATTTGGGAAACTTTCCTTGTGAATTTAATTTCACTTAACAAATTCGAGTAGGAAAAATTCACTCAGCAAATTTAGTTTGGCTTAGAAATTTTGCTCAAACATAGATTTCTTAAACACATAAACAGCACATAAAAACACACATAATTTCAACTAATTAATCATTCTAACACAATAAAGTTTACTTTTAAAGAAGGTGATATAAATGAAAAAATACCTACGTGCAAAACCTCAAATTTCACTCTCCATCATTTGTAAAAATACCCAATTTTTTCAACTCCTAAACAACCATAATTTTTCAACAATATTGAAATTTAGTTCAGTCCCAAGACTCATTTGTAACATGCAAAAATTCAGTTCTAATAAAGCAAAAAGAACTCATCAACTTCTTTAATTTTGAGTTCTTGGATAGAATATTCCAAGATCTTTCGTCACTAGGATTCAAGCACACTACCCTCTACTCCCCCAATACATGAAAGTGTAGGATGAGGGATGTGTGGGAGGTGTTGCGTGTAGCTTGATTCAAGGTTGGAAAGTGAGTTTGGGTGAAGATTAGGGTTTATCTTGAAGATAGGATAAAGCAAGTGGAGTTGTTTTTGGTGTGAGGAGTAAAAAGGATAATAAAATTCATTGTATTAATTAGAAATGAACATAAAATTAAAACAAGTCACTTAAATAATTATTTAGAAAAAATTCGATTTATTTAACAAATAGGGTTGTTACACTTTTTATCCAAGCTGGAACTAAACTAATTTTCACTAACCTATTTCAAAGTATTTTTCTCCACTACTAGAAATTTCGCCTATAGCGACCGATTTAGAAATTGAATATTTTCAGCCACACCAGCGATCGAAATAAAGACCGTAATTTTGAATCTAGAAACTAAATATTTTTTCGTCACTAAATTGGTTACTAATGAAATTTAGAGACTAAAATAGCATCTAAATTTTAGCGACAAAAAATTCAGCCGCTAATTATCACTAATAGAAAATTTTCTTTTCACACTAGCGACCGAAATAGAGACTGAAATTTTAAATTTTGAAGCTAAATATTCTTTCGTCACTAAATCGGTCGCTAACAAAAATTAGAGATTGAAATAGCAACTAAATTTTAGCGACCAAAATTTTAGCCGCTAACTATTTTTTAATTACATAATTTAGTTTTCTTTATTAATATAAAAAGAAAAATGTGAAATAGTTTTTGCAGAATTATATTTTTTGAAAATGTGAAATATTTAATAACTAATTTAAAAAATAAAAAAGAGAAGTATGTAGTCGTGCATTTGAAATTTGGCCAAGGCAATTCATGTTTGTCCTCGTCAAATTTCCTTCTTTTTCAATTTACTAAAATAAACCCTAAAACCCAATTTCCTTCAAACTTTCTTTCTCAACACAATCAATTTTTCTCACCACCACAATCAATCAGTTCCTCTTTCTTTCTCAACCCACCACAAATCTTAAAACCATTCATTTCGTGCTAATCCCCTTTCACCGTCATTTCATCGCAATTCACAATTGCGAAACTAATTAGTTCAGATTTCATCTATTGCTAATCATCCTTTCAACCGCTATTCATCACGAAACCATCCTCCGTTAATTCCCTCTCAAACCAACCTCCGCAACTACGACGTGAAGCCAACCAGTTCTCTTAAACTGTTAAACTGCCACTGCTACGTGAAGCCCTCATTGTTTGTCGTCTCGTCGGCTATCACGAACCAGAAGGTAAGGAATTTACATTCTAATTTTTTTTATTATGCTTCATTCTTTGTGTTTTTTTTCTGTGACCTAATCATTTTGAACTTACTTAACTAAATGGGGTAAAAAAATTCTAAAAATGATACAATTGAGAATGTTTATGTTGGTTGATTTAAGGACTTGAGATATTGGGTTTGTTTGCTTGGTTGAGCATTTGATAAATATAGTTTGATGAAGTTACTTTTGTGCTTTGGATTTGATTAAAATTGATTTGAAGTGAAGTGATTTTTGAAGTGAAGTGATTTTTGTTTAAATTTTTCTATTTTTATGCTTTTGTTTGTTTAGATAATTTGTGGTGGGGTTAAAGGAAAAGTAACTTAAGTTTTGTAAAATTTAATATAATCATCCGTGCATTATGACCTACTTCTGCATGAGCCAATTTTCTTTTCAGATCTTCTGTCAAATTGTCTTTTGCAAAAAGAGATTTATTAAGATAAGAATTTTCGATCACAACTTTTGCAAGCCTTTTGCTGGTCTCTGATAGGTGCCCCTCTAAAACCGTTCGAGCTTGATCAAATTCTTTTGAAGCCTTTATCACAGCATCATAAATCCTCTATTATTGTTCCTATTTGGCAAAATGTAATTGCTGCATACATTCCTTGAGAGTACAATTCACATGAAACATTCTTTCTTCATAAATTAGTTGATGGTGTATAGATTCCTCAAGATGTTCCTTCATTGAAAACATTTCAACTTCTGCCATCTCCCATCCTTCAAAAAGGAAACTTTTATAAGAGACTGGTAGAACTACTCTTAAGAATAATGTATAATTGATTATTATTAATGTTTTGAGATAAAAAGAGAGTGGGAAAATACATGAGCACACATAGGAATGCACGAACTATGAAGCACCGACACATACACCGAGTACAAAATGACACTAACATGTAGACTCATGTAACAATTTTAAAAAATGGAAGTGTTGTCCGACAGTAGACACATTCAATCTAAAATATCAGTGCTACATAGCATAAATATTACCCGACACTGCTTCTTCACAAAAAAAAATTGTTTCTTCATATGCTCGTCTTTAGCATTGTAATTAGAGAGTGTAAAATCAAGTTTATCATTTAATCTTTTTAAGTCTTTCTCCAATTATTCTTTATCAGCCATAAGTATCTGCACCTAAAACATAAAAGCAAAAACAAGACAAAATATCAATTTCTTATATAAAGTAATGAAGAAGACACAACACTACTAGAAATTTCGCCTATAGTGACCGATTTAGAGACCGAATATTTACAGTCACCCTAGGGACCGAAATAGAGACCGTAATTTTGAATTTATAAACTAAATATATTTTCGTCACTAAATCGGTCGCTAATGAAATTTAGAGACTGAAATAACAACTGAATTTTAGCGACTACAATTTCAGTCGCCAATTATCACTAATAGAAAATTTGCCTTTTACACTAGCGACCGAAATAGAGACTGAAAATTTAAACCTTGAAACTAAATATTATTCCGTCAATAAATTGGTCGCTAACAAAAAAAGTAGAGACTGAAATAGCAACTAAATTTTAGCGACCAAAATTTCAGTCACTAACTATTTTTTAATTACATTATATATATATATATATATATATGTGTGTGTGTGTACACATATCTTCAAAAGTATCACATATATTTGAATCTAGCATCTTTATTTTTTATGGTAATATTTTTCTTTCTAGTTCTTATTTTGTGCATGGCATCTTGCAAAGTTGATGCAAGAAGCAAAACTTTACTAAATGAACAGTATCATTCTGTTACATTAGATAACTTAATGAGTGCAATTGTTCAATTTTAAATGTATTAAATGAAATGGTAATTTCTAATTTTTTGATTATTTTTTATTCTATATAGGCATTCTTGTAATTTTGGAATAGCAAAGAGGCTGAGCAATTTTCGTGTACAAGATATAAGGTTGAGTATTCAATTTTTGGAAAGGTAATTTTTTGATTATGCTTCATTCTATATAGACATTATGCAACAAATAATTTTGTAATTCTGGAACATGTAAATTGCATATTATTTATGAAAATGCAAGTGTCTACATGTGCTTAGGAAGTATGATGGTTAATTACTCAAATAGTTTATTTTATTTATCTTCTTAGTAGATGTTTAATTCTAAAAATTGTTAATTATAATGTATAGCATTTGCTTAATGATATTACAGAAAATGGATATCCGCCAACGTCGTAGTTGGATGTATAATAGGCTAAATCCTAGTCGAAAGGGGTATACTGATGCATTTCTAAAAGGGTTAAACGAATTTGTGTCATTTGCAATCCAACAACCAGACATATCAAATAGAGAAATTAGATGTCCTTCTTCTGTTTGTAAAAACATTGATTTCTTAGACTTTGAAGTGGTTAAGGTTCATATTTTACGAAAAAGGTTTAAACCTGACTACTGGTAGTGGACATCTCATGGAGAAAGTGATCCAGAGTTGCATGGAGAAATTAATATTATGTTTACAAGTTTTTAATGTTGAGTTTTTTTATGTTGTTAGACGAATTTGAATGGCATTCCTCCTAGTCATTCAGATTTGTTTCTCCACATACATAAACGTGACAAGGATAAAACTTGGGTTGATAAAAGATCGGAATATGTTCATGTAAGAGCTTTCAACTTTAAAGTGTATATTATTTATTTTTCTATGTTGGTTTTTTTATCTTCATATAAGATCAAAATAAAGTGTTTTAAAATATTAATTAGCTTTATATTTATGTTGACAAGAAAAATTTAAATGTAACACCCCGTTTTTCAAAGCGAGAGTGTATTTTTTTTTCAAAAGAAATTAAACTGAAACAGAGAAATAAACAAGAAAATGCCTTTGGATAAATAATTGAGTCATTATAATTTACAAGCAGCGGAAAAGTTTCTCCAAATATAAATCCAAAGCATTTACACAACAACAAATGGTACATGGGACCCATTCAAATAAGATGTCAAACTGACAATATTAGTATAAGTACAGTTTTCCAAATCAAAATACTCCAACCCAAAAAGTAGGACGTCTAGTCCCTATACATCAACCTAATCTGATCATCCTACCAAAAACTATACACACTGAGTGATCTCCACGCGCCCCGTGAGATCCTCCTAACGTAGCTGCAGTCAAGCGTTCCCATCTCCATTCCCGTCCGTAGGGTACGAACCGGTAGGATCGTCCTGACTCTCATCTGAGGGCAAAGCCCAGATTTCCACAATAATTGTAAAGGTCACCAACCGAAAATAACAGTTAACACATAACATTTAAGTTTTAAATGCACAAAATAACCTTTCAACTAAGCATGCACCTTAAAAGGATTTTCCATATGCTAAAAGTTCATATAATGCTTGCCAATTAACAATGAACTCAAAATGAAGTTCTCAAACCATCAAGTAATACATAACTGACCAAAGCATTGATAAATCAATTGAGCAATCGATTATCTAACTCAAAATAAGGACTTTTGCTGAGCCAATCGATTGCCAAATCGATTTGGTCAGTTCTGCTGAGTTTCTGCATGACCAAATCGATTTCTAAGTCGATTTTGTCAGTTCTGATGAGTCCCTGTGTTGCCAAATCGATTTCCAAATCGATTTTGGCAGTTTTGCTGAGTTCCTGCCTCTCTGCCAATCGATTTCCAAATCGATTTCTTAAAAGATTTTGAAAGACATATTTATACAATCGATTGGCAAATCGATTAGGTTAAAATAGTGAACTTCCTGCAACTCATCCAATCGATTGGGAAATCGATTTCCCTCATCATTTTTCCAAAAATTCATAACTAACTCAATCACATTCATACATAATCTCAAATCCTAACACTTAGCACTGATAACGCAATCGCTACAACATCATTAGTTTCGAAATAGTATTGCAAGCAAACATGTTATCACCAAATTCCAAAACATAACACTTAACATTTATAACACAATTAATACAACATCATGGGTTTCAAAATGGTATTGCAATCCAACATGTTATCACCAAATTCCAAAACATAACACTTATAACACAATTACTACACATACCAAATGAACCAACAATTCACAATTTAACAGGGTGTAGTCTCTCACGGACAAACACCTGTGCAGTCTCTCACAGACAAACACAATTCCCTAAGGAACGTAAGTCGTAAACGTACTACCTATCACGGGTCCGTACCGTTTACCGAGGTGCCACCTATCCCGGGTCTGCACAACTTACCAAACGTAAATCGTAAACGTACTGCCTATCACGGGCCCGTACCGTTTACCAAGGTGCCACCTATCACGGGTCTGCACGATTTACCAAAACATACATAAGTAAACGAGACATTAAGAGATTCCCCATTCTTAATTCTCATCTAACTTAAACCAGGGCGTAGTCTCTCACGGACAAACCCCTGCGCAGTCTCTCACGGACAAACACAATTCCCTCAGGAACGTAAGTCGTAAACGTACTACCTATCACGGGTCCGTACTGTTTACCGAGGTGCCACCTATCCCGGGTCAGCACAACTTACCAAAACATACACGAGTAAACGAGACATTAAGAGATTCCCCATTCTTAATTCTCATCTAACTTAAACCAGGGCGTAGTCTCTCACGGACAAACCCCTACGCAGTCTCTCACGGACAAACGCAATTCCCGCAGGAACGTAAGTCGTAAACGTACTACCTATCACGGGTCCGTACCGTTTACCGAGGTGCCACCTATCCCGGGTCTGCACAACTTACCAAACACAATTCCCTCAGGAACGTAAGTCGTAAACGTACTACCTATCACGGGTCCGTACTGTTTACCGAGGTGCCACCTATCCCGGGTCTGCACAACTTACCAAACACAATTCCCTCAGGAACGTAAGTCGTAAACGTACTACCTATCACGGGTCCGTACCGTTTACCGAGGTGCCACCTATCCCGGGTCTGCACAACTTACCAAACACAATTCCCTCAGGAACGTAAGTCGTAAACGTACTACCTATCACGGGTCCGTACTGTTTACCGTTTAACTTAAACGATTTTCACAAACACACATTAAGTAAACCGAGATATTAAAAGATTCCCCATTTTTAATACTCGTTTAACTCTAATGGTTTTCAAATTTCACAACAAAACCAGCTCAAAACATTTTATCAAATTCAATTCACAATCCACACTTAAACACATCAAATTTCATCGGTTAGAACACGTCAAATACGACGAACACAAATCAACACAACATAACACTCAAACACATCAAATTTCATTTACCCATAATCATACACAAATGAGTTAAGTTCATTTTCCACGAAACATCCATCAAATATAACCAAAACCTAACTCTAAGATTTTACCCATAAAGTCTTAGATCCATTTTCCCCCAAATCAATACTCAAACCCTAACAAGATCCTTTCCACACAATCACAGATAAGTCCCTAAATGCAAACTAAAAGTTTGGAAGGAGCCCTTACCTTAACGTTAGTTCAAACGTGCGTTTCCGGTACCGTGAGTAAATCCGGTAAATTTTCCGCTCGCAACCACGCTTCCAAAACTGGTCCACTAGCGCCATAGCACGGAGATGAGCAACCTTCCCTTCTATCACTTCTTGAAATGACGTTTAGATCTAGGTGAAACGGGGAGGTTTGTGTTTGAATCTCAAATACCGTTTTACTTCGTTTTCGAATCAAAGAGGAAGAGTGGAGTTGAGAAATCCTTGTTCTAACGCTCACCCAACCTTGGGTTACTATTCTTGAAAAAAAGGAAGCGAAGAAAACGAAAAATGGAGGAGAAGGGAAAAGGGGGGGTCACGGTTGATCAGGGGAGGAAGATGGAAAATTTCAGATTTTCCTTCATTTCTTTTTTTTTCCTTTGTTTTTCCTTTCTTCCTTTTTCCTTCTTTCCTTTATATACTCTTTTCTTTTCCTTTTCCTTCCTTCTAGTTTTCCTTTCTTTTTGTCTCCAAACAAACACACATGTATATATATATAATAAATATAACTTAACAAATATCTCAAATCTAGATATTTGTTAAATTACCATTTCACCCGTAACGCATTAAATTCTCCGCAAAGGATTCACCGCAGTTAATTTCAATTTATTTATCGACGAGAAATTTTAATTGGCATCAAAATATCTTTTTGATTATAAAACTCCAAAATATTATTAACTTTGGCTTAAAAGCCTCCGAGCCAAAATCCAAAATACACCAAAAATACATAAAGGGTACTTTAAAATTATGGGTCTTACATTAAACGTAGGTTTGAAGAATTGACCCAAGAAACAACTTAACAAGTAACTCCTCCACCAAATGAATTAGATGTGTGGTGTGAGGTTGCTGGAATAAAAAGAGGACGAGTATATGGTCTCGGAATGGAATCTACTGTATTATTAGGGATACCTAATTATCTTGGATCATGTTCTTCATCAACATAGTGGGTTCAAAGACATGAATTTGAAGAAATGAGAAATGAAAGAGATCAACTTCGAGAGGAATTGGCTAATACAAACAGAGCAGTTGAGCACAACAACTACTTGATAAAACAACTGATGAATAGCTTGAACTTTAAATCCATGCCATATACTACAGATCAAATTCATGAAGATGGGGTTAGTGATAATGATAATGAGATTGGTGATCATGATGTTGGTGATTTTGATGATGAGATTGCTGATAATGATGCTCGTGATCATGATGGTGAAGAGTTAGATGGATAGTGATAAGTTAATCAATATGTTGCAATTTGTTATGACTAAATATATTATGTTTAAACTAATTTTTTTTGGGTATTATTTTGAGTACTTACAAATATTAGTTAAATGTATTACGCTCTTTAATTATATACATTGATATGATTAATGTTTTCAAATGATTTTGGTGTTTGAATTTTTTAGATATTGAAAACAAATTAAAAAATTATTTTTATTGTTCTTTTGAACATTAAAGTAATGTACTTAAAAAAACGGTAATATTTAGAGACGTAATTGGTGATCAAATATTTAATAAAAATAATAATTTATACCACAAATTTCATCTCTAAATAGGTCGCTAATGACATAAAAAATTAATTTAAAGTGGTTGCTAAATCAGTCTCAATAATCGATCACAAAATTAGTCACAAAATGCAGTCACAAAATCGGTCAAAAAATTTGGTCACTAAACCGGTTACTAAATTCGGTCACTAAACCGGTCACTAAATTCGGTCACTAAATTCGGTCGCTAAATCGGTCACTAAATTCGGTCGCTAATTTGGTCGCAACAGCTAGCGACTAGCAGTTTACCAACTGATTTAAATTGGTCACTAATTCGGTCGCTAATGGATTTAGTGACCGGTTTTCTCCATTTAGTGACCGAAAATGTGGTCTCTAAAAGCGTTTTTTCTAGTAGTGCAAGTAATGAGATTGGTGATCATGATGCTAGTGATTTTGATGATGCGATTGGTGATAATGATGCTTGTGATCATGATGATGAAGAGTTAGATGGATAGTGATAAGTTAATATGAAGAACCAATATGTTTCAATTTGTTATGACAAAATATATTATGTTTAAATTAAAATTTTATTTGTATTATTTTGAGTACTTAAAAATATTACTTAAATATATTATGTTATTTAGTTATATACATTGATATGATTAATGGTTTTAAATGATTTTGGTGTATGAATTTTTTAGAAATTGAAAACAAATTAAAAAATTGTTTTTATTTTTCTTCTGGACATTAAAGTATTGTATTTAAAAAAAACGGCAATATTTAGAGACGGAATTGGTGACCAAATATTTAATAAAAATAACAATTTATGTCACAAATTTCGTCTTTAAATCGGTCGCTAATGACATAGAAAATTAATTCAAAGTGGTTCCTAAATCAGTCTCAAACTTTAGTCACTAATTCAGTCTCAAAAGCCGATCACAAAATCGGCCACAAAATTCAGTCACTAAATCGGTCACTAAATTTGGTCGCTGATTTAGTCGCAACAGCTAGCGACTAGCAATTTGTCTACTGATTTAAATTATTCACTAAATCGGTCGCTATTAAATTTATTTTCCGATTTTCTCCATTTAGTGACCAAAAAATTGGTCTCTAAAAACGCTTTTTCTAGTAGTGCACAACTTCAACATCAAAGAAAGTTTTCACAACTCAAACATTTTTCTAAGAAAATTTATTGATAAATAAAAACTTTTTGAATCAACTTGAATAAAAATTATTTTTTGTTTTTGTTTAGAGTCATCAATTCTTTCTCATTCAACAAGCTTCAACTTTGAATGTACTAGAAATTTAATTGATAGTAACAAACTACTAAAACTTTAAAATCTCCTTAAGTTTAACTTTAAATAATAAAAGCTATATATTTTGTAAAACATTTCGATCAACAAGCTTGAAACTTCTAGTCATATATTTGAAATACTTCATTAAAATATAGGGTTTGAAACTTTGTTCCTTGAAATTGAATTTCTTCATAATTTAATACTTTAATATCAAAGGTCAAAACTTTGAGTTCTAGTCATAAAAATAGAAACTTTGTTCAAGAAGATTGGAACTTTTCTACTACAAACATCCTTAATATAAATCTTGTAAGTTTACTAAAGCTCGTAACTTTATCAAAACTTTCATGATTTCCAACAAAATTTCAAACTCTTTAAATGCTCAATCTTAAAATCTCAAACATAACTCAAACTTTTTTCTCAAAATTTTCTAGAAAAAAACCAGCCATAACCTATTTGTTTTCTTTACTTTTAATCCTTAAATTAATATTTTACATAAAATGAACATAAATGTATTAGAGTTTTTCCTACCATTAATTTGGTTTCCACGATCTCAATTTCTTTTCGAGACTCAAAGACTTATCATTTAATAATAACAAAATGATTTTGTTTTTAAATTTTTCAAAGATTACATAACATAAAAATTTTAATTTTCATATTTGATTTGAAGCTTACCAACTTAAATCCAATTTTTTTTTCTCAATTCCATGACTTAGAGCCAAATTAAACCATTTTAATCTACACAAAAGATTAATTTCCAAATCAAATTTTTGCTGATAAACACATAGTTAGAACTTGAAATTTTAACAACTTTAATAATTCAAATTTTTTTTTGTAGAGGTTCAGACTTCAATTCAAACTTATTTAACTCGTTACATTCTCAATCACAACAAAATCCTATTTTCCCCCTTTTCCATTTTAGGTAGGGGTGGGAATAGACTAGTGATGACTCTTCATCATATGCATATTTTTCATTGTTTTTAGTCTCATTTATCTTTAATCATTAGTTAATTTAAGGAGCTATTTGATATATTTTGTTGATTTTAGTTCTTTGATTTAATGAAATGTTTATGTTCTTATTTCCTTGATAAAGTATAGATATTTCGTAGTTTTTGTGTTGTTTCTTTGTTTTAGTGCAATGCTGAATTTTTGTGAGAAATAAACTCCAAAGAGGAGAAACATGCATCACACGTCAAATTCAGACTCAAAAGAGGAGAAACTAGCAGAACACGTCAAACAAAAGAAGTTGTGCGCCTGAAGCGCAATAGCCGCGTGTGAGGCGCATTTTCAGGCTGAAGCCTCTGTTGGGGCGCGCTTGAAGCGCAAAGGTTGCGCCTGGGGAGCGTGGCACGGCACAATATTCATTAAAATACATTTTTTTTTTCTCTTTCTAGGTATCTTTTTGACTATTGGAAAGTTGGGAGACTTATGCCCTGGCAGAGAAACTCAAAGACGATCGTTTCTAACACCATTGGAGCAGCTTTTATCAAGAATCATTCATGAATCTTTCTTATAATCCTTCTCTAATCTGTATATTTTCTATCTTTGTCATGAGTAATTAAACCCTATTTGTTAGGGATGAGTGTAACAAGATGAAACCCTTATTTTTCTGATTTAATTTCTAGTTATATGAATGAGTTTATTGAATTATTTTTCTCATCTATGTGCCTAATTCTTTTTATTGCTTGATCAACATTAAAATGTTCTACGATTCTTATTTTGAAACGGAAGTGGACTTTACGAATGCTTGAGATGGAAAATTCATGAATTTGTAGTTTCGGGGATAGATGCAGGTCATGAAACCAATTAAATTAGTTGCAAAGGAAATAGTTTTACAAGAGAATTCATGTACGGTAATGCTGAATTCTAATCTTAAATCCACTAAGGAATTAGGGGTTACTTTGGAATTAAAGGTTCTGTCACTAAGACATTAGGGCAAGAATAATAAAGAGAATTTGGTAATAATTCAATAAAGGAATTCAATAACTATGATCAAATTAGACACTAAGGTTGGATTCAAATTGAAACTCATCCCTGATATTTTTCTTATAATAAAGGATCAATTTTATTACCGTCGTTAGTTTTAAATATTATTTCAATCAATTCGAAAACTTTTTGTTCAATTTTAGTATTTAAATATAATTCAATAGGAAAATGCAATCCTTAAGTTCGACATTTGGTACTACCGTTTTCATTATTACTTGCAACGATTCAGTGCACTTGCTGAAACACTATCAAGTTTTTCACGCCGTTGTCGGGGATTGCCATATCTCTGCTGAATTTAATTTATTTACTTAATTGAAATTTTTTGCTCTGCATTAAAAATTTTTCTTTTATTATATTTTTAATTTTGAAAAGAAAAATCTTTTTTAAAATTGTTTTATTTTTACTTAATTATTTATCTTTCTATATTTTAAAACTATTCATTACTCACAATTTGTCTAATCTTGTATGTGATGCGAGTCCTTAGCTAAATTTTTATTTGATCCAGAAATCGAAAAAAACTGCGAAAGCCAATTGAAAAGAGGTTCGAAAAAGGAGACAAACGGAAATACAATTAGTAGTGGAAGAAGAGGGTTTGGGGGATTTCTTCATATTTGCGGAAGTGGCTGATCCACCACCACCGGAACGTACCCTCGACGAGTATGGGAGTCGAAATAAAAACTGTGCTCGATTGGCTATCCATAACACACCAGTTACAGTTAACAAGTTTGAAGTGAGCCCCACTCTATTCCGAGTGTTGAAGGAGATTCATTTTTCCGGTAAACATAACGAAGACGTCAATAGACACCTCACGAACATATTTGAATTATGTGAAACAGTGAAAGTGGATGATTGAGATTATTTTCATTGTCATTGAAAGATGATGCTAAGGAGTGGCTTAACTCCTTTCATGCCAGTAGCATCACCATGTGGGATGACCTTGAAGATAAGTTCTTAGAACAACACTTTCCCCTAGCTTTGTTTGTTAGAAAGAGACAAGAGATTTCCAGTTACAAACAGAAAGAGGGAGAATCTCTTCGTGACACTTATAGGAGTTTCAAGAGTTTACTAGTAGGATGCCCCAATCATGCTTATGACGACATTGCCCAGATGCAAATATTTGGTAATGGTTTGAGGCCTAGCACTAGAATTATGCAAATACTTTGAATTACAAGACCGCATCAGAAGCACACAAAATTATTAAGATCATGGCATCAAATGAACAAATGATGTTGTATGATAGAGGTGGTGGGTCAACAAGTGGTATATTGGAAATAAATGTTATGGATGTTGGGTTGGCTCCAGGCAGGTTGCTCTCAAAACAGATAGAAGATGTTATCGCCGCAAAGATAAAGAATGGGATGGCGACCCTAAATATACAACCACAAGTGACCCCTGTCAAATTATTGAAACATACTGGTTGTAACTTTTGTGGGGGAGCACATAAAAATGGAGCTTGTCAAGCACTGGATGAAAATGATATAGAAGAACTAGAAGAGGTGAATTTTGTGGGTAATAATGGGAAGCAGAACAATCCCTACTCTAGTACGTACAACCTTGGTTGGAGAAATCATCCAAATTTTTCATAGAGAGATCAACAAGGTGGATCTCAAGGTCAACAAGGAGCTCAAGCAAATCAAGCCCCACCTCGAAAAGCTGCTTGGGAGAGTACTATTGAGAAGTTAGTAACAAGCACAAGTTCTTTCATTGAAGAGTCAAGGCTCTTGAAAAGGAGGAAGAATATGTGGTACAAAAAAAAGAGACACTACCGAAACCAGAAATTCGACTACTGTTTCCTCAATGATTAAAAAAGGAAGAAACTAAAAAAACAATTTGGTAAATTTCTTGATGTTTTTAAAAAAATTGCAAATTAACATTCTTTTTGCATAAGCACTAGAATAGAGGTCGACATACGCCAATTTCATGAAGGAGATTTTGTCAAAGAAAAGAAAATTTGGCGGTAAAATAGTGATGCTTACCGAAGAGTGTAGTGCTATTCTACAGAGGAAGTTGCCACCTAAGCTCAAAGATCCTGGAGGCTTCTCTATTCCTTGACCTATTGGGAAAGAACTTTTGGGAAAGCCCTGTGTGATCTTGGGGCTAGTGTGAGTCTTATGCCCCTTTCCATATATCAAAAGGTTAGGCATTGAAAGAGTCAAAAACACACAACTAATGTTATAGTTTGTCGATCGTTCAATCAAACACCCATATGGGGTAGTGAAGATGTGTTGGTCAAAGTAGAGAAGTTCATTTTTCTAGTGGATTTTGTGGTACTAGACATGGAGAAAGACAATGATATCCCCTTGATCTCGGGGAGACAATTCTTACCAATAGGGAAAGTTATGATTGATGTGGCGGATGACACCTTAACCTTTAAGGTAAATGAGGAAACAATCACATTCAATATTCTAAAAGCCATAGAGCATTCAAACGAAAGAGAAGGGTGCAATCGAATTGATATTTTCAATTCCATTATCGATCAAGAGGTTGAACATCAAGGACCCATTATGCCTTTAGAAAGAGGGTTATGCATACCCCAAGATGTTGTCAAAGATGGTGAAGACCCAAGAGTGAAAGATGTTTTATCCATGTTAGAAGCACCACAATCTCACTCCCCCTACTTCCATACTAGATGGGAGGATTTGAAAGGGAATGAAGACGAATATTTAGAGAAAAAGAAAGATACGCCACTGGTTGACCTCAAACAATTGTCAACTCACTTGGATTATAAATTCCTTGGTAAGAAGGATGATGTGTTCTTTTTGTCATATATGTTGCCTTAACAATGGTTGAGGCATCAAGCTAATGACTGTAAATAAGCGTTTCGTGGGAGACAACCCATATATAGTGGTAACTTTTATTTTTGCAATCATATTTTTTAATTGAATTTGTTTCTTTTTAATTGTGTGTAAATGTGCACTATGAT